>NW_020538040.1:124920712-124937401 GCF_003426905.1 Ctenocephalides felis
TTTCTAAGGCGTTACTAATTTAATACAACTTGGCGCCGCCGTTTTAAGAATAATATTTTTGTTAACCTGGGTGTATTTCTTACTAAAAAAAACTAGCGGACAGCTTATTATATTTTTACCCAATAATCCGATTTTCTGATGTTCACAACACACGTAACACAATAATAACAAACCAAAAAAAAACTGGTCACGGTGCGAACGAGAATCAAGTAGATCCCTTGATATTGTAGGCGTAGCTCTGAATCTCATTGAGAATGCAACGATCTATTAGGTATAAACTATTTTAATAGTCTCTCAGATTATGACGTGCATTTAAAAATTCATTTAATCAAACTATATTTACCATCGTGTAATACAAGTTTAATCCAAATTCAGCAAAAATCTAAATAGTGATGCTGAGGTTTTTCTATTTGTTCGACAATACTTCGCTAATTAATGATTATGCAACTTATTATTTGATATTGTTTCATTAAAAATTAACGCTTTTTTCAAAGGTTTTCACAATTAAAGAAAGAGACAAAACTATAAATTTTTATATTATTTAAGATAACGATACATTAAATTTTCTATAATTTTCTTTACTTTAAATAGTAGTCAATAATTAAAACATTGTTTTTAGATGAAGATACACTTTACTCTTATATAATAAAATTACTGAAATATAATTTTTTTATTCTGTTAATCTTATTAGCTTCCCTATTGTGAGTTATAGTAAATGTACTTTAGAAAAACTGTATGTGTGTATGTGTGTGTGCAGATACAAATTTTTCACGACGATTTTTGGAACACAGATCTACCGATTTGAAGAATTAAAAAAAAATCGATTCGTATTGGTGGGAGACGCTGTTTTGAAGATGCGGGACAAAAATTGCAAATAATGGCAATTCAATTTTCGAGAGAACGGAGCGTCCAATTTGAATGATTCAAAAAACATTTTATTTGTATTAACGAAATGCAGAACTGTTTAAGTTTTTAGAAAGACCGGTCCAGCGCTCAATAAAAATAGTGAACAAAAATGCCATTTGGCGATCTAAAATTATCATTAGACATATGTACATCAAATTATCAGATATTTTATAGAAATTTTAATGATGAGTACAAATTTGTTTACATTTCTATGGTTTCCTACAAATGCCTATCGGAAAGACTGCGACGCGACGCTTGCGCGCTTCGATATTTCATCTCTGAAACAGCTACGCAGCGCGATTGATTTTAAAAAATGTTTAAAAGTTTCAATATATATTTTTGGTATGGGAAGTACTAGCAATTTGCCTTAAGGCACAATGTTATGCGTCACTAGTTTGTTTTTAAATTATATTATTATTATAATATATTTTATGTTAATCTCAAATAGCTTATTCATATGTTATATAATTCCAATTAACTTAACTGTAGTGATGGACATTTTAGATTACAGAAATAGAACAACTACATTTTTATTATTATTTTATTTTTGATTAATGTTAAATTACAAAACAATTTTGATTACATAATTTATTTGTAAACATAATCAATTTTGTTTTCTGTGAAATATTTTAAAATAATGAAATGTTCTCGATGTTATTTAATATCAAAAGTAAAATGACAATAGAGACTGAATTGACAAAATAAACTATGTAATTGATAAGTAATTAAAAATAAACTAATCAAATCAAACTTTTGAACCCCAATTTTAAAAAAACTATGTTATTATTATGTTACTATCGAAAATAATATGTGATGATTATACAAGTCATAATAATAATAATAATAGATAAAAACGATTATAATATTATTGATTATAAATATTAAATTGATTAAACGGACTAATTGATAAATTAATAACTAATTTTATCAAATCTTTGAACCCTAATTAGAAGAAATACAATTTTTTCTAATTTTTGCGAGTTTCTATGATGGTAATAAATGATTGGAGAGCTCAAACAAGTTGTCTATGGCTTTTGGGTAGAAATTGAAAATCTTGTAGAAGAATTATTCTAGAAATAAAAAATATTACTATTACTAAATATAGGTGTGTGTTTCTAACAGATGAATAAAATTTTAGTGCATTATGAGGTTTTATATGTTACAGTTTAGCTAGAATCTAGCTGCTAGATTTTCATATTTCTCATATCGTGTAAGCGCCTTGTCTATTATGTTGGAGTCAATAGTTAAGCGGTATATAATAGCCCAAGGATGTTAGCGGCGCGTTCGGCAAATTAAAGAGCGGCCAAAGGTAAAGTTATCCTTGGAGACAGGCGTCAGGCTGACATAACCTCGCTGTTCCGACTCCGACACGAGCGGACCGGCATCTCGGCACGGCTGTCAGTAAATCAAATCGATATGTACAGAATATATGATAGTAATTTGCTGAAATACTATTTCATTAATTTCCTGATTGTTTGGGCTGAAAATATTTATATTGAAAGGAGAAATCACATACGTTGATCGCGGTTTGTCATTTCGAAAGTGTTCGATAGCCAGAGATCCGTGAATGACTGGATTATTTTTGTAGTTCAGATCTATTGTTCGGGGTATCATTCATATTAACAAACAAACAGATATTTTAAAAAATCGCCAATTGAATTTGTTTCATATTCAATGTGTGCAAGTTGAGTTCATAAACAACAATTTTTACAAAACTTGTAGGTACCTAATAGTTTGTCAAATTCTATTATTAGGGCCGATGCAAAGTTTTTAGTTAAAGGTAGAGCGAGGTTTAAAGGTCCGCGCGTAGAAAGGTCCTTAGAAACAAGGTAGAAACTTGTAGGTACCCAATAGTTTGTCAAATTCTATTATTATAGCTGAGACAAAATTTTCAGCTTTGAGGTAGAGCGGGGTTTAAAAGTTCGCGCGTAGTAACAAGTAACGTTAATAACTTTTTAACAACAATGTTTAAAAGTAGAGAGAAAAAAATTATAACCAGCCATCATCTTGATTCTTACGACTTTGCTATAAAAGATAAATGGCAATGTTTAAAAACCCATAACAAAAGTATTTTCTTTCGTTCTTAGTTTTTTTTGGTTGTGAGCACTGTTGTTTAGTTTACGAGACCTTAATACAATTTTTAAGTATACGTTATTTAATAGTTTTATAAGATGTACTGTTAATTTTAAGTTAGATTCAAACTATTTTTTTATATAACCTCTATAAAAGCTTACACGTGGTTCGGGTGAAGGGCCCAACACAACCTTTACTCTGGCACAGGTGTGAATAATAAAAAATAGTAAATAAAACAGTAAATTAAGTTAACAAAAGTAATTTTACAAGATATAAGTTAAATAAGTACTTATTATAATTATGCTGATGGTTATTTCTGACAAATTATTAGATCAAGGGAGTGTACAGTGTTATCTCTGTAAAAAATGTACCCATGAAATTATATTTTGCATTGCTTGAATAATGTAGCTATTATTTTATAAAAATTTTTTAAAATTAAAATAAAGATAATGTACCCAGTCTATGGGGTGCAAACCAGGCGACGAGGTGACAAATTGTTGAGAAATAGCAGTAAATCATATTTCTACAATGATATAAATGGACAAATGATAAAAATGGATTTAGTTTATTGATCATATATCTAAAGCTTATTTGTGATTTGCTTTGCTTGTGCGGAGTATATTTTTCCGCAGACGTTTTTTTCATAAATTTACATTTGATTTTATTGTCGTTTTGAGAGTAATTCGATAGCGGCGAAAGCTCTTGCACGCACTGCTTATTTGCGTAGTGAGTAAAATTATTTGTTGCAGAAAATGACTTCTGTTGCACAGAAATGTGACGTAAGGAAGTAATAAAATTCCACTGCGCCGGTCATAAACAGTCGGCGTCCTTTCAGTATGTTTGTTTAAGCCAGATTAATTATTTTCGCCACGGCTGGTTTGCTTCACAAGTCATTAAGTACACGAGTGTCCGATTGTTTTTTGTCAGAGCCCGTCACCGGGACGCGATCACTGTCAATTATGTAAGAGACTAAGAAAACCAATCCACAACACGAAGGCAATTTATCAGGCATTTATTGTTTTTGCACAACCATTATTATCGCTTGCAATTCTGTATCGGGAATATTTTCTAACAGAATGACAACGCTTAAGAATTTTGCAGCCTAGACGTTGCGTACGGTGGCGCTTATGTAATATTATGCGTTGCTCGGTCTGATGTTGAGGAAGTTTCGAACGGAGCAGATTATTTCCAGGGCTATTTTGAATGGTATTTTATTAACGTCTCATAGGGCAAGTTATAGTAGTCGCAAAAAAGTTGAAAATGAAATTTTTGCATATCTTTACGTTTCAAAGGTTTTTGAACATTTTGGCATACTTTTGACAAAATTGATGTATTTGTGTGTGTGTGTGGACACAAATTTCTGTCGACGATTTCGTGAACACGTATCAATGGATTTGATCGATTCGTATTGTCGGGGAGACGTGCCGATTAGTTTTTGGCAAAGGCAGGTCCAGGCGTTTCTAAGATAAGGGGCAAAAAGTGCCAAAATGGTTATCAAGTTTTTGAGCTAACTGAGCGATTCAAGAAACATTTTATTTGTATTGTCGAAATGAAGAACTGGTTCTTGGTAAGGCTGGTCTAGAGGTTTCGGAAATCAAATAAAAAAGTAAAAAAAAATGCCAATTGTCGGTCAAAAATGATCATTAGATGTTTTATAGAGATTTTAATTATAAAAACAAATTTTATCCATAACACAGCGACACGGCGCTTAAGCGCTTCATTCAATTCATTCATCCATTCATTCAGTAAATATTTATTATGTGATAGAAATAATTCGAATCATAGAAATTAATAATTGTAATATTTTTAAATCACTCACAACATTTATAAGTAATTTTTGTATGAAATTTCTGCAAAAAATCATGTTCTTTACAGAACATATGTACAAATAGAAAACAAATATGTACTTAAATATAAAAAATCGTTTGAGTAATGAATTGCAATAAATTACATAACAAAAATATCAATCATAAAAGGTTTATGCATTATTTTTTTTTTTGATAAACCATTATTATTAATTTAATTGTATATACTTTGTGTGTTTTTTGTATTGGCCTATTAAGCGGCTTATCACCTTTTTGCACCAGAATTATCATTAAAATTTATAATAACTTATATAGGTTTATATGTAAAAATATGTTTATAAATATGGATCACTTTAAGTGACGCTAAGTTACAAATCTTTCCAACCTCTATTTCAAATCATCATCAATATAAGTTTGTATTTGGCTTGTTACACTTGTACAAAGCATTGAATAAGAATAAAACATAAATATAACTCCTATAGGTATTCGAAGAAATTATAGAAATTTATTGGGTAGATTTTATCATTGAAAATTAGCATAATCAGAGACATTCAGAGAAGTCTATATTTTGCAACGGTTTTTGCGTAGGCAACGAATTTTGCCTATAAACATTTGATCTGATCTATAAACAAGCATCTATGAGAGTATTTCTACGAAATTGTTTCAACTTGAGATTCACAGAACTGCGCATTGGATCACCGCAATTAACGAGAGTCGAGTTGTGTGGCCCTGCGAATAGATAGATTTTTGGTACAATTTCATAATCATGAAATTATAATGATTATTATTGGTACATTTTACATTATTTTATAAATTTTTATTTCAAATTTATTCATATATTAATACAATCTTATATCTATAATTTATGTTCAAAATCATATTTATATGTAAAATTATTATATATATTGCATTGTATAAATTGTAACAAACACAAATACGTGTGGATATAAAAGCATTTACATAAATTACTGGGATACGATATTAATATAGGTCAATGGCAAAGAATTGAGTACAGACAATCAGAAATATAACAATTTCAATGAGTCTTTGTGTAGTTATGCTCTCTGTATTACTAGGTCTTTTGGCCATTATCCTTTTGAGTCTTCTATTTGAAATATCATTAATAAATACTTGCATCGTAATGTTTGCTATTTGGTCTGATTCTGCTCTGGATGCCAATTTGTTTTTTTAAAAAAAGATATATATTTTTGTCAGTTCAATGTACCTTACCCCATTGTAAGTTTTCATATACATCTATAACAAGTTCGACTAAAATCGATTGCCATAATCGATATTTTTGGAGTAATGTTATTAGTGCAAATATTGCCAGACTCTCAAAAAATGTCAAAATAAATAATTCACAAAACCGTATTTATGATTATAATCTCTTACATTCTTGAAAACGTATATTTTTCGACTGTATACAGAACATTTTTTGGTTGGATATCAATCCAAAAAACAAACTTATAAATATATAAATGCACTCAATGTTGTTTACTAATTATAGAGAAGATGAAAATATTTTTGTATAGTTGGTCAAATTTTTTAACTATATTAAATATTGATTAGGATAGGGCGGGTCACAAAGGTCCAATTTGACTTTACGTAATATATAGTTATAGAGAAAATTATAACTGCCAACAGAATAATTCAATTTTAAAATATATTAAGTAAAGTGAATAAATAATTAGAATAGCATTTAAATTAGTAAAAAGTAACATTTAAATTAATTAGAGTGCTTTTAATTTTTTATTTAAATTAGTTATTAAAACGTATTTTGCAATTGAGCTGTAGAGCGTCTTACATTCGTAATTAATTAATTTAATAATGTTGATACATTACATTAAAAAAATCTAAAAACAAAGTTATTACTTATAAACTATTTTGGTTCTATATATCACAAAAAAAATATAATAAAAAGTTCTGATTTTTGATAATTTTTATCAATATCTTATCTAATTCGATTTAAATTACCTACGATCGTTTGCTACAATTATATTTCATTTAGAGGCATTGTGCTTTATGATATAGATGCAATATATAGAAAAACAGACGCTTCACTTATAAATATTTTTTGAATAAAACTACTTATACAAATCGTATTTTGAAACAAACTTTAAATTTCTCTTTTATTTATTACTTTTTCGTCTACCATCCACCCTATCTCGTCTGCACGATTACATAACGAACCATCCTCGCATAATCAATATATTTATTTCACCATATAATTTGATAGCCCGAAATCCTCATATTCAAAGAAGAAATGATTTAAGAAATATATCAATAACACCGGCTATAAAAATAATCGGATTGAATAAAAGGACGAGTTTTTCTGGATCCAGGAAGTAGTAGACCCGCCCACGCGTCGCGCCGTCGCACTAGGATTCGTGATTCTTTACAATGAAAGCCTCTTAAGAAAAAAGTAGGCCAAAAATGTTGAAATTAATCAAAATTGAAACTAGTGGAGCGCATGGCATCGTGCCTTAAGGCAAATTGCTGAAACTTCCCGTAACAAAAATTATTGCTTTTTTAAAAACGATCAACATTTTTGATAAAATTTTACTTCGAAAAAATTAGATTTTTGACAAACTATAAATTTGACAAAAATTACTTCTTTTTAAAAAAAAATTTCTTTAAAAATTTGAAAATTCTGAACTTTTTTTTCAAAGCAATCGTACTGCTTTAACTGCATAGAGACGAAATATCGAAGCGCGTAAGCGCCGCGTCGCCGTCTAACGGAAAAACATTGGTACGGCACCCATAGGAATGTAAACAAAATTTATACTTATTGTTAAAATCTCTATAAAATATCTGATAATTTGATGTGCATATGTCTAATGATCATTTTTGACCAGCAATTGGCTTTTTTTTACTTTTTTTACTAGATCTCCGAAACCGCTAGATCTGCCTTCATGAAAATTTGATCAGTTGTTCATCTTGTATGCAAATAAAATGTTTTTTTAATTATTTAAATCGGACGCTCCGTTCTCTTAAAAACTAATTTACCTTTTTGGCACTTTTTGCCCCATATCTTCGGAACGGCTATACCTGCCTTCGCCAAAAACTAATCAGCACGTCTTCTTATCAATACGAATCGAATGTTTTTTAAATTATTCAAATCGCTTCATCTGTGTTCCCGAAATCGTCGACGGAAATTTGTATCCGCACACACATACATACACAGGCACACACACACATACATCTATTTTTTATAAGGTATGCCAAAATGTTCAGAAGGTTTTGAAACGTAAAGATATATAAAAATTTTCATTTTCAATTTTTTGCGATTACTATAACTTGCTCTACGGGAAGTTAATTAATCAAAATTGAAATTAAAAAAAAACACCCTAAAACCTTATTATGGTACTAAATAAAGTCATATCTTATTGAATTAAATATTTAATGTTTATATCTTTTTTTTTATTTAGTGCATTTATATGCTTACATTAATATATGACAAAGATGTCCGCGGCTAATACGATCCGTCACCAAAATGTTAAAATCAAGCATAGTTATGATTTTTTTCCAACAATATTTGAAAGTAGAAAAATGTGTAATCAGCCATCGTCTTAAACCAAACTTTGCTATTAGGATATGAAATACAATGTTTTAAAATCTATAATAAAAGTATTTTCTTTTGTTGTTAAATATAATATAAATTTTAATTTTAAGTATACGTTATTTAAGTGTTTCATAAGATTTTGAGTTAGATTCAAGAAATGTTTTTATATCCTTTACAATAGCTTACATAGTACTTCATACTTTTGTATGAAATTTCTGCAAAAAATCATGTTCTTTACAGAACATATGTACAAATAGAAAACAAATATGTACTTAAATATAAAAAATCGTTTGAGTAATGAATTGCAATAAATTACATAACAAAAATATCAATCATAAAAGGTTTATGCATTATTTTTTTTTTTGATAAACCATTATTATTAATTTAATTGTATATACTTTGTGTGTTTTTTGTATTGGCCTATTAAGCGGCTTATCACCTTTTTGCACCAGAATTATCATTAAAATTTATAATAACTTATATAGGTTTATATGTAAAAATATGTTTATAAATATGGATCACTTTAAGTGACGCTAAGTTACAAATCTTTCCAACCTCTATTTCAAATCATCATCAATATAAGTTTGTATTTGGCTTGTTACACTTGTACAAAGCATTGAATAAGAATAAAACATAAATATAACTCCTATAGGTATTCGAAGAAATTATAGAAATTTATTGGGTAGATTTTATCATTGAAAATTAGCATAATCAGAGACATTCAGAGAAGTCTATATTTTGCAACGGTTTTTGCGTAGGCAACGAATTTTGCCTATAAACATTTGATCTGATCTATAAACAAGCATCTATGAGAGTATTTCTACGAAATTGTTTCAACTTGAGATTCACAGAACTGCGCATTGGATCACCGCAATTAACGAGAGTCGAGTTGTGTGGCCCTGCGAATAGATAGATTTTTGGTACAATTTCATAATCATGAAATTATAATGATTATTATTGGTACATTTTACATTATTTTATAAATTTTTATTTCAAATTTATTCATATATTAATACAATCTTATATCTATAATTTATGTTCAAATCATATTTATATGTAAAATTATTATATATATTGCATTGTATAAATTGTAACAAACACAAATACGTGTGGATATAAAAGCATTTACATAAATTACTGGGATACGATATTAATATAGGTCAATGGCAAAGAATTGAGTACAGACAATCAGAAATATAACAATTTCAATGAGTCTTTGTGTAGTTATGCTCTCTGTATTACTAGGTCTTTGGCCATTATCCTTTTGAGTCTTCTATTTGAAATATCATTAATAAATACTTGCATCGTAATGTTTGCTATTTGGTCTGATTCTGCTCTGGATGCCAATTTGTTTTTTTAAAAAAAGATATATATTTTTGTCAGTTCAATGTACCTTACCCCATTGTAAGTTTTCATATACATCTATAACAAGTTCGACTAAAATCGATTGCCATAATCGATATTTTTGGAGTAATGTTATTAGTGCAAATATTGCCAGACTCTCAAAAAATGTCAAAATAAATAATTCACAAAACCGTATTTATGATTATAATCTCTTACATTCTTGAAAACGTATATTTTTCGACTGTATACAGAACATTTTTTGGTTGGATATCAATCCAAAAAACAAACTTATAAATATATAAATGCACTCAATGTTGTTTACTAATTATAGAGAAGATGAAAATATTTTTGTATAGTTGGTCAAATTTTTTAACTATATTAAATATTGATTAGGATAGGGCGGGTCACAAAGGTCCAATTTGACTTTACGTAATATATAGTTATAGAGAAAATTATAACTGCCAACAGAATAATTCAATTTTAAAATATATTAAGTAAAGTGAATAAATAATTAGAATAGCATTTAAATTAGTAAAAAGTAACATTTAAATTAATTAGAGTGCTTTTAATTTTTTATTTAAATTAGTTATTAAAACGTATTTTGCAATTGAGCTGTAGAGCGTCTTACATTCGTAATTAATTAATTTAATAATGTTGATACATTACATTAAAAAAATCTAAAAACAAAGTTATTACTTATAAACTATTTTGGTTCTATATATCACAAAAAAATATAATAAAAAGTTCTGATTTTTGATAATTTTTATCAATATCTTATCTAATTCGATTTAAATTACCTACGATCGTTTGCTACAATTATATTTCATTTAGAGGCATTGTGCTTTATGATATAGATGCAATATATAGAAAAACAGACGCTTCACTTATAAATATTTTTTGAATAAAACTACTTATACAAATCGTATTTTGAAACAAACTTTAAATTTCTCTTTTATTTATTACTTTTTCGTCTACCATCCACCCTATCTCGTCTGCACGATTACATAACGAACCATCCTCGCATAATCAATATATTTATTTCACCATATAATTTGATAGCCCGAAATCCTCATATTCAAAGAAGAAATGATTTAAGAAATATATCAATAACACCGGCTATAAAAATAATCGGATTGAATAAAAGGACGAGTTTTTCTGGATCCAGGAAGTAGTAGACCCGCCCACGCGTCGCGCCGTCGCACTAGGATTCGTGATTCTTTACAATGAAAGCCTCTTAAGAAAAAAGTAGGCCAAAATGTTGAAATTAATCAAAATTGAAACTAGTGGAGCGCATGGCATCGTGCCTTAAGGCAAATTGCTGAAACTTCCCGTAACAAAATTATTGCTTTTTTAAAAACGATCAACATTTTTGAAAAATTTTACTTCGAAAAAATTAGATTTTTGACAAACTATAAATTTGACAAAAATTACTTCTTTTTTAAAAAAAAATTTCTTTAAAAATTTGAAAATTCTGAACTTTTTTTTCAAAGCAATCGTACTGCTTTAACTGCATAGAGACGAAATATCGAAGCGCGTAAGCGCCGCGTCGCCGTCTAACGGAAAAACATTGGTACGGCACCCATAGGAATGTAAACAAAATTTATACTTATTGTTAAAATCTCTATAAAATATCTGATAATTTGATGTGCATATGTCTAATGATCATTTTTGACCAGCAATTGGCTTTTTTTACTTTTTTTACTAGATCTCCGAAACCGCTAGATCTGCCTTCATGAAAATTTGATCAGTTGTTCATCTTGTATGCAAATAAAATGTTTTTTTAATTATTTAAATCGGACGCTCCGTTCTCTTAAAAACTAATTTACCTTTTGGCACTTTTTGCCCCATATCTTCGGAACGGCTATACCTGCCTTCGCCAAAAACTAATCAGCACGTCTTCTTATCAATACGAATCGAATGTTTTTTAAATTATTCAAATCGCTTCATCTGTGTTCCCGAAATCGTCGACGGAATTTGTATCCGCACACACATACATACACAGGCACACACACACATACATCTATTTTTATAAGGTATGCCAAAATGTTCAGAAGGTTTTGAAACGTAAAGATATATAAAAATTTTCATTTTCAATTTTTTGCGATTACTATAACTTGCTCTACGGGAAGTTAATTAATCAAAATTGAAATTAAAAAAAAAACACCCTAAAACCTTATTATGGTACTAAATAAAGTCATATCTTATTGAATTAAATATTTAATGTTTATATCTTTTTTTTTATTTAGTGCATTTATATGCTTACATTAATATATGACAAAGATGTCCGCGGCTAATACGATCCGTCACCAAAATGTTAAAATCAAGCATAGTTATGATTTTTTTCCAACAATATTTGAAAGTAGAAAAATGTGTAATCAGCCATCGTCTTAAACCAAACTTTGCTATTAGGATATGAAATACAATGTTTTAAAATCTATAATAAAAGTATTTTCTTTTGTTGTTATAATATATATAAATTTTAATTTTAAGTATACGTTATTTAAGTGTTTCATAAGATTTTGAGTTAGATTCAAGAAATGTTTTTATATCCTTTACAATAGCTTACATAGGAGTGGGGTAAAAGACCAACTGAATCATTACCCTGGCAAAGGTGTAAACAATAAAAAATAGCAAAAAAATATATACAAAATAAATTAAATTAACAGTTATTTCAACTCTGCTGATAAATATTTGTGACGAAATAATTGTCAAATATGTGCCCATTAAATTTATATTTTGCATTGGTGAAGTATTATAGCTATTATTTCATAAAACTCCTTAAAATTTAAAATTATGACATTGGATCTGTTTTGCCACCTGGCTATCTCATTTCACGCTGCCTAAGGGTTAAAAACAGACTGATTACAAATTTTTAACCAATAGTGAAAAAAATACATTTTTATAATTAGGAATTAACTGGGAATTTCACTGAAAAAAATTTTTAAATGCATTTTAAATGAATTTTAATTTCAAGTATACGTTATTTAATTGTTTTATGAGATGTGCTGCTAATTTTAAGTTAGATTCAACAAATGTTTTTATATTCTCTATAATAGCTTACATAGGGGTGGGGTAAAAGACCAACTGAATCGTTACCCTGGCATTAAAAAATAGTAAAAAAAATATTTACAAAATAAATTAAGTTAATAGTTATTCCAACTCTACTGATAAATATTTCTGACGAAATAATTGTCAAATATGTGCCCATTAAATTTATATTTTACATTGGTCAAGTATTATAGCTATTATTTCATAAAACCCCTTTAAAATTAAAATTAAGACATTGGATCTGTTTGCGACCTGGCTGTCCCATTTTACGCTGTCTAAAGGTTAAAAAGGGACGGATTACAATTTTTTAAAGAAATAGTGAAAAAAATACAATTATATAATTAGGAATTAACTGGGAATTTTACTGAGTATAGCACGATAATTTCCGTTTATTACGCGTTATTAGTTATGGTGTAGTTTATTTGGTTTGGACAGTATAATTACTTAAATTCGAATTGGGCCTACATACAGAAATTGTTGAAAAGTAATTTTATTGAGAATTCTAAAATAAGTTTGCTATCTAGTATATATACAAAGGATCATTTGTTTGCAATAATAAAAACAAGGCGTGCAAACGAAAAGGAAGCGATGCATCCTCGCGAGAGCTTTAAATCCTATCGGCGCCAACGGTCAGGGACGTTTGACTCATTAACCTAATTATAAAATGAGAGGCTCGTGTCCGCTACCCGTTGCGAGAGAGGATTCTCCTTACAATTAGTTTCTTCAATTCCGTCTTACACATCCCTAATTGTCAGTTTCGTTGGCGGCCATCAGTGTTTCTCAAAATGTTCAGACGATAGTAAATAAATGTGTTACGTAAATTGTATCAATTTAATTTTTTTAAATTATTAGTTAATCACTATTAACTAGTATATATTATATATTATATATATATATATATATATATTTACATATATATAGAATATATAAACTAATTTAAATATAATTATAGAATTACTTTATTTTTGATAACCTAATAATAAATTTTATTTTTATTGTGTAGAACAATAAATTGATAAATTTATAATCGTAAAAATTAATGTTATCAAATAAAAAAACATCTGACAGAAATAATTAAATTATTAGTTATTGAGAATGCGATAGAGATTTCTGATTTTTTTTTGTTAATTTCATAAAACAAAAAATCTTGAGCTTTTATAAAAAAACATACTTTAAAATGAAAAAATAATTCAATATATATTTTGTAGTCAAATATATTATTTCTTATATATTTTTCCGAAATAATGCGTTTTACTTTCAGTGTTGCAATATTTAGATTTTCACTGTTAATATTATATTAAAATAAATAATTGAAAGGTGTGAAGATATTACTACGATTTTAATAATATTTATTATTATTATAAATGACGTTAGGACGTTGTTCATAGAGAAAATAATATATTATTTAATGAAACATAATCTTTATATAAAAGTATGTAGTTGAGATCAAATGTATCTTTTATACATAAAATCATTTGAGTAGGGGAGATAGTGGCTTTTTGTATTTAGAGTATATATGGCACATGTAACTTATAGTACATGAGACACTATATTACTTAGCAACATGTCAATTTTCTTAAAAATAAGCAAAAATTAAATCATCCGATATATCATTATTGTTTTGTCGTTACTGCTTGCCCCGGTAGATGTCACAATTTAGCCCCTAGAAAATGAATAATTATGAACTACCGAGTAATAATTATGGAATTATTTTTACTGCATTCGGTATAGAATTTGTTATAGCATCTATTCATATTTATTTATTAGAAATATGACACTGTTATAACAAGCTCCTAGCTTATCTATATATTGATGTAAACGCTTGATTCAAAGTTGAAATATCTCACAGTCAGAAAAATATTCCGCCCGATTTGATAGTCACGGTACACGCGTATTTTGTGACTTTGTGAGTAAGTATTGCTCTTAATTAAATTGTAATGAAAATAGCCATATCTGCATATACTATCTTTATATATCCTATACTATCCCATTTTTTTATAACTGACTTCTTCATTCTTTTTTTTTTTCTTTTAACTTTGCTTCTTCTTTTTAATTTCCAATCTACTTCATCTTAAACCAACAATTCAGATTCTACACAACTTTAATGTAACAAATCAAACTCAAATTCTACTCAAACTCCGGCGTGTAGGTCGGTCACATGAGCCATTCCCGCCACTATATTATTTCTTAAACTTTGCATTTTGTTTTCAATATTTGTGTACACCAAATACGAAGTTTTATTATTATTGTATCCGTTATACCTGTTCGAATACTAAATCAATTTTGAGAACCTCTGCCCTTAGTTTGTCTAATTCCATTGTAACGCATCGCTAATTGATACCTAGGCGTGTTAACGTGTGCCGAACGGAGTCTGCGAGCTCTTTTTCTACCCTGATCACTGGTCGCGTAATGCAGGTACGATTTCTACGTCAGGCCGCGGCGGAAGATCCGTTCTAATGATACTTTAACATCTTTCAATGCTTTGATTATGTACCAATGGGATCTTAATGATGTTCATTCATGTATGATTCATTCTTAAATTCTATCACATTTTAGAATAAACTATAAACTAGTGGTGCAAGGCATTGAGCTGGAAATTCTTGTACCGAAAATTTAAATTTTTAATAACGATTCAAAATTTTTTTTAAACTTTGATAAAATTAGATTTTTGAAAGTCTTGATTTTTTTTGAAAAATTTTAATTCTTTTATGTTTTGAATTATTTTGGAAATTTTGAACTTTTTTCCAAAGCAATCGTACTGCGATAGCTGCGTGAAGACGAATATCGAAGCGGATAAACATTGGTTCGGAACCCATAGAAATGTAAACAAAATTTGTTCTTATTAAAAAAAAATGTCTATATAAAATATCTGATATTTGATGTGCATATGTCTAATGATCTTTTTCGATCGCCAAATGACATTTTCTCACTTTTCTTTAATGGGTCTCCGAAACCGCTAAATTTGTTTTTCTTACATCTACACAAATAAAATGTTATTTGAATCACTCAAATAAGACGAAAAACGTAATTACCATTTCATCTAAAGGACTGGACCTGCTTTTGTGAGAAACTAATTAGCACATCTCTCTGTCAATACGAATTGAATGCTTTTTGAATAATTCAATCGGTTGAATTGTGTTCACGGAATCGTCGACACAAATTTGTATCCGAACACACACACACATACATACAAAATGTTCAAAACCTTTGGAACGCAAAGATATATAAAAAATTGCATTTTCACCTTTCTTGCGATCTTTATAAAATATTATTACACTTTTGGAGGTCTTTTTTAATTAAATCATCTTTAATTCTAATAAGTCTTTAATTCTAGTTATATTTGATTTCATTATAAGTGAATGGAAATGTCAATTATGACGAATCGACTTAACCGATCTTTACCAGAATTTGATCAACACAATTTTTATCTGCTAAATATATACTTCTTCGAAATTAACTGCTATGACAAATTATGTTTTGACTACTAATTATATAGGGGCGGTTCTACAGCTTCGAAATTTACGTTTAATAAAAATTTTGGGTAAAAAGATCCACCACTTTTATCACTTTTTAATAGTACGGTTTTAAAGTAGAGAGCAAAAGATGTGTAACCATCAGCCCTCGCTTTAAATCCGCTTTAAATCGAGACAAGCGACCACATTTTCAATTATTTAACGAAAATCTTGTGCTAAAGTGTAATTTTTGCAAAAAAGTGCGCAAAAATATGTATTTCGAACAAAAGTTGTATTTATCTAATATGTAATAATTGTTTTTTATGAAACAATTAGTCTGATTATGATAAATTTAACAGAAATACATATCAAATGGATGTTTCATGGCGTAGCTGGTTAACGCGCTGCCTAGTGTGGATCTGGACAACCTGATATCGTCCAGCTGTGATGACCATTTTACTTAAATATATAGATCAAAAAATATATTTACAGTTGAAAA
>NW_020538040.1:124937501-124971994 GCF_003426905.1 Ctenocephalides felis
TATTAAGATTATTCAAAGTCTTGTGTCTATGCTTCAAATACAATTTGTGAAACCTTACTGAGTGTCATTGCTTCTTCGCTTTTCATTTTTAATTTGTTTCACAAGCGATGCAAGCGAAAGAAAAAAACTTTGTCCACAGCCCCTTCTGGTGTATCTTTTGGTGTTTCGTGTCGCTTTTCCATTGATTCCGCCAGTCTGTTTATTGCACTAGTAAAAATATCATCGTTTGTTGAGTCCTTTCTATTTTACCTCTAAGACCAAATTAGCAAAATCGATCCGGACCTTTGTATTATTTTGTACTTTTTTGTACTAATTTGCACCACAAAAAAATTTGTACTACGTGCCGTTTAAAACAAACACGTGGCACTGCTAGCCCTAATATTAAGCCAGCAAGACCACTTTTTGTTTTTGAAGAAAATAAATAAAATTAAACGGAAAATGATTAATTCGAATTTGTACTAATTGCACCACCAAAATTAAACCAAAAAAATCGAAAATAGCTACTAAAATCAGTACCCTATGACGACCGGACCGCCCTAATATGAGATGTTTCGTGAAGATAGGTATATAGTGCAGAAAAAATCCTGTATTGAGGTCAAAAAAATAATAATCTTTGATAATAATATTATAAAATCACTGATTTTATAAAAATTACTACCACCGTTTTGTCACAAATCATCCCTAAAATAATGTTAAGGCATTTAGTACGGGAAAAATTAAATTGAACTAAAATTATCGAATTAATAATATATATAATATTTAGTCTTAATTACTTAATTTGAGGTTTTGTACCTCTGCCCTTACGTCTCCAATCATCCCCAAATTGTACTCACGTCTATGCTGAATCATTTGCAACGTACAAGTTCCAAGTATAGAAAAAAAAATGAACGAGCAGAATCAAATGAAACGAATACAGTAAAAACATTATAATATCTAGTATTTAAATAGAGAATTTCAGATTTTGAACCTCTGCCCTTCCCTCATTAATTAACCCCCAAATTGTAATTACTTCCATATCGGAGCGTTTCAACGTACAAGTTCAAAGTATAGAAAAAAAAAATTGAACGAGCAGAATCTAATACAATAAAAACAATATAATATCTAGTATTTAAATAGAGAATTCAGATTTTGTACCAACCCCAAATTGTATTTACGCCCATGTTGCGTCATTTTCAATTGTTTTTCAAATTTTTCTGATCTTGAGTACAGAAAAAAAATTCAACAAGCAGCTAACAGCAAAATCAAACGAACTTGGTACAAAACAATCACAATTCTTTCTCTTGATATATCTGTCAAAAATACATTAATAAAGCAAATAATAAAAACGTTATATACTTCAAAAAAAATTTAATTAGTTTGTTGCTTTTTTGAAAATATTAATAATGAAGGAGTTATCTTCACATTGTTTTTAACTTTTCTCTTTTTTGTTCATCATACTCCAGCTAGCTGGTGCCTCTTAAACATATTCCAGTATAATGGCCAGTTGCGCTTCTACTAACACTTTTGTATGATACTATTTCTATTAATTCATATAAATTGTTATTATACGGATTAATAAAATTTTTCTTGATGTCTTTGATGCAAGTTTTTTGAACAACTTTACTCGTCGAGTAAAGGTCAAAAACTATTATGCCACCTGAAAAAAGGGCGAGTTTTAATTTTTTTCTACGTATTTATTATTGAAAAATATTTAATTATTGATTAATATTACTAAAGCATTATATAAAATTTGTTTAAAATTTAATATTTCGAATAACTCACCTGTTCGGAAATCACTTGCTTCTCTGTCCCTAAACAATTATCTCGAATACATGGACGTTCATTCAGATTTATTATTTGTGTGATAATTTGGTCAAAATCATCGGATATTTTAGTGTTTCCAAATAAATCAACAGGCCATTTTTTATACTGCGGAGTACAAAAAAAATTACAAGTAGTAGTTTCATGGAAGCTCAGAGTTTCATTTAAAGGAACACCCGCTAAATATTCGACATTACTCTCACAGTTTATTATTTTGATCTGCCCTATGCCTGATGCACTAAATATTTTTGCAAGTAATTCACCCCGCTGCCTGTATGATGTTTGGGTGATGCCATTTGATATGACATCAATAATTAATTTAAATAAGGCAGTTTTGACGGCATTGACTTCAAAATATTTTAAAATATGGCTATTGTCTTGTCCTGCGGCTAGTAACACTTGGAACAAGCTGTCAAAAGCGCAAGTGTTTATTATCTGGTGATCTTCTACTTTATTTATTTTTATTGTACTTAAGCTAATATCATTTCCATTTTTAATATAGGCAGCTTAGGCGCTTTTTTGCTAAATAGTGCATCGGTTATGATATGGACATTTTCTCCAAGATATAAGGACCAAGCACGATCTGCTTGTCCACCCCAATTTTCTCGTTGTCTACCATCATAATCATAAGTTGTTGTTTGTTTTGAAGTTGTGCATCCAATACATACACGAGCTTCATCTTCAAAATCGTCAAGAACAATAGAGCACTTCGAATTGAGGTGGCCATAATTTTGGCAAATTTGGCATTCGTTTGTCATTTTATCCTTTTTTCTGCATTGCACACAATTACCGTCAATTGGGACTAGTATGGGTTCCTCGATAAATTTGACGTCCACAATTTTTAGTGTACAGCTCAAATATTTCACATGCTCCTGTAAAAAATTATCAATGCGCATATGCGAATTTTTTAATATTAATGATTTTAATTTTTTAAATTCTCCTTCTACAGGAGCACTTGTAGTCGGTACACGACCATAACCAATCTTATCCCTGAACATATTACTCCAGAGGGTAAGCAGTTTTACATCTTTTAACAGTTGTTCGACCAATTCAGGACAGTAATGTGCATTCACTCTATTACCCAAATTAGCCTCAACTATTAATTTGACATTCGAAAAGATGGATCTACCCCAAGTGCTCCATTCATTATCTAAGAGCACATTTTCTTCTGTGCATTGTTCATCAATTTCTAAATTTTCAATATTTTCAAAATCAGTGTTAGTAAATAATTTTAATAGTTTTTCTTCTTTGCTCATCGCAAGAGGTCTCAGTTCCGCTTTCTAAATTTCCATCTGTTTCAGACAACGCAATTGTAAAAATCGACGTTAAAATATCACTTTTAACGCATCTTTAATATTTCTACATACTATCAATTGTCCAATTGCCCCTAAATAAAATATTTTAACGCGCTTGTTGATGTTTTACAAAACACAGCATATTTTTTATTAAAGTGGGCGACATCGATCCTGATAAAGCACTTGGGAATAGAATTTTTAAAACTATCTGCGTAGTCTTCTATATTAAGGTGACCTGTAAATGCTCGCGCAATTGCGATCAACAATGCTCGAGAGGCGTCACAAACCACTTCTTTGGGTGCCAAGGCACCCAAACGCACCCAATTATTCACATATAATCACAATATTATTCACATTATGAGCCTCGCTGAGCATTTGGCTCACAGGAAATTGTCCATTCTGGCAGTGAACAACGCAATGCTACAAAAATATTTTTCTACAAGGTGAACCATCAGGTTTGAGTAATTTTTTTTATTACATTACCTGTCGCATCTATATGTATGCAGGTATTACTCTGCTTTGAATATTTTTTGTAAACATTAAGTTGAAGATTGGTCCAGTAATGGACAAATACTGGGTCTAAGCCAATATTATGTAAGTTCGACTTCAATATCGATAATGCTAACATCGGATCCGGATGTACAAAACTAAATTTGGTAACTTCGCTCTTGGCTACATGCAGAGTGGATGGATTGTATAAATGAGTAGGCTCAGGATCACCTTCTACCATCAGCTCCTCTGCTTTCTCTGTCCGATATATGTGGACAGGTTTTTTTGCAACTCTTCGCCAATTATTTTTCTAATAGGGTTTCTCAAATATCTCTTGCCGCATTTTCCAGTACCTTCATTTAATTTGCCATTTAAATTAATTGAAGAACCTAATTGATGTATTACACATTTCAGGGTACTTCCGCATCTGCAAAACCCTATAAAATATATATTATTATTATCATTTAAATCCGCTATGATGTTACTTTAAAATGTGGTTTCAAATAGTATATTTAAATAAACTTTATTAAAAATAATTGTAGTAGTTATTTTGCATGCCGCGGAGCGCTTCCAATTTGACGCGGCTCGCCGAAATAGCTGTGGTACCGCTGTTTTTAATTCTTTTACAATTACATTTTATTTTGTTACTTTAAAGTGCAATAAATAACTATCTTCAATATCGTTATTTTATTACTTTTCCTTCCGCTCGAAAAAAAACATACATTTTTTTTGGCTACTACAGTGGTTAACCCCTTAAGGCAAGTTGCATGAACTTTCCGATAGATGAAATAATTGACTTAATCAACCGCATTTTAAATTCTAATATTTAGACAGAATTAGTTCAATTATTTATCTCGAAAATAAAGTTAACGCTTCTAATTTAATCTAAGCATTGGGATTTTCAATAAAATTTTCTCAAACACATATAAATTATCTATAATTATATTGCATTATAGTGCTTAAATTATATATTATATATTATGAAGATTAATTAAAACAAAATATCTTATTTAATAAATATATATGGCGCAATCGTAACTCCTGCCGCCGCGATGGTAGCCTCTGCCGCCGCTATATCGACCGCCGCTGCTGCCACGACGACCGCCGCGATGGTTATCGCCGCCACGCCGACCGCTGCGATAGTCACCGCGGCCACGGTAGAAGTTACCCCGGCCGCTGCCATTGTTTTTGCTGCCACGGTTTTGGCCTTCTTTTTCCTGGCCGCTGCTATTTTCATTCCTGCCTCGGTCTTTGCCGCTTTCGTCTACGCTGCTTTCGCTAGAAGTAGAAGCTGGACCGGTGGGCCCCCAACTTGCTTCATCGGACTAAAATAATAATTATTAATATTATAATAACTGATTGTTCAATATATCAATCAATGTATTCATATAATATAACCTTATGATAATATATACGGATTTCCCTCTCCTTAAAAACTTCATGAAAGAAGAGCCCCACATCATCACTATTGTCATAGTCTACCGGCATAAGTGATATATTCTGTTGTCCGGGAGCAAATTTATTTGAATTTTCTTGAAGATAATTCCGACAGCATTCATGTCATACTCTGTTATAAAAATATGGTAATAATGGATTTTGTGTATAATTGTAAATAATATTACTGAGCTTATACAAAATTTTCAAATTTCTGCGAGGATAGATAGAAAATGAATTAAGTATTTCTTCTCTGACCTGCTTTTTGAAAAGTTTCGAGTAACATTCGATGAATTAAAGTAAATTTAATAAAAATATATGTAGAGCAGGACAAGGCACAAAGGTCCAATTTGACTTTAGTTTTTACGCGATTTTGAAATAATATATCACCTTTATATATATATATATATATATATATATATATATATATATATATATACGAGGTCTGTTCAAAAAGTACCCGGAATTTTCGTTTTTTCAAAAAAATATTTATATTCGTCTACATTAATGTGGTCCCCTTCAAAGTAGTCCCCCCCAGATATAATACACTTATGCCAGCGTTTTTTCCAATTTTCGAAGCACCCTTGATATTCACTTTTTGATATGTCCTTGAGCACTCTCAGCGATTCGGCCTTTATTTCTTCAATCGAGGAAAACCGCCGTCCTTTCATGGGCCTCTTCAACTTTGGGAATAGGAAAAAGTCACACGGAGCCATATCTGGTGAATATGGAGGTGGGGCATGACTACGGTATTGTTTTTGGCCAAAAAATTACGAACAAGCAACGACGAGTGAGCAGGTGCGTTATCGTGGTGCAACAGCCATGAATTGTTTTTCCATAAATCGGAGCGTTTTTTTCGGATTGCTTCACGCAAACGTCGCATCACTTCAAGGTAATACTCCTTATTAACCGTACGACCTTGTGGTAAGAACTCTTGATGCACTATGCCGTTATAATCAAAGAAAACAGTAAGCAAAACCTTGACATTCGATCGAACTTGACGTGCTTTTTTCGGTCTTGGCTCACCTGGGCTCTTCCATTGGGACGATTGGGCTTTGGTTTCGACATCATAACCGTACACCCATGTTTCATCACCAGTTATGACCCTTTCAAGCAAACTTGGATCGTTGTTGACGTCATTTAACAGCTCTTGAGCGATGTTCATGCGATTGCTTTTTTGGTCAAAATTAGCAGTTTTGGAATGAATTTTGCTGCCACTCGTTTTATGCCCAAAGTTTTCTCGAAGCTAGTAATTTTTTTAATGATATTTAATAATAACAATTTAAATATAACTGCAGCTAATATTGTGTTCGTATTTCCTATATCTAATATGTCTATGCATAGAACTATATAAAAGACAAAGTTAAAAATATAAGTAGATATATTATAACATATGATTAATAATTTCGGAAAGCATATTTTACAAAAAAACTATTTTTTTTCTACACCGATTCTACAAATAATAGAAACCATATTTTCTACTCCGATCGAGCAATACAAATCCAAAAAATATTTTAAAAAAAAATTTGAAAATGATTTCTAAAATATTAAATTCTGCTGCAATAAAACGTATAAAACAATATGTGACTTATTAAACAGATTCGACGATTAAAGAATCTTTATATATTACGAGCAAATATTTATATTATTTCATTACACTTATTCTGTCGATTGTTTAATTTTTAATAATTGTTTTAATAAAATTTTTAAATTGATACTTGTTTCCCGAATTTTTATGAAATTTGCTTCCATATGAAGAAAAATATGAATTCATTAAATTGATATACGGTCTCTGAAACAAATATTTATTACCTAAATTAGATAATATCATGCAAATCAATTAGCTAACGTGAAATTTTTAAAATTCTATACTGTTTAAGTAAAATAATAACATTTTATAATTGTTGATTATTTTAGTATGAAATATTTTAAAATATATAGCTTTTCACTTCTGAGAAATCATTATTTAAAAATTCTCGAAAAGTAGTTAGTAATCCATTTGTATATCCATCTCGCAATTCGATGAGGTGAGTGACGCGATGATAAATTATTAACAATGTTCTGAAAGCGGAAACAAAATTATGGCAACTAGGATTTATATTAGAATAACATTGACTTCTTATACAATCAAAAAGTTTTCTAGCGGGTCTTGATTAAAATTTCTCGTACGCGGGATTAATACTCTCTTATAAATTTTTATCTTTATAAACTGTATTGAATTTAACACTTTCTTAGCTTTATGCCAAAATTTTATATGCTGTGATTGATTAGAAACAGCACAACGAAATAATTTACCTCGTACTGGCAATTTAGTCAATCCATTCACGCTCTCCAATAAACAGTCCACAAAAATCAAGAATTCTCCAGTTCCAAATGTGGTAGAACTTCCATTGGCTTCCAAGTAACCGGAGTTCTGTAGACCATCCTCATTGTGTTGGGAAAAAACTTGAGCTGCAAGGCTGAATTTCATCCGCTTCATCTTATTTTAATCGAGATGATGTTCAGTTAATGAAGAACATCTCCGGAACAATCTGCAATTTGCATCATAGTCATACTAGCTTACAATATCTTACCAGGAAGGCTCATATTCCTTCTAGTCTAAGTAAGTAAACTTTACGTTATATTTTGCAAAATTATTGCGCATGCATTGTAATAAATGCGGTGGGTCAAACAACGGAATTATTTCGTGCCCATCAATTTCAAAACTCACTTCGTTCCAGTCTCTAGTTTTATAATCGTGTACGGTCAATAACATATTAATAGCTTTACAGTTTGCGGAGTATTGGTCGCAAACTGTGGCTAAATTTCTAAATCAATACTAAATATTTTTCGAGAGATATCAACAATGAGTCTTTTTAAATCTGAACTATTGACTCCACCAACTGAAAAGTAAAAAGCAACAGACTGCTTCCATCGATCTTTAATTTGCTTCAACATAAAAACTACTGCATGATCTGCAAGTAAAAGCTTCCTGCCATTTGTCTGTTATTCAAATCCTATTATATGATCCTTTTTCTGATCATATGATAAATCAGAAGATAAAGATTTCTCGTCGAACATTAATATACAATATTTGCTGCAAATATCTCTTTTGCGAGAGATACCAGCTTCTAATGATTGGAAAAGCTTATCGTTAATTCCAACATGTAATGGGATATGCGACAGTAAATTTCTAAAAGTTCGAAGACTCGGCAATATAAATATTTGCCTCCAGAAATAGCAGCCCTTTGGCGACATTTTTATAAAATGTCAATGCGAGAATTTTATCTTCAAATGTGAACTTTCTTCCATTCGGTTTTTTGTATGATCTCTCAATTGGCATTTAAGACTTGCCCTTAAATTTAACGTTGCTGGAATACAAGAGAATTTTTCAGCACATTTGATGCCCTGCTGAAATTTGTCCCGTAAATTTGTATTTTGTTTATTAATTCTTTGCACCTCCTCTGCGACATATCTATTGAGACGAATGAATTTTTTTATTGGAAATTAAAAGATTTTAATAAATAGTTTAAATATATAAATTTTAATAATGTACCCATCTCCATATTGGGGCTCTCCTCTACTTCTCCATGTTCTATTTCACATGTCAGTTCTGCAATAAATATTAACATGATTTTTTGTTGAATGATATGATATAAAGATATTAAATAATGTACCTTTCTCTATATTGGGGCCAACCTCTATTTGTTCGTTTTTCTCCTGTTCACTATCAACACAGGATGTGAACTCTGCC
The DNA here is from genome assembly GCF_003426905.1 of Ctenocephalides felis. Taxonomy (NCBI): domain Eukaryota; kingdom Metazoa; phylum Arthropoda; class Insecta; order Siphonaptera; family Pulicidae; genus Ctenocephalides; species Ctenocephalides felis. The sequence continues at coordinate 124,946,253 of NW_020538040.1, forward strand.
CTCGCTTCATATACTTTTATTAGTTTATAATTTGAAGATGTAGCTACACATCTCCCCGTGACAATTTTTGTATTTCACAGTATCAGGAAGGGGCTTACACCCTTATGAACCTTCAATGGAGAAATAGTTTGTTTCCTGGGCATTGAGAGCCCACGAACAAGGTATATGACCACATTTATTCTCCTTATCGTAAATTACGACATCCTATGTAGGCTGCGTGTTTGGCGCGAACAATTTCATTATTTGTCTTATATCAATTTTTGGAATAATGGAAATCTTATCAAGGTAATACTTGCAATTAAAGTATTACCAGGTTGTAGTACTAGTGGTGCACCATGTAGAGAACTCAAAATCCAAAACATATCAATAGAATACTAGTATTATAGAATGCAACATCAAGTTATACATCTTGAATTTAAAGAATATTCAAATATTCTCATATTCAAATTTCTTATTTCTATTTGGTAGAGTGTTGCATGCCAATCCACTACATAAAAAGCATAACTCGTGTTTTAGTAAATCTAGAAAATTGTTAGAATGTGACATTTTTAAAATTATCTTTTAAATCGTCCGAATGATAGAGTTGTTTAGTTACGTGTGCTACTATATTACATATAATTTTTTTGCTCATGAGTTTCTTGTTAAGCAAAAATAAATCTAAAAAATCAAACGCGTTAGTATCAGTATATGTAATTTATTGTAAATTTGTCGGTAGTTTTCTTGAATTGTGATTTTTTTCGAAATCAATGATAATAAAACTAAATAATGTGTGATTTAGTGTTTGAATATGTAAAATTAGTTAAAATATTTAGCAGTCACGAAGAAACTTTATTTGTTGAATGCTAACAAAACAAATTTGGAAATAAAATAAATAATTAAGAAAAGAAAAGAAAATTAATAATACAGAAAATTATAGGAAATGTTAACACACTATAGGCGGGCCGCGTAAAATTACGTTCTGCGAGGATTGTTGCTTATAGGCGGGCATGGTATTATTACGCTTTGAATAAACTAACATTGAAAGCGGGTGAAAATACTTTTATCGGATCGGTTTGCATATGATATTGAAAGAATAGCTGGTACTTTTTTCGAGATTCAATTGATATTTGGTATTGTAAGACTTTTAGAATTAGGATAAGGATAAGAAACAATATGTTTTATCTTCAAGTTTCTTTTTATGTTCAATTTATTTTGAAGATAAATATGCAGAATTTACAACAAAAGGGTGTTCAATATACATTTTATAAAATACTTCATTTATTAGTAAGATTTATACGGTTCAACATCTCTTTTTTTAAATTATTATTTGCAATAATAAAATAATGGCATCGGATAGTGATAGTGAGGTTTACGCCGATAATTTGTCACAAATTGGAAGTGATTTGGATATCCCTGATTTTGATAGTGAATGTGAGAGTGATGAAGATTTTTTTAATCCTAGAAGACGTAGAGTTTTACTTATTATGTCCAGTGATTCTGAAGGTAGTGACAGTGAAGAAGTGGAGTGGTCAGAATTTGACAATCCTCCGAATATTGAACCATTTTTAGGTCAAAGTGGCGTGGTTTTGAAACCAAATAATCCACAAAGTGTAAGTGAAGTGGTTCAGCTATTTTTGGGTAATGATTTGTTTGACTATATGGCCGAAGAAAGTAATCGTTATCATTCACAAAATATTGATCGTTTTAAAGACAGTGCAAAATCTTTGAAATGGAAAGACGTATCTGCGGTAGAATTAAAAAAAATGTTGGGATTACTTTTGCTTATGGGCAGAGTTCGTAAGGAGAATAGGGATGAATACTGGTCCACAGACAGAACAATTGAAACCCCAATTTTTGCCCAAGTGATGAGTAGAGATCGTTTTCGCCAAATATGGTATGCTTGGCATTTTTCTAATAATGAAAATAACATCAATGAAAAAGATCGCCTTAATAAAATACGTCCAATAGTGTCTTATTTCAAAACAAAATTTGAACAAGTATACAAGCCAGAACGAGACTTGTCATTAGATGAAAGTATTATGCCATGGAGAGGTCGCTTATTATTCAAGGTGTATAATGCTTCAAAAATCAACAAATATGGAATTCTAATTCGAATGGTTTGTGAAGCAAAAACAGGATATATATGCAATTATGAAATTTATCATGGTGAAGGAAGTCGGCTTCAAGATACAATTATACGCCTTCTACAGCCCTATAAAAACTTGTGGCATCATGTCTATATGGACAACTATTACAATAGTGTCGATACCTGTCAAGTCCTTTTACAACATGGAATTCGAAGTTGTGGTACTATACGCAAAAATAGAGGACCTCCTCCATATTTACAAGATATAACCCTGAGAAGAGATGAATCTGTGTTTCGTCGCCGAGGAGATATTCTTGTACAATGTTGGCAATCAAAAAGACTGGTTCGAATGATATCAACAATTCATTCAGCCAGTGTGATACAAAGCAGAAATGTAGATTGGAATACGAAACAAAATATTTGGAAGCCAACATGCGTTGTAGAGTATAATAAATTTATGAAAGGTGTTGATCGAGCTGATCAGTACCTATCATATTATTCTATTATACGACGCACAAAAAATGGACAAAAAGGACAGTGATGTTTTTAATTAATGGAGCTCTTTTTAATGCCTTTAGAGTTTTTCAAACTCTGAATGCAAATTCAAAAATAAAATACAAAACGTTTCTGCACGATGTGGCCAAAGTATGGATAAATGAAAATGTTCAAGATAACATTGATGATCCCGGACCAAGTACATCTTATAGAAGAAATATATTTCCAAAGAGGTTACTGGATGCCAGTAAACATAACATTGTAAAAATAACGGGTGGCAAGAAAATACATCCCCAAAGACAATGCCATGTTTGTGCTACTCATAAAAAAAAGAGTTTAACGTGTTTTATGTGCCAGTTATAAGGGTGAATGTTTCCATAAATTTCACACATGTAATAAGTACTAATGTAAGTAAAACTGTTTAGTTTATATATCTACTTTTGTTAATTGTTTTTATTAGTTTTATGTTTAATTATACATTATTTAAATAAATTTATTATGTTTCAAAACAACCATGTGTTTTTTTTTTAAATTGAGTTATAAAAAATGGTTGTGATCATGCGAGGCGACGCAAAGCGTACTCGTGTTACTCGCGATTTGCCCGCTACACATATCAGTTTGGTCTGAAGAGTAATTTTACGGGGCCCGCCTATAGTGTGTTAAGATGATAGATTAGGGTAATAGGAGTATTATAAATGAAATGAAAAATTATCACGTACATGAAACGAGAGATAATGACTGAATTGAAGTAAAAGCACTGTTATTGAGGTTCAACAATAACTAACGATAATATAATAACGAAATTGCGAATCTATTGGAACCAAAACAATTAAGTATTTTTAGAAGTGAAACAAGATAGTAAGCAATATGATTAATATTTACTATAATTACTCATTTCAATATGACAGACGATATGAATATTTGAATAGAGCATAGGTTTGCTCTTACGTAAAATAACATGAGCATATAACATGTCATGGAAGGAATTAACTTTGATTGAGACAAATGCATAACACGAGGATTTAGTGTATAATACACGGTATTTCATATACAATTTTGATTTCGATAGTGTCAGTAATTATGATTCATTTACACTACAATTTTCTTGGTCTATTTGTTGAAAAATCACACATGACAATGAAAAAGGAAATTTGATTTATAATGATCATTGTGATTTCAATGATTCGATGGCTTTACTGTGCCAAACTATTTGAAAAATCCAAATAGAAGTTAGTTCTAATTCAGTCAAGGACATTTATGTCTTTATGATTGTGAACTACTCAAAGTAGTTTTCAACCAAATAGAAGAAACCGCCCTGGGTTTACATTATTAACCAAATTTCAAATTTGAAGCGGATGCAAAGTATGAATACTTCATACTTCATACTTCAACATTTTTTTATTTAATTTTGGATCTATTTGGCTACTAGATTATTTTTCTTCGAATATCATTACCGAATGTTAAATAAAATGATATCTATAATTCAGTCACAGAAGTAATTTTGACACATTTAATAATTTTGAGATATTTAGAAAATGTGCAATCACAATAAATAGTATTAGCTTGTAGATCTTCATCGCCATGCATAATTAATCAGAAACATAGTTTTAATTTGTACGGATTTCTTAATCATGGATCAAATGGTATAACTATCCTTAGTTTAGTCGAAGAAGGAAGTGACATCACAATAAATAATATTCGCTTAAAGGTTCAAATCAAGAGGATTGTTTTAATTTGTACGCAAATCGTAACCGTGTATAAAATGCTATAATCTATTGGCAAACGAAGATATTTCAATACTTATATAAATTATTCAAGGTCGTGAAGATTGATTTGTCCAATTCAATTGTGATTGTAAAATCTTGGGACCTTCGACTGACTTAACTGATCTCTGGTGAAAGTTCTTCCCAATCTTTACCAAATCACTTATGTATATGTACCCGACTGGAAATTGAAGTATGGCGCGGATCAGGGCTGCCCTAAATTAAGTAGGGTCCCAGTGCGGCAACCGTACTTGGCCCCTATGCGATATGTAACGCCTTGCCGGATAAGGTCTGTGTTGGGCAAACTGTTCCGGGCCCTAATCGAAAATATGAAATGGCCCCTATAAAAATATCGAACTTGGCCCTTAACTTAAAATAAGCATATGGCCCTGAAAATAATATGTGATATGGCCCTGAAAAATATATTTGATATGGCCCTGAAAAATATATTTGATGCGGCCTGAAAATAATATGTGATATGGTCCTGAAAAATATATTTGATATGGCCCTGAAAAATATATTTGACGTGGCCCTGAAAATAATAATTGGCATGGCCCATAAAAAAATGCATATGCTAAATTTTTTTTATTAATTCTTTTGATAACAATATTTTAATATATAATAACAATAAATAACAAATGTTAATTAGGTTTTATTGGTCCGCCTATGATCTCTCCCATTCTCCCAATCACGGGAATAATTTATAACCTTCCCGAGGGCTTGGTTAAATGCTTGCTCTTTAATAGGGCTCAACTGCGGATTTTTAATTGATTCAGTTGTCATTATACCTGTAACAAAATGTATAGCCATAAATAATAAAATCATCTATGTGTACTGTGTGAATAATACCTACCATATAAACACTTCACAAGTTCACTGTCTTTAAGACATTAAACACTAAAAAAATAAAAAATAAAAATTAAAATTAAATTATTCGATAATAATAAAAAGAAAAATACACGATAAATTGTTAACAAGAATACACTTACTTGAAGCATTGCGCGACTTATTGCCTAAATTTATGTTACATTCCGACAACTGCTGATCGACGTTATTCTGATTTACAAAACGCCCTTTATTCAAGCGGTATTGTTTTTTCAGAACATCTTGCCTTCTGTTTATGGTTTCTTCATTGTCCGTAGAAAACGCATATTCCTTTTGTTGCAATATTTTTAACTTTTCCAAGGCAATTTAATATGTATCTGAAATTACAACTCAAATCAAAGATATGTTTATATATATATATATATATATATATATATATATATATGTGTGTGTGTGTGTGTGTGTTTGTGTGTATATAACAAAATACACAATACGTAGTTGATCAATAATACTTACTCGCGTAATCTCGTACATCCACCTCATGAAGACTCCAATTATCCGATGCTGGTGCCGCCCGACGCTTCACCAAATCTTGAAGAAGAAGTAAATTTTCTCCCGATAGCTCATAATTATTTAAAAATGGGCATTCGAATTTATCTTATCCTTCATTATATATCAACCAATCCACCGGCACTACATCGATACTCTATTTTCACTTGTATCATTGAGAAATAAAACAACACAATGCACTACTTTTCCACTGATTATTAAACGATAATTACACGACGTTCTTTTAAAACAAATAAAAATATATCGTAATAATATTTCGTAATTTTCGCACTTCCTATTAAACACATAACGACCGCTTAGCTTGGCATTCAGTAATGAACTAAAAAACTAACAATGGTCCTCTTTGATAGAAGATGAAGTTCTTACATACATGTATTGGTGCCTCGATCGTATTCCATATTATCAATCAATGGTTTATATAATATCATATGCAACGGCGCGATGATGATCTCTTTCTCTGCATTCAATATATACTTATATCTTATATATAAAATTCTTCTGTAACAATGTAAGTTTCATATTTCCTTCTAAACTATAATTCGGATTTTCATGAATCTTCCTGAAGTTTGTTCGGGAAATTTTTTAGAATGTTTTGATTCATAGAAATATAGTTAAATTGTAGAAATAAATAGAAAAAATTACTAAAACCGCTTATCATTGTTTGCCCTTGAGAATATTTGAAGCTTAGTTTGACATTAAAAACAATTGAGGACTGTCATTTGCCAAACATTTCTATTCACTTATAGGCTAAGGCAATATTAGAATATAATAAATTCATAATTATGAATAAGGAAAATGTAATGTCTACATTATTAATGCCGAAAAGCAGCTGAGATGTGCCAAAAATTAAATTATTATAAGATGCAAATAATATAACATGCATTTGACAAGTGATGATGCAGTCTGCGCATGCGTCTGACGTGCGCGTGGTTTGCTTTTGCTTGCAATAATTTTGTTTGCGCACTTTGCGAACAGATTCGCCGTACGAATTCGCGCAAAGGAGCGAGCCATAAGTGATTGCGCTCAAACATATTCAATTTGCAGTCGTTTTGCCTTACTATACTAAGTCACAATACAAAAAAAATTATTTAAAAGTTTCATTGTGTCAAAAATTCATATGTTTGTCATTGGGTACGGAATATTTACTCAATGGAGCGCTTTGGGTCTGAAATTTTTACTATTTTCCAATTCGTTTGGAATTTTGGAACTAGGTTCATCTTACTCTTCAGAAGTGAAAACAATTTAGACTCCTTTACCACTTCTCGGGTGGATGACATTTCTTTTCAGTGGTGTAATTTTACTTTTTTCAAAATAACGTTGGGTATCGATAAAAGAACTAATTATACGAGAAAAATATTTAATAATGTTTTTCAAAAAAGGAAATACTTTTCAAGTTACTGGCTACTGAATATTTGTTTCTTTTTTGCGTTTTTCATCATTTGTTGCTAACACCTTCAAAAATATACATTTTAACGAAAATCATGTAATGAACAGAATTATATCAATTAAAATCTTAATAAATCGTTATTTTATAGTGTTTTAGGAACATTATTAGGCTAGATATGAAAATGGGTTTTTATAGTGCTCAAAATAAGCTTTAAAATGAGTATTTCTGCGTGTAAAATGAGTGAGCTATCATGCAGATAAAGGACGCATGCAATGTTTTTTTTTCATTTAAATCAAATACTTTGAGTGCCATATCCACCAAAATTAAAAATAATCGTATTCAATCTAGAATTAACTTGGTTTAAGAGATCTTGATGGATTCTAGAAAATACCACAACTTTAGTACAAATGATTCTTAAAAAACTCATGATTTCATGAAAAAAAAAACATTTAAAAAAAAACAACCAATTTCTCATCATAATACCTCTGAAAGAATACGTATAAAAGTATATATATAAGAAAATTCGAGGTATTTTTCTGACTAATTATTATTGTTTATTATTTTTTCGTTACACAAATATTGATAGATGTATGATTAATTAAGGAGCTGTCCAACCAGAGGTCTTTCGAGCCCTTTAACCCTTCGCCGTTTTACAATAAGAGAAGTTACGGTAAAATTAATGATAGAGAAAGTTGTAGCTCATTTAATCACCTTTAAAATAGTGTATTACAAGTTCTGATAAAATCAGAATTAAAAGAGTAATAATCCAATTAATGCTGTGGATGGTGACGGAGTGCAAATTGTTAAAAACATTGAAATTAAGATAAAGATTAGCCTATTTCCAAAATATCAAGTAAATTGGAGCACAGTAAAAAAAATTTACAGAGCAATAATTTTGTTGATCGTAAGTTGAATAGAGCACATGTGAACAGGATTTGACAAATTAATTCACTTCAAATATAAACTTAAGCAATAATGTATATTGATTTATTAGAGAAAAAAATGCAATTTAGATATTAAAGTTACTTAAAGCCAGTTAAAATATGGTACAAAATTATAAAAATTATAGGCAACATTATTGAAGCAATTATTTTGGGTGAGAAAAATAAAAGGTGATATTGCACCTTTGCCGCGAATGCTATATATTAATTCTTTCTGAATTTGTTGTACTTTTTAAAAGATTTAAATTTTCAACATGAGTATCTTATGCTATGACCATAAATCAAAAAGGCAGACGATCATTTTTAGTGTGATAAATTTGGAAAATCAATGTTTTAGTCGTGAATAAACAAAAATCATTCATTTATACATCCACATCTACAGGTATGGCTAAAAATACTATATAACCCTTAAATGCAATAAAATAAATTGAGCTATTGGAAATAAATTTGTTCTATAAATCGCAGTGTATAATTTTTAATATACAATTTTATTGAACATTTTTTAATATTTGTTAAATAAATAATTAAAGTGTTAACTGTGGAATTGAGAACAATCATTTTATTTGAAACAGTTCTACATTCAACATCACTTATATATTGGTGTAAATAGTAATTCAAAAAACAGTAATTATTATTTTTAACTAAGCAGTAAATATTAGTATAAAATATTGAAAAATTGTAGACGTAGGTACAGAACAACGTCTGTCGGGTCAGCTAGTATATATATATATATATATATATAAATTTTTATGGGTCGTCGAATAAAAAAATTAATGTACTATTAATTTTTTACGTAGAACTTCAATATTAGATCTATTTGAACTAATATCAGTATTTCTGTCCACATAAAAAAATTGTTCGAAATAATATTTGACAAAATGTTTGTTGCCAATTCGTATTATATGAGCAACCATAAATGTATATTGTTCACAATCTGCTGTACGCCGGCATCTATAAAGTTAACGTGTGACATAGCGCCGATCTTTCTTACTCTTGCCCACTCTATTTCATTCGATGTTAATGTTTAGCAGTATTTAGAATATGTTAAAATGAAATGTAAAACTTTTGATATTTATTATTGAAGTAAAATTATGTAAATTTATTTCAGTTTTTCTACTTGTCCTATGTCAAGGTCCTATGCTTTAGATAGACCAAGTACGCATAAGGAAAAGGTCATCGATCCTGTTTCTGATTGTTACACTTTCGATACTCGATATGAGTTAATATTCATGTATAGTCTAGACTCTAAAATTAATAAATACGATATATGTGTGCTGGACGAATTTTCTAAGAAGGTCCTATATCTTATGCAAACAGTTCACGTACGCAGAATTGATCTTATTATTTCTACTTATTACATTCGATATGATTATTATATATATATATATATATATATATATATATATATATATATATATATATATATATATATATATATGTATATATAATTTCAGTGAGGAAACTACTATTATTATTAATAAATTGATCATAACTTATAGTACATTATTTTTTTATTCGACGACCCATAAAAATGTATATATATATTTATATATTATATGTCTCACATGACAAAATCGAAAAATAGTAATATACCCAATAACTTCTAATCACAAAAAGTATTATTTTATTAAAAAATTATTTTATTGTATCGCTATAATTTTAATATCTTGTTATATAATCGATTCAATAATTATTTTTATTGTTAATAAATTTTATGTAATTCCTATCTTTCATGATTTTATTAATTTTATTAAAAAAAAAACACTTTTTGGTTTTGTATTACCATTGGATTTTTTGTTCAAAGTTGTATAAAGCTTTCGTAAATTCGTATATTATATTTATAATATATTGATAATAATGAATACCATGCAGATTATGGAAAGAACGAAAAAATATATTGTTACCGATTACATATTGTTATTATTTATTAATAGTTATTTTTTATAATTCATTTATTGTTATTATTTATTATTTCTTTATTATTAATTATGTAATTTATTTCTATATTTATTTTAGACTATAACGACAATCATTGATCAATAATACACATTATAATCCTTTTTTTTTACAAAATATAATAAATCAAACTATTTTGATTCTATGATATTGAATCCTAGTAGGATTCAAATAAAGAATGCAGATAAGGCTTGTCTAAATAATCTGTGGGTAAGCCGTATTAGGGCTCTAGTAATGAATTTCCAATACGGACCGTATCATCATATCATGGCAATACGTATTAGGGGTACAACAGGGCATCCGAATATGGCCCGTTTCAATTATTATAGGGCAATCCGTGTTAGGGCTGAATTCAGGCATGCCTTTTATGGACCCTATTCAAATTACCATATTAGGGCCGCCCATATATGGCCCCTATGAGGGCCATGCACTAAATTCCGTAATACGGACGCCGGAGTAACAGCCCTATAGGGGCCTATAGGGCCGGACCTGAGTTAGGGAGTGCCAGTAAAAATTTCTACTCGGGTATCTACTAAGTTTGTTAAATATTGATATTAAAAGGAATTGAAACATGTTATGCAGCCTGGATATTATATAAAGGAAAAAGTTAATATAGAGTAAAATCGATTCGCACTCGAAATCGATATTAAAAATTTGTATTGATTTTGCAAATATTAAGAAATTCTTGAAGAGAATAATCAGTTTTTAATGCAATAGGCTATATTTAACCATTTTAAATATTCAACGATCAACACATGTAACTTGTAGGATAAACTTGTAAGATATAATAAAATTTTCTTTGTTTTTCACTAAACTTACAATTGGAAAACTACAAACGCTTGAATACATTTCTACAATACATTCAATGTGATAACTTTAAAATGAATGTAAAATTATATAAATCATTAATAATATAATTATAGTTACTAATAGCACATACTATCGCTATAATAAAAGTAAAACTTGTTTCTTATAATTTTAGTTCCATTTTTTTATTTTGCCATTATATTAAAGCTATACATATTTAACGTTGCATAAGATTTATTTTTGAACATACAAGAGACTGCGTATTTTGTAATTGGTTAAGTTTTTATTTCTTTACTAGAAACGAAAACTTCATTTATATTTTTTTAGTTCCAAATACGTTTCAATGTTTGTAATGCTCAAATTTTCGATCCATATTTTATCTAAGTATGCTTTTTCATGTCGTTGCTTGTACCATGTAAACTCAAGTTGAATATTTTATTTTTTATATTTGAATTTTAAATTTCGGAAAAAAGAATGTCTTCCACATGTGCACCACTTTTTTTTTCAATTCATGCGAACTTTTGTATAAAAAATTTTTCTTTAATTTCACTATTAAATTCTTGGGTAAAAATCGGAGTCTTTCATGCGCTCTAAGTCACACTATTATATCTTTATATCTTAAAACGTCGTGGATTTAAGGATCTAGAAAATGCAAGGCGACAGAGTTTAGATTTTTCATGCTATATGCAAGGTATCAAATTTACTTTTTCGAGGGAGCATATATCCGAAATCACAGCCATATTATAATTTCAACGATTTGATTACTAAATGTATTATGATAAATATCAATAATTTTGTAATTGGCATTGAAATGCTCTTAAACTTTGTAAAAAATCAATAATCATAGCCATAAAAATCTATCAAATTGTATAAAAAATGCTATATGTCTAATATATGTAAAAAAATAATATTTCATAAAAAATATCCAAAAAATAATCATCTGAAATATAATATATATATATATATATATATATATATATAAGTATATATTTCTTTGTTTGATGTATCGCCCTCAAGAACTCACTCATATATATATATATATATATATATATATATATATATATATATATATATATATATATATCTTGATAGTTTTTTCGACGTTGAAACATATTTCAAAGTAACTAGCAGCCCATTCGTCGAAATAAAAAAGGTATAAAGTGTAAAAACTTTTATTTATACGTTTCGACACAAGATGCGTGTCATCATTCAGCAACTACAAAAATTTGAAAAATTTTATTACTAATATAAACAACAATATAGATTAATTGTAGCATAGAGAAACATTATACACACCACAGGACAAAAACACTCAACAAAAATTTATTTTAAAAAATTAAACTTAATAACATATTAGAAAAAACATTTTTTTAGAAAAAGTTATGAATAACTAAAAGATTTGAAACTAATTTGACTAAAAGTTATAAAATACATAATTGTGAGACGAGAAACACGCCCATACCGAGCATCCAGAATCGACTGAGGCGTATTGATAGGAATGGGAGGGGACGCATCAAGGACAAAATTCTCGAAGCACGAACGCAACGAACAAACAGTGCTTGCACTGGAATTGAACAAAAGGAAAAGAAAACCATGTAACGTTAGAACAAAAAAACAATATTGTAAAAAATAATAAAAAGAGATAAGCAAATTAATTTTTGTTTTTTTAATAAAATCAATAACAATCTGATAACTATCATGTAAAAGGTGGGATGAATTGCGTTTATTAACACAAGAGGAGGAATTTAATGAAATAAAAAAGGATTCAGCAAATTTTCTAAGGTCACTATTTTTTTCGATATAAAGGATAACCGGATGGGAGTGTGTTAAAAAAGTGTGATTGAAATTGAGCATATGATCTGAAAACATCGTTTTGAATTGGTTTGGATTTTTTGAATTATAAATATGTTGATTGACTCTCTTATAAATATACTGGGAACTTTCTCCAATATAACACAAGTTGCAATCATTGCAATCCAACCTGTAAACAGAATCGGTGACCCTATCAGACGGGGTTCTAGACTTAAGAACCGAAAAAAAAGGCAATTAAACGTATTATCAAAACTAAAAACTAATCGGAATCCTTCTGAAGAAAATAACTTTTTTAAAAAATACGAAAATTACTTAAAAAAGGTAAACAGATAGTTCCTTTGTATTGGGCGGAAGAGGAAGCTATTGAATTTGAACAAGAAGGTGAAAATGAATTATTAGAATTAGTTTGCAAATAATTAATCTATTATTAATGATGTTGTTGACCAAGTGCGAAGGGTAACTATTGTCTTTGAGAACGGAACGAATAAGAGTCAAATTTTTTTCCCAAACATACTGTTACTTAGTAAAATAGCCCTGTCTATAAGAGAGATAATGACAGAAATTTTAATGGAACGCGAATAAAGGACAAATAATTTAAATATCTTCCTGACCACGTTTGGTTTCTGATACCAATCAGTCAGGACAGAATTGTTTACTTTATTTTTAGTGATTCTTAAGTCTAAAAACTAATAGAGTCATCCGACTCAATCTCACAGGTGAACTGCAAATGTTTGTTAAAAGAATTAAAAGAGTCTAATGTGTCTACAATCTGAGAATCGTCAAGGCACAACAAAACGTCATCAACATATCTATAATAAAGGTGAGGTGGAACCGAAAGATTAGATAAAACAAAATTTTCTAAAATTTGTAGTGTTAAATCAGCCACAGGGGGGCTAATACTAGACCCCATGGGTAAACCAAAATCTGCGAATAAAATTGATCATCAAAACAAAAGTAGGTGTTAACAAAAATGAAATTTAAAATCGTCAAAACCAAACCAAGTCAATCGAAGTGTGTGGTTGGATATCATTCCAACGGGCAGAAACAGCTTTAAAGCCAAAAGCCAACCAAGGAATGTTCGTGAAAAGGGAGATGACATCAAAACTAACAAAGGAAGAATTGGAAGGAATTGTAAAATTATTTAAATTTTTTACTAAATCAAATGAATTGGATGAATATATATATATATATATATATATATATATTAGTGATGTGCCGACTCGAAAAATTCCCGATTCGAATGATTCGAATCAGAAAAAAACCTGATTCGAATCATGATTCGAATCAACTCGAATCAAGTATATATATGGACAAAAAAAAAATCATGGATGTATTAATTTAGTAAAAGTGATCCAAATTTATAATCAAAATTGTCAGTTTAACCAATATAACCGACAAGTAGAATTGTAAACATAAATCACTATCAAAAAGTATATTCTGAAAATTATTAAAAATGATGTAATTTTGAGGACGGCTAAAACATATCTTCAAATTAATTTACAATAATAGATTACCAAACAATTGTGCATCACTAAAGCATATAAAATAATATTTGGAATCATGGTCGTTGTTTATTTTACTATGTAATCATTAAAGGATCGCATCTAAACTGAGAGCTGAAAGTTAATTTCATTAATGTGAATTTGCCATTACTTACATAATCAGAAGTTAATATTATTTACTGACTTTCTGGTGTTTAGTAATTGTTTCAAAAGAGAATTACTCGTATATTGAAAGATTCCCGAAACTCGTTTCATAATTTCGAGTGGTTTATTCTGATAACATTTAAAATCTAAAACACTTAATTATTATCAAAATTGGGTATTGATATTTCACGAATAAAATCGCTCTCAGCGCTCCGTAAAATAAATAAACACGCAAGAACGACGACGCATTGTATCGCCCATACGGTTAACTCATATCGCTCGAACGGCTTGAAGTCGGGATGATTCGAATCAGAATTGAAGTCGGAATAACTCGTAACGCCGCTTGATTCGGTTTGGCTCATGAAGTCGGAACAACTCATAACGCCGCTTGATTCGAGTTGGCTCATATGAAGTCGGAACAACTCATATCGCCGCTTGATTCGGTTTGAGTCATGAAGTCGGAATAACTCATATCGCCGCTTGATTCGGTTTGAGTCATATGAAGTCGGATGATATAGTTAGTCGATGAATGCGGTTAAAGTCACACAAAGACGATTGGAGTTGGCTGATACATTTAAGCATATTAAAGTCGGGTGGCTTTATGATATTTATTTTTTATATTATTATAATATTGAATTAAATTAAAACATTTTTTTATATTTATATTTATGAAAAATTTTATATTTATAAAAAGTTTGTGTTAATACATATTTTATCACAGTAAATATTTTGCGGCTTGATGCGAGTTGATTCGAATCATGTAAAATCTGATTCGAATCAAGTCGTTAAAGGCTTGATTCGAATGATTCGAATCACTTGATTCGACTTGGCACATCACTAATATATATATATATATATATATATATGTTGAAAATGTTTAAATTTGATGTTGAAATGTATGATAGATTTCTTGGAGGGCGTAACATCAAGTAAAAAAGTAAAGTAAAGATTTTTTTCAAAACATTATTATTTTTCCATACGTTTCGACGTAAAATTCTGCGTCATCCTCAGTGGTTCTACAATTTAAAAAAAGAAAAAAAAAAACAGAAAGTAACGTTACAAATTAAATATACATAAGCAATAGTAAAAAGAAAAGTTTTAACTAAAGAGAATTGCATAAAACATAACTTACTTGAATTATTTATATTATCACTAACTCATATTAATATAACTTGTACAGATTAATAATTAAAGACAAGCACTAACTGCCAGTAATTTCTTTTTTTATTAAAAAGAATAAAAGATAAAAAGTGATTAATAAATAAAATATTATACGTAATACATGTGCATCCGAGGCCAGTGCCATACAGAATAATATTATTGTAAGTGTCCGAGATGGAAGTCAAAATTTTTAAAAAAAACAAACCACATGTGCTTGCGTTTGACCCAACGTCTTGGCGCGCTATGCAAGTGTGCGTGATAGTGCTGTGTACACCGTGGTGTTAGGTATTCGATATGAATTGGGAAACATATTTAGAACAAATTGGTAATTTTCGCAAATGAAGCTGGTGTCTGTACGTTTGTTTAAACAATAATTTCTATTCAGGATATTTTTTAAAATCAGGATTATTCTTTAAAATCAGGATTATTTTTTAAAAAGATTTTGCAATCTCTAATATCTCTCAGGATGTCTTTGTACTCTATATTTTTCTTTGAGTTAAAGGATTATATATATATATATATATATATTATATATATATATATATATATATATATATATATATATATATATTGTATGATTCTGAATTTGATGTCGACATATGTATTAACAAAGTCTAATAATCGGGCATAACATCAATAAAACATGAATTTCTTTCAAAAATTTATTTTAAATCCATACGTTTCGACTATAATTTTAGCCTTCATTTAGTGGAAACTAAAGTTATTAAAATTTTTCAATTTCAAGATTAACTAATTAAAGTACTATTTACTATTTTATTTTTAGTTTCCACTGAATTTTTGAACGAAATATATATATATATATATATATATATATATATATATATATATAAAGTTAGAATTAAGCTTGCTCTAAATCAAGGATGAGCAACCCGTGGCCCGCGGGCCGCATGCGGCCCGCCGGATGTTATTCTGCGGCCCGCCAAGCATTTCTCAACAATTATTTACTAGATATTTTATCAAATAGAGCTGTAAAGGCTAATTTTGTCGTCAGTCAAATTCTGGTAAAAACTGTTGTTCAAAGAAATAGCATTTCCTGATAAAATAAATATTAATTTATTTAAATATTAGTTTAACAAGCTTCAATATTGCAAGAAAAATTGAGAACTTGTCCGAGAACATAGCAACAACGCATTTCTAAATTTAAAATAATTAAATAAGTAAATCTTATAAAGTCGCGAGGGTTAAATCATCGTAAATTTAAAGACTTCCTGGCAATTTAGATCGTGAATATGTCGATTTTCAATACTAAAGTACGTTAGCTCAATAGTGATGCAATGCTTAAAGGAGTATACGACTCAAATGGCGAATTACAATTGTTTTTGGATATGAAATAATAATTATAGTCCTTTCGTGATTTTGGTAATAAAGAATAATATCTTTTGCAGAATTTTGTGTTTCACATTTCATTTTCAGAAAAGAAAGTGTGAACAAATTTTAATTGTGATTCCAAATGGTCAAAGCTAACAAGATAGCTGTTTTTATGTAAATGTTTTCTTCGCCATTTAACATGCAAATAATATAGATTTAAAAAATGCATTTTTTCAGTAAACACCGATTTTTTTTATAAATCTTATGTCAGTCCTGAGAAAATTTTGCTTTTGAAAAAAAACGAAAATCAAATTATGATAAATTCTTTTTTTGGAAGTACGTGTGTGCGCGAACAATTACACAGGCCCACAAAGAAAAGTCGCTGGTTAATAATTAATTCATTCAGAAAAAATCTAGATTGAAGATTGTGCCAATTTTTAAATATTTTTCAATATTTTGTGCCCCAATTTTGACTATAGATTTATCTTCAGCGGTAAAAGAAACAATCCAGACAACTCTTTTTGTGGACTTGAGTAAATTTCAACCATAAAATTCATAAAAAATCATCACCTATCAAAGCTGAGTAAAACATGTCAAAGCTGCATACGCGTTGCTACTTTCAAAGAACAAAATCAGCTTATATAAAAAAAAGCAGTACCAATTTTTTTATTAAAGTTTTCAAGTAAAATTGTTTTTCTTTTAAATATTATTTGTCTTCATTTTGTATTAATATTTATAAACACTTATAATATACACTTGTAATTATATAAAATATATACTTCGTTTAATTTTATATTTTTGTTCTTTTCTTGTGGCAATTTTGTAATTTTGTTGCAATTCATTATTCCCGCGCTCAGTCAATAAATCTTTCGACTTAATTTTAGATCAGACTTTTATCAGTGTTTATGAGAAAGCTTCAATTTTATTAAAAAAATTGAATTTATTTTTATCATGGCTTATACGGCCGTAACATTTTTTCAAATTTTGTTCTTTATTTTAATTTTTTTATGCGAAATGAAAAACTACATACAACTCCAAATTTTTATTATTTTATAATGAACATTTTAGTAGTCATTTTTTGTATAGCTCGGTAATCGATCTACTAACTATTATCGCCTTTTTGTGAACGTTTTTAATTGAAATTGGATCAAGATTTTTCTGAGCTTATAAAAAAGCTTAAACTTATCCACTTTATCCGCTGCAACATTTTAAAAATGGCAACGAAATGGTTACCTCCGATAAAACTTTTGCAGGCTTATCCTATTGTACAAATATTTCTCGATGCGCATAAGAAGTACAAGTTTTTGAATGTCTCACAAAAGGAGCTATTTCAGCGAAAAAAATTAGAAATTTAATTTTAAAATCAGGAGATAAAACTGTTTTTGAGAAAAAAATGGAATTGTTTCAGAGTATAACATAATTATAATATGAATGTTAGTATTTTAGCGTTGCAGTGGGTAAAATATCAATGTAATAATATTTATACATTCAGAATTCATATTCTGAATGTATAAATATTTGAAGAAGTCATTTCTTATACTAATAATTTTCTAAAAATATTTTCTGTAGCTAAACGTTTGCCGGGTCAGCTAGTATATTTATAAATTACGTGCGGCCCGCCAAAAAATTTGAAAATGTAAATTGGCCCGTGGGCTAAAAAGGTTGCTCGCCCTTGCTCTAAATCTACGTTAGGCGTCTTAGATTTTATCCTATATTCATAAATAATAATATCAATAACAACTATGATATAAATAATATTGATAATAACATGATTAGGAATATTTTTAGTAAAAGTAAGTACATCGAACCAAATTCTTGAAACATAAGCATTCGAAAGTAACGCATACTAGTGCATTCGAATATATGTTTGCATATTACTCTTGAATGTTTCAGCGACGTACAATTTATCATTCTTTAAAATACTGAGATAATTTTTAACAGACATATTGTTTTAGACATTATTGTTTCGAAAGTAGTAAAGTAACGCATACTAGTGCACTCGAATATATGTTTGCATATTACTCTTGAATTTTTCAGCGACATACAATTTATCATTCTTTAAAACACTGAGATAATTTTTAACAGACATATTGTTTTCGAAATTAATATTGGTGTTTCGAAGAGCCATTTCTATATTGTTATCATGCCAGCCTTCGTATATAGGCGCTCCGACGGAACTGATGTTACCGGTATACATTTATTTTTTTCGGTTTCTCTGGTGAAATTCTTTTCAACATTTAAAATACTGCTCTGTCCAGCCGCCTGCAGCATTTGCGTCCTAAAATATGCTCTTTAATTTATTGATATTGATAACTTTCTATAAACATTGTTCAAAAATCACTCTCACATAGTATTGCAAGAATTATTAATTTGATGTTGAAAGCGATTGTATGCTTTTGAGTATTTTTAACTTTTGCATTAAATGCCCTTTTCCAGCTTCTTGGTACATGCCATGAACAAAGTAAATGGTTGTTTGTCGAAGTCATGACAGATGACCATGCCTTGTAATATGCAGGCAATTAAGGTGACAATTTTTTTTACTTTACTACTATTGAACTACAAATTTTCTCAAAAAATAATTTAAATACAGTTTTGTCTTGCCGATTGGTGAAACAAAATGCTACGGGATAACCTACCCCAAACTCATCAATCACAAGAAGAGTATGCAGGTTAAATCAATAAGAATTTGCACCATGAGATCCATCTATGCATGTTTTATCATGTCTATATTCATTTAAAATAGTGGCCTGCACTATAGTCATTATGACCATAAAAAGATCATCTTCTTCTAGCACATCATGTTCTACGTTTTATTATTATTATCTTTATGGGTAGGGTATGGTAGCACTGCTTTGCACTTGATGTTTCGAACATCTTTCTTGGTAAGTATTGAGCGCTCAATGGTAAAATTTCTTCATATGCTGCATTTTGAATACTGATGATAATTTTATTATCCGAAACTCCTGCTACTACTACTTAATAATGGTGGCGTATTCTCGAAATTTATTCTATAAATTGGGAACAATTTCCCTCATATCTTTCAATGATTCTATGGCGTTGCTTGCTATAGGCGTGACTGGTTTATTTAGATATAAATCTATTTCATCACGTCTTTTATTTCCTTCTTTTTCTCTGACGCTATTTTTTATGTAACTGCCAAAAGTCGAAACTGTCTGGCGTGGCATCAATATCTAAACTTGTAGTAGAACTGTTCAAACAAATTTGATTTTTCAATGCATTTATTGCATTTGAGGCAGCATTGGTGTTTTTAAAATGCAAGTTTTTAAAGCGTGGATCGAACAATGAGGCAAGAATGGACGGAATGAAACTTATTGACAACAAGGCTTTTGTAGGATCCAATGAAAGCACTGCAAGAAGGTTTGCGATTATTAACCCCGTGACTTCTAATACTACCAAAAAAATTTCAAGAGGGTCTTAATTAAAATTACGAGTTGACAAAAATTTAATTTCCGGACACTTTATTTTCTGCCAAATATATTCGAAACCAATGCTCTAAAAAAAAATTTTGAATAGTTGGTGGTGTTTTGGTTGTGTTGGTGTTTAACTCTCTTGTCTTTCTTATAGAAGCATATGCTTTTTGAAACATGTCTAGCTTCCTTCCAAAATACTAAATGCTTAGACTTACCTGTAAAAGCACTGCCTAGACCTAGGCCCTAGAGGTTTATAGTCACTGGCAGAGCTGGAGGCTGTTTCATTTACACTGTCAAACTCTCTATGAATTTCAGAAAATCGACAGTCCCAGTACCTTCTTGAGGAAAATTATCATCTAGAATACGATTAAAAGAGGTTGAATTATAAATGCGATTAAATATATTTTACATTATTTTCATTTACTCACACTGCTTAGTAGCATATCTGTGCATCATTGAAGAAACGCTATAAGAGAACACCACTGCAGCATCCTTCACTCTAATCTTCCTCATTTTGTCAGGATACACGTTATGTGCTCGTAACTTCTAGCACATGCGGAAATTGGGCAACTCTGAATTAATTTCGAATATCTTTATTATATGGCTTCCGAATGCCTTTTTTTGTTGATTACGTTGAATAAAAGTGACATCATATGATGAAAAGCTGTTTCTCAAACATTTCAACATATGTGGCGAATCATAAAGTGGTATGATTTCCTGATCACCAACAAGAAAGCCTTGAAGTTTGCAACTTCTATCTTCTTTGAGAAACTGTGCTCTTGTCTCGTTAAGCAACAAGTTGATTGCGGCAACATTTGTAGCATGCTGATCACATACAGTGACTACAACATTGAGACCAATTTCCTGCAGGCTTGATATATCGTCTCTTATACAAACTTTAAGTTCAGCGCTTTTGACACTACTTTCAACAAAGTGTAATGCCTCTGATGTTTTAAAGTGGCCACGAATGCCTTTATTCATGAATACTAAAGCATGGTCCGCAAACTTTGATCTCCTTTCTGAAACCTCCTCGAAGCCTGTTATGTTATCTTTACTCTCGTCATAATCAATGCCTGCAGAAATGCTTATTTCGTCAAACATCAGAACACAGTTTCTATTAGATGGATCCATATTCAGAACAGAAGTACGCAAAGTCTCCACGAAAGTTTTATTGATACCAGAGCTGATCGGAATATTAGCCAAGGACTAGATAAAAAGGTAAGGTAAAGGTAAAAAGGTAAAGATAAAAAGGACCTCCAATATTTGTAACAGGATGGACTCTGTTTGTACAATGCGATCCCCAGTGTTTTTTCATCGAGGTTGTATCTTCTTCCTTTAGGCTATGTTAAGGCGCGAAGCTTAAAAATTACTTCTACGTCTAAACCGGTGTTGTCGTTTACTTATTCTAACCACTACACTTTTAATTTGTTCTATAATGGAACTGCTGGTGTGATCGGTGATTAAATAAATAAAATGCGACTTTTAATATTAGTATGTTTATTATATAAAAAAAAGAATATATTGAATATAAGGGCATCAGATAGTTAGTCTTTCTATGCTGAGCTCTGAACTTATACTAAATAAAAATTATTAAAAATTAGGATTAACAATATTAGCCCCGCCCGTAAGAGGATTTGCCAATTAAAAAATGGCCAGGAGTCAATGGATTTAAATCATTAGGATCGGAACTCAAAGGAGAAATTGGCCTGGAATTTAAAATAGCTTCGATCTGTGTTAAAATTTTATAGAAATCTTCAAAGGTAAGGCATGCATTTCCTAAAATTCGCTTTAAATGCGACTTACATGATTTTATACCGGCTTCCCAAATACCTCCAAAATGGAGTGATTTAGCAGGAATAAAATGCCAATTGATGCCGTCGTCACTTAATGATTTCAAAACATTACTAAGGTTATTTTTGCACAAAAAATTAGCTAATCTTTTAATTTCCGACGATGCCCCGACAAAATTTGTTCCGTTGTCTGAATAAATGTTAGTGGGTTTTCCCCGACGTGCGATGAATCGTCTGAGTGTAGCTAAAAAGCATTCTGATGTTAAATCCGATACTAGTTCTAAATGAATGGCTCGCGAACTAAAACAAATAACTAGGCATATATACCCTTTAATTTTTTATACCCTCTAGTACGACGATCTCTCAACATAATCGGATCTTAAAGTCCACGCCGCAATTCGTGAATGGCAAATGGGGAGTGACGTGGTTTTTTGGTAAATCGCCCATTAATGGGGAAGTAGAAGTAGGATTAACCTTGAAGCAGATAACGCATCTTCGTATAATACCTTTACACAAATTTCTACCGTTGATTGGCCAGTATGTCTCTCTGAGCGTATGTAACAAGTGTTGCGCTCCAGAATGAAAAGATTTTATATGTTCATATCTGGCAATCAATGATGAAAGTGCATGATTTTTAGGTAGAACCATTGGGTGACGCTTATCGTAACCTAAGTCAGACAACTTACCGTCAACTCTCAAAATACCATTTTCGTCTAAAAATGGGTTGAGAGATTTTAAATCTGATTTAGTTTTTATTGGCTCGTGGTTTGATAGAGACTCTATTTCATTTTTGAATCTTTCATGTTGTGCTAATTTAATTAATCTTACGCGAGCATCATTAATTTCGGTGGTTTTAATTCACCGTGGATACAGTCGCCCTTGTTCTTGGCCTTGTTCTTGCAATTTTTAAGGAACCGAACACAATATCCAATGACCCTAACTAACTTTGTATATGATGAATACATATTAAATATATTAGTTGTGGTTTGTTCTATTACTGTTAACGAAACATGTTTAATTTCTTCTTCGGTTCTGATATGAAATCTGCGCCAAAAGAAAGTTTGTCAGTGGTATTCAACCAAGATGGATCGAACCACCACAAATCTGAATTAATTAATACTTCCGGTAACATTCCTCGCGAAATTAAATCGGCAGGATTATCTTCTGATCTAACATGGTACCAATTGTTTGGATCCGTATTGGTTTGGATCTCCGAAACCCTATTAGCAACAAACGTTTTCCACTTGTGGGAAGGCGATTTAATCCATGCTAGTACTATTTTTGAATCGCTCCAAAGCATTTCGCGATTAATGGAAATTTCTAAATTATCTTTAACTTTATTAACTAATTTTGATAATAAATGAGCCGCGCATAATTCTGAACGCGGCAATGTGATGTTTCGTAACGGAGCAACCCGCGATTTTGCCGCTGCAATATGTACTGAGCAATCCATGTTATCTTCTATATATATATAAAAATAAGTCGGGTTTTCCTTCCTGACGAAATAACTCCAGAACGCACGAACCGATTTCGACAATTTTGCATTCATCGGAAAGGTCTCGGGCTCCACAAGGTTTATAGCTAAGAAAATTAGTTGTGCATGGCATCGTGCTTTAATGCAAGTTGCTGGAACTTCACGCACCGTAATTAAAATTCAAATAATGACGTTAGTGAGAGTTATCAGAATTATGCTTGGTTAAGTTAACGAGCAATTCTTGCCGCAAAGAATAATGATGTACACGCACTGAATTTCACCATTCAATCAAAAATTGCTGGCGATTTGGTGACATACCAATGATTCCGACTGGTCTTCCGTTTGACTTCAAACGATTGCAATTTCCAGTTCGCTTTGCGTTCGCAATAACAAGTCGCAAGGCCAATCGCTTAGTGTTTGCGGGATAAATTTCAAATAGATTATTTAGAAAATCATTGTTTTTCACATGGGCAGTTATACGTTGCCTGTTCACGAGTTGGAAAACCATCCGCTTGTTTGTGTTAACGTCAGACCAAAAAACCAAAAAAATTTGGTTTACCAAAGAGCACTTCAATGAAACGGATAATTTACGGATTCACTTTCATTTACTTTGAGAAGTTCAACTAAAAAACAATTCATTTTTGTAATCGAAATAAATTCATTACTGTTGTATAATAAAATCAATTTTTTTCTTTTCAAATATAAAACAAACAAAAAATTTCTTCATCTTTCTCACGAAACCATCTGGTGGCGAAACGGAGTTCGTCGGGTTTGCTAGTTATTAATAGTTTTTATGTATACACAAGCACCGTAGGCGCTTTCAGATGCATCGGCAAATCCGTGTAATTCACAAATGATAGGATGGTGCAAATACATATGTCTATTAATATTGATGTTATTGATAAATTTTAAATTATTACAAAATTGTGACCATGTTTGGTTATTTTTGATGGTACTTCTTCGTCCCATGATAATTTGCACTTCCATAACTCTGCATGATTAATTTTGGAATTATAACAACTACTGGCATAAAATGCCTAATGGATAAAATTGAGCCGTAGAATTGCTAATATACTGCTTATTACTACGTATTTTATTATGCGCTACGGCAATGCTGTTTCGTATGTAATGTGCAACAAGACCCGCGATTTTGCCGCTGCAATATGTACTGAGAGCAATCCATGTTATTATAATAGTTTTTATGTATACACAAGCACCGTAGGCGCTTTCAGATGCATCGGCAAATCCGTGTAATTCACAAATGATAGGATGGTGCAAATACATATGTCTATTAATATTGATGGTATTGATAAATTTTAAATTATTACAAAATTGTGACCATGTTTTGGTTATTTTTGATGGTACTTCTACGTCCCATGATAATTTGCACTTCCATAACTCTTGCATGATTAATTTTGGAATTATAACTACTGGCGCTAACAGGCCTAATGGATCATAAATTTGAGCCGTAGTGGCTAATATTGTCCTCTTACTGATTTATTACTTATAGTGATGCTGTCTGTTGTATATGCAAATTTATCAGAGTACGAATTCCATACCATCCCCTAAGTTTTAATTTGTTTCTCGCTGAAATTTACGATATAATCTTCACTT
The DNA here is from genome assembly GCF_003426905.1 of Ctenocephalides felis. Classification (NCBI taxonomy): domain Eukaryota; kingdom Metazoa; phylum Arthropoda; class Insecta; order Siphonaptera; family Pulicidae; genus Ctenocephalides; species Ctenocephalides felis. The sequence goes on from NW_020538040.1 coordinate 124,971,319, forward strand.
TGAAAGGCTACGTGATTTCTATTAAATTTTCGTAGATTAAATTTGGCTTGATTTAAAATCTTCAAATTTTGCTTTATAGTTTTTAACTGCGGTAGAGTATCTGCTCCGGTAATTAGATCATCTACATAGAAATCCTTTCTAATTATTTCGCATTCAATGGGGTAAGTTCAATTTTCCTTGCACAATTGTTCAAGACATCTTATGGCCAAAAATGGAGCAGATGCTGTACCGTACGTTACCGTATTTAATTCGAAACATTTTATAGAATCATTAGAATTATCGCGCCAAAATATTCTCGAAACTTCCTATCATCCTGTGAATTATAACTTGCCGATACATCTTTTCGATATCAGCTGTCAAAGCGTACTTGTGCCGTCTAAATCTTAAGAGAATGGAAAAGATATCCTTTGTATCGTCGGCCCTACTGCTTGTAAGTCATTGAGGGACCGACCGTTACTTGCTTACATGAGGCGTCAAATACCACCCTCAGCTTGGTGGTTAAGCTTTCCTTTTTAATCACGGATGATGAGGCAAATAATAAGCGTTTGTTGGTTCTCGAAATTCATTAACCTCTCGCATATGACCTAACTTTAGATATTCAACTATGAAGTTTTTATATTCTTTGACAATTCTGTATTAGACTTAAAACGTTTTTTCGAGAAGAGCGAATCGTTTT
>NW_020538040.1:124972994-124996010 GCF_003426905.1 Ctenocephalides felis
TTTTTTGCGATTACTATAACTTACCCTACGGGAAGTTAAAAAATCTGATTTACCTATAAACTGTGAGTATGAAAGAAATCCGATCAATAGTTTTATACAATATATATTAACTTCTCGAAGTGCAAGTTATTGTAATCGCGAAAAAATCGGAAATGAAAATTTGTATATATCTTTACGTTTCAGGGGCTTCTGAACATTTTGGCATACCTTAGAAAAAATTGATGTATGTGTGTGCGCGCGCGCGTTTTGTATGTGTGTGTGCGAATACAAATTTTCGTCGACGATTTCGGGAACACGGTTCAACAGATTTGGATAATTAAAAAAACAAATCGATTCCTATTAATAAGGAGATGTGCTGGTTAGTTTTTGGCACAGGCAGGTTTAGCCGTTTCGAAAGTACAGGGCAAAAAGCGCTAAAAATGGTGACTCAGTTTTTAATAGAACGGAGCATCCGATTTTAATAATTCGAAAAACATTTTACTTGTATTGACAAGATGAAGAACTGATTAAATTTTTGGGAAGGCAGGTCTAGCAGTTTCGGAGATCTAGTAAAAAAGTGAAAAAAAGCCATTTAGAGGTCAAAAATAATCATTAGACATACGCACATCAAATTATCAAATATTCCAAAATAAAATAAATTTTTTTTTTTTGAGTATGTTAATTTTTTTCAAAAATTTAAAGTTTCCCAAAAATCTATTTTTTTCAAAGTTTAAAACAAATTTAATCTTTTTTAAAAAATAATATTTCGATCCAGGAATTTATTTAGACTCAAAAATGAAAATGGCATTATTTGTTTTGATTTATATTTATAGAACGCATTTAAATTGAAATTCAGGACTACAACATGGTCATAAGTTCAATAATATAAATTCATAATACTATATTACTTATAAGTTTGATGAACATGCTGGATATCCTCGCCACTAAATAATTTATAACACAACACTACAACTTTATTTTTATTATTTTAGTTAAAAACCTATAGTGAATTTAGGCAACATGGATTGATTACAAAGTTGACACCTTGTTGAAACAATCTGTGCAGACTAATGTTAAAATTTGTAATGACAAACTTTAACTATACGACAAACTATTATTACATCGCAGTGGCGCCGAAATTGTTTCAAATAAGATAATATTGATATAAAAGTTAATAATAAGAGAATTTAAATATTTTATACCGATATCTAAAATTTGCTTACATCTAAAAATCTTGCTGTTGGTCAATAGCTGAAATCCTTCTAAATTGTAAATAATCAAGACAATTCTCATTTTCGCGTTTGGATTTTCTGAAACCTGGACAAAAAGTTTGCTTTTAAATGGTAAATTAGAGCAAAAGGGCTCAAGCAATGATCACCACTAAATATCGTCAATCACGAATTCAATTGTAATTCAGTGAAAAAATATAAACGAATTATGTTTTGATTAAAATTATTTTAAGCAATATTTCATAAAAACTTATAATATATTGGGAATCGCGTCAGAAGTTTTTAAGAAATCGTGAACAAAAAATTATAGCATATAATGAAATACAAAGGAATGGTTCGAGCGATTATTACAAGAAGTTAAATATCATTATTTTATGTATTATTATTTTTTAATTATTACTTTTTTGATCTGAATATTTATGTTTAGGCTGATCGTGGCTTTGTTCGAGACAATAAATTTGATTTCATTACCAACCTTCATTGATTGATATCAGGCAGTATTGATGTCAGTTCTTCATTTGAGGTAATAAGACTAAAATATCATAGCAATTGGGCTATTGTTGGACAACCATAAGATGCGTTCTAATATCACTAGGTAAGAAATCACATCAAAAATTAAATTGATATAGTGAAACTGGAGGACTTACGCTAATTAGCTAAGCGAGAAGATCAGAGTAGCCGCTTTCTTAGGATTAGCAGATAAGTGCAATAAATTCGTTTTTTGAAAATCAAAAACTATTCGCAATATAGCATTGGGGAATCCTGCTGATTAATTTTTGGCAAAGAACAGTCGGCTCGTTTCTTTGTAATTGATTGTTAATATTTTTCTGACGATTTTAATGAAACCTTATATTTTGATAGAATTTATGTTTTTTATGAACATAATCAAATATTAGAGGTTTATAAATATGGTTTAATTACGAAAATTAATTAATGTTTGGATTAATCGGCGGCGCTTTTAGAAAACATTCTGTGTTTTAAGTGTGCGTTCTTTTGTCGAAAATTACTATATTTGGAAAATTTGTTGAAATTGATTAACCTGCAATAGTTTTTCATATTTTAATTCTTAGCAACAATACGGTATACTCATGAATCACTCATAATATAATATATTAAAATCTTATTGATTAAGTCGATTATTTGCACATGTCGGGAAGTTTTGCATTAAAATTACACCTAGTTAGTGTATTTTACATGCCAAGCTATTAGGTAGTTAAAATATATCATAAATTGTATATCATTTAAATGTCACATTGATAAGTTTTAAATTGAATTTGATAAAATTTTAATATATATTGCATGGGTATCACCCTTATCACACTTAAAAAATATCTTTTTAAATTTTATTACAAGATGCAATTATGTTTTACATAAATTATTTTTATTACTTAAATAAATGTCATTTTTTAGCAAACCTATTTTGTATCGCAATATCATATGGGCGTAACCATGTTTTTCGAAGCATTTTTTCGTTTATTTAAAAGACCGCCAATTTTATACACTTAAGAATTGCCATATGAAAATTTTGAGTGTTGGCGATTGTAGAGCAATTCAAAATCCTGGTGTATGTAAATGAATGTAAAACTTTAGTATCATGTATCTACTGATGATGACATGACTCGAAACGTATAATAGAATAGACAAATATAGTTAGTATTGACTTCGACTGTCTTGAATAAATTTTAAAAGAAAAAAATTATCTTACGTTGTTTGAAAATTATGAGATTTTAATTGCAACCTAGGGCTTTGGTGAAACCATGAAAAATGAACAAAATGAAATGAAAACAATTAATAAAGGGGAACCACAATAACCGATAAAAGGTCTTAATTTTCCCATAATCTTAGGTTGCACTTAAAAACTCATAATTTCTAAACATAAGATAATTTTTTTTCTAATTTTTTTCAGGACAGTTAAGGTCAATACTATCACTACGTTTCGGCTTGACGTCAAGGTCTAGGACACCCTGTATATAAATAAATAAATATATAATATATATATAATATATATATATATATATATATATATATAGTCATTCTGAATCGTTTGAAACCTAAATTGGTGAAAGTATGTATTAGAAATTTTTTTACTGTTTGTAAGATATCAGTTGGGAATTGTGCTGACTAGGTTTTGCTAAAGATTGGCCGGGCCGTTTCATTGTAATTAACTGTTGAAATCTTACTTATTTTGATAATTTTGTTTTTTGATAGAAAATGGAATGAAATAACCGGCAATCTAAAGAAGAAGCAACCTAGTACAATTGTTAATACATCATTATAGCATTTTTACCGTTGCGTCATAAATATATTTGAAAATTTTAATCTCTGTAACTATTTGTAATATTACTATTTAATCTCTGTAAATATTCGTAATACAATTCGTATTTTTTTTGTAAAAATTACACGCACGTATGTAATCTAACACGTCTCTATATCATGTCTAACATTTCGAATTCGACTATTTATAGATTGTTCTTATCTTTACTATTTATAGATAAATTTGTTTGTTTTAACCGCATAAGAATATATGTATCAATATTTTTTTCATTTTTTGTGAAATGATATTATAGTTCGAATTCTGGTTTAAAAATATTTAATGTTATAGAAAACGACAAAAAATAGTTAAACAGACGATAGATATTATTAAAATTTTGCTACAATTGCTATTTTGTACTAAGTCCTAAAAAATTTATTGAATATTTACGATATAACTTAATATTTTAAACGAAATTAACAAGAATTCGTCGTGATATCTTTTTTTTATTGTATTCTTTTTTGCTTTCATTTTCGTGTTTTGTCCTAGTTAAATTATATTTTTTTATCTCACTCGAAAAGGACAAGAAATACATGTCACAATCGTACCCCAAAATTTGTCACTACCGTACCCAACGCACACTTTTTAAAACAAATCATTATTATGACAGCTAAATTATGTAAGCAATAACTGATTGCTGGTAATTAACTACTAACAATATTCAATTTACAGCAAGATAACATTAAAAGTAACCTATCTGTATACAAGAAACAGAAATTATTGAAAGAAATCGAACAAAGAACTAACTAACTAACTAACTAACTAACAAGTCTACAGATCATGTTAATGTAAGGCGTAGACTGAATGCAATAATGTGAACTTGTTCAAACAAATATACTACATCTTTCTCCTCTTGGACCAATGCTGATATGACGACTGTCACTACCGTACCCAGTCTTCCCTATTATATAAAAAATGCGTTCCACTAAAAGTTGTTATTGCATCGAAAACTTTTATACAACAATTTTATATGTAATAAAATTTTTACGGTATCATTTTTGCTAGAAATATTATTCAAGTATTAACTCAACAAAAAAATATTTTGTGAATTATTTTAAATATTTAGTTTTGCTGATATGATGAATACTAACATTGAAATTCTAAAAATTCAGTGTTATTGTATTCAGAAACAACACATCAGCAATGCGATTGCTTTGAAAAAAATTCAAAATTTCCAAAATATTTCAAAATAAAAAAAAACATTTTTTTCCATTTTTTTTCAAAAATTTGAAATTTCTCGAAAATCTAATTTTTTAAAGTTTAAAAAAAATAATTTTTGGTACGTGAAGTTCCAGCAATTTGCCTTAAGGCACGATGCCATATACCACTAGTTTTAAATTAATATTCTGTTTAAATATTTGGTTAATCATTTTAATTTTGTTCAGAAAATATTTACCAGGTTTTAAATAACTTTTGTGCAAATTTTCCACTGAGGTGATGGTTTAAAAAAAAATTATTATATTTTATATGAATGTATTATTTTTCTATAAGTTTCTTTAAAGATGTAATAAAATTTATCTAATTCATTTTTGTAAATTTAATTTTTAAATAAATACTAGCTAGTACAAAATAATAATTTACCATCTATGAGCATCTGCTGTTGAAGATCATATGATGCAGTTCTCCTAAATGTTACTCTACTCATGATTCAATTTTAGTTTTTGTTCCGTTAAATTTTATATAGATGATAATAAAAAACACTATTGATAAGATTTTACTTTAAAAATATCAGATAAAAAACTAATTTAAAACATCACAGTTAAATAAAAATATATTATTATTAAAACAATAAATGAAAAGAATTTGATTGTCAATTAGAGCCAATTTTGTTTTCGTTTTATAATATACAGTTTTCAAATTACAATTGCATATTGATAATTGAATATATTCATACGTAATATGATAAAATTCACATACATACTTTTGATGTATTGATGTAATTTAGGTATCAAACGATTCAGAATGACTATATATATATATATATATATATATATATATATATATATATATATATATATATATGTTTATATACAGGGTGTCCTAGACCAAGGATGAGCAACCCGCGGCCCGCCAAGCATTTCTCTCAACAAAAAAATATTTTTCTAGATTTTTTATCAAATACGGCTGTAAAGGCTAATTTTGTCGTCAGTCAAAATCTGGTTAAAACTGTTGTTCGAAGAAATAGCATTTCATGATAAAATAAATATTAATTTATTTAAATATTAGTCTAACAAGCTTCAATATTGCAAGAAAAATTGAGAACTTGTCCGAGAACATAGCAACAACGCATTTCTAAATTTAATTAAATAAGTAAATCTTATAAAGTCGCGAGGGTTTATAAGACTTCCTGGCGATTCGATCGTGAATATGTCGATTTTCGTTCGCTCAATAGTGATGCAATGCTTATAGGAGTATACGACTCAAATGGCGAATAATAATTGTTTTTGGATATGAACTAATAATTATAGTCGTTTCGTGATTTTGGTAATAAAGAATAATATATTTTGCAGAATCTTGTTTCTCACTTTTCATATTCAAAAAAAGAAAATGTGAAAAAATTTTAATTGTGATTCCAAATGTTCAAAGTTAACAAGACAGCTGTTTTCATGTAAATGTTTTCTTAGCCATTTAACATTCAAAATAATACATGCAATAAAAAATGCATTTTTTCAGTAAACATCGAATTTTTTTATAAATCTTATGTCACCCCTGAGAAATTATCGCTTTTGAAAAAAAAAACGCAAATCAAATTATGATAAATTCTTTTTTTGGAAGTACGTATCTGCGCGAACAATTACACAGGTCCCCAAAAGAAAAGTCGCTGGATAATAATTAATTCATTCTGAAAACATCTAGATTGAAGATTGTGCCAGTTTTTAAATGTTTTTCAATATTTTTTGCCCTAATTTATCAAAAATTACTATTTATCAAAACTGAGTAAAAAACCTGCATACGCGTTGCTACTTTAATGACAGCAAATTAAACAAATTAAAATAAAGCACAAAATCTAAAAAAAACGCTGAAATCAGCTTATATAAGAAAGCAGTGGTAAATTTTGTATTAAAGTTTTTGAGCAAAATTGTTTCTCTTTTAAGTATTATTTGTTTTCATTTTGTATTAATATTTATAAACACTTAAAATATCGTAATCATAAAAATATATGCTTTGTTCAATTTTATATTTTGTTCTTTTCTTGTGGAATTTTGTAATTTTGTTGCAATTACATTATTCTCGCGCTCAATCACTAAATCTTTTGACTCAATCAGATCAGACTTTTATCAGAGTTTATGAAAAGGCTTCAATTTTATTAAAAAAAAAGAAATTTATTTTTATCATGGCTTGTACGGCCGTAACAATTTTTTTAATTTTATTCTCAATTTTACTTTTTTATGCGAAATGGAAAACTACACACAACTCCAAAATTTCATTATTTTAAAACAGTCATTTAAGTAGTCCAATCATTTTTTATATAGCTCGGTAATCGATCAATTAACTATTATAGCCTTTTTGTGAACGTTTTTAATTGAAATTCGATCAAGATTTTTCTGAGCTTATAAAGAGCTCAAATTTATCCGCTCTATCCGCTGCAACATTTTAAAAATGGCAACGAAATGGTTACCTCCGATAAAACTAACTAATTTGCATGCTTATCCTATTGTACAAATTTATATTTCTCGATGTGCATAAGAAGTACATAGTTTTTGAATGTCTTACAAAAGGAGCTATTTCAGCAAAAAAATATTAATTTAATTTAAAGTCAGGAGATAAAACTGTTTTTGAGAGAAAACTGGATTTTTTTTCGGAGTATAACATAATTATAATTAGTATTTTAGCGTTTCAGTGGACAAATTATCAATGTAATGATATTTATACATTCAGAATTAGTTAGTCATTTTGTATACTAATGATTCTAAAAATATTTTCTGTAGCTAAACGTACGCCGGGTCAGCTAGTATATATATAAATTACGTGCGGCCCGCCATAAAATTTGAAAATTTAAATTGGCCCGCGGGTTAAAAAGGTTGCTCGCCCTTGTCCTAGACCTTGACGTCAAGCCGAAACGTAGTGATATCGACCTTAACTGTCCTGAAAAAATTTAGAAAAAAAATTATTTTATGTTTAGAAATTATGAGTTCTAAAGTGCAACCTAAGGTTATGGGAAAATTTGACCTTTTATCAGTTATTGTTGTTCCCCTTTATTAATTTTTTTTATTTCATTTTGTTCATTTTTCATGGTTTCACCAAAGCTCTAGGTTGCAATTAAAAGCTCATAATGTTCAAACAATGTGAGATAATTTTTCCTTTTAAAATTTATTCAAGACAGTTAAAGTCAATACTAACTATATTTGTCTATTCTATTATACGTTTCGAGTCATGTCATCATCAGCAGATCTCAATACTAAAGTTTCACATTCATTTACATACACTAGGATTTTGAATTGCTCTACAATCGCCAACACTCAAAATTTTCATATGGCAATTCATGTATAATTAATTTCAACCCACTCGTATGGTTGAAGTAATCGCAAAAAAATCGAAAATGAATATTTTGCATATTTTTACGTATCAAAGGATTTTGAAAATTGTGTGTTTTTGTGTGTATATTTATATGTGTAGTATATGCGGATACAATTTTTCGCCGACGTTTTCGAGAGATTCGAAAAACATTCGATTCCTATCGACAAGAAGACATGCTAATTAGCTTTTGGCTAATAATAAGGCGGCAGATCCAGCCCTTTTAAAGACACGAGGTGATAAATCGAATTTTGAATTCGAAACATTCAAAAAATATATATGTTCAGTATTGATGGACTGAAGAATTGATTAAATTTTTAAAATTAAAAAATATGCCATATCAAATCATCACAAATTTTATAGAGATTCTAATATTAAGTAGAAATGTAGTTTACATTTTTATGGGTCTTGTACCAAGATTTATAATGTTTAACCGTTTGACTGCGACGCGGCGCTTACGCGCTTTAATATTTTGTTTCTAAAACAGCTATGCAGCGCGAATGCATTGGAAAAAAAAATTTTAAAAATCAAAATTTTCAAAGAATTAAAAAAAAAAAATTAAAAACTCAGAAAAAAAATCAAAAACTTTAAATTACAGTACGGGATGTTCTAGAAATTTTATTTAAGGCACGATGCAATGCACCACTAGTTATTTTTAACTATCAGTAATTGCGCCGCCTATGTCAATCTGCTTAATTTAAAAAACACGAAATATGACACGTATAAAAAACATTTTATAAAAACGAAATCCCGATTCTCTAATTGTCACATTCTATAGCACGCTATTCATGATATCAACAGAGATGTATTCACATAATATTTAAGTACATATTTACTTGTAACTTCTCGAAGGAGGAGATTGTTTTTCCCGGAAAATCCGATCAGTTGATTTTATTTATTTGACGTTTTGATATTTCTGAATCGTTTGACATCATAATTGGGAAAAGTTTATGTGCATGATTGATTTTTCGTCATTCGTTCAGTTAGGAATCTTTCTGATTAGTTTTGGTAAAGAACGTCTGGTCTGGTTCTTCGTAATTATTTGTTGAAAATTTTTGACAGTGTTGATCTGATTAGGCTTTTCAGTAGTTTCTTTTTACATAAAAGTTTGAAATAATAAATAAATTTTAGGTGATGCAATAAATAACATACAAACTATTCATCGAAATTAACTAGCATATTTGGTAAATTAGTACAATGTTGATTGATCCACAATAATTTCTAGCAATATAAGTCTTTACAGTGACTTGGTATTATTATAAATAATAATAAATGGTAATAATATAAATAATAAAATATTATTATACTCATAATATTAAGTCCATTAGTTGCACAGATAGGGAAAATGCGCACAAAATAGTATATATGGACAAAATGACACAGCCTTATTAAAAAAATAAATCCGTGCTTTTCTTATATCAGTATGTTTGTGCAACTTGCCTTAAGGCAAAATGCCACTTACATTTAATTATTTAATTGAATTAATGAACTCAATATGAACGTGAAATACAAAAGTAACACGTGAAATTATTCTAGTAGCGAGCGATTTACTTTTATTTATGCTAATATAATATTTTACAATATTAATTTAATAAGATTTACTTCAATGATATTTTATATTTGTATTTATAAATAATTGTATTATTTATGCCTAAATCATCTTAATTTGCAACATATTAACTTCAAAAGAGTAATTGGAAAATTTACATTTTGTACTAATAATATATTAGTAATAGTTTAGTTAAACTCATTACGCCAAATAATAGAACAAATTTTAAATTTCGTCCCTGTTTTTGAATAATTGGCGAACGATTATACAATGTTGCAGTTGAAACGCAGAAGCAAAAAATTGAATTAAATTTTGTTAATCGGCACTAAACTACTGGTAGCTGCCTCATGAACTTGAAGAACTAAATTGTACATTTCACGATATTGGTTAAAACGTTTTTTTATTTTGATAGCAAACAAGATAATCTAAAGTAAACATTCTATATGTGTCAAATTTATTACTTAGAATGATTTTATCTTTACCGATTATTAAATGATAAATGAGATGCATACTGATTTTAAATTTTGTGTAATATGATAATAATTATGTGAACTTCGATATATACATACATATATATATATATATATATATATATATATATATAAGTTATGTTGATTCAAGCAGTAGCACAAAGTAAAAAAATTAAAGCAATTATGAAATAGAAATATCATATCTATACGTTTCGGTCTTATTCTATTTCCTTAAGTAGGACTTACATATATAAGTACTTTCAAGAACAAAGTTATTAAGACATAAATAATCTGCACTATTACAAAATATATATCCACACTAACAATAATTTGATTTCGTCGTCGTACGTTCAACGTGAAATGACGAAAAGGCTTTGTGAAAACTCACCTGAAAGTGCTACTAAAGTGCAACGAAAGAATTTGGTTTTCTTCTTAACATTATTCAATGCCATGTTCATTGCCTCCTCCAAACGCTCATGTGAATAAAATCATCACCAAATGCGAAAATGCTTTATTAGAGCTTATGAACTGACCAATTTGAAAAAAAAAACAGTATATCATTGCTTTTATTCACTGTAGAAACATTTACATTAGGATTTTTTACATAGAATAATACTGACATTGTGCACATACTCGAAATGTATACATGCTTTTCACAAAACTGCTAAACTCAATATTACTGTCAGCATTGCCCAGAAGAGATGAATATAGAACCGCTTTGATGGTTTTAATAAATATGTGTACGTTATCAATGGAATCTTTTTATAATATATTGGAAAATCAATATACAAGTAACCACCGTATAACACGGTAGATACGTTCCAAAAAACAAGCGTGTTATGCGAATCCGTGTTATACGGGACAAAGAACTAGTTCAAAGGAGGGGTTTCAATAATTTAAAAAAAACATGCTACATATCATGATTTTTTAAAAAATATTGTTATATTTATTATTTTTTTAAGAAATAATATACATTACATGAATTATATGATTTAGTCATAATTAATTAGTAATTGTTATTCAATACGATTAGTTTCTTTGCAAGATCATAATCCTTTGAGCAGTTTTCTGTAATATTTCCATCTGTGCATTATTTTTTTCAAAAAAAAAAATATTTACGATTTCCTGCTTTTAGCGAAAAGATATTTATATGTTTAACACATGCATAGTTATCTTTATTAAAATTTTATGCTTATTTTACTTAAAGTTTGTTTAAAACTAATTGACTAATTGTTTCGATAAACCTAGAATTTTTTTTGATAGAACGTAATAAATATTAAATTTATTATTAAGTTATCGTTTGCATTAGTTTCATTATTTTTATTGAGCTATTGTACGGCGATTTTACTAATTTTATATCAAGTAAAGTTTGGTTTTCATAGGTTTTACTATATTTTTTATTTTATTGCTCAATTCTGAAACCGTGTTAGAGCGAACCCGTACTTTAAAAGTACCGTGTTATACGAGGGATGGTATCAATTTTTAAATCGTGTTAGAGCGAACCCGCGTTATAGAAGTACCGTGTTATGCGGGAATTACCTGTATCATTCAATCATTCGTATCTTTATTGAAATCTTGATGGAAATTGTTGGTGTATTTTCTATTTGTCATGCCAGACAAATAAATACAGTGATAAAGTAACACATAGAACATAAAGTAAATATATATTTTTTTACAATTGGTTAGGAGATGGTTCTGAAATTCACAAAGAAATTGTATTACATATTTTTCCGGTATTTTCGATAACTATTATAAATCGAGAATTTATTTATAATAAGTATAATCAATAAATTTTAAGTGTAAAAGTATTTTTAACTTCCCGTAGGGCAAGTTATAGTAATCGCAAAAAAATCGAAAATGAAATTTTTTATATATCTTTACGTTTCAAAGGTTTCTGAACATTTTGGCATACCTTAGAAAAAATGGATGTATGTGTGTGTGTGTGTGTGTGTGTGTATGTATGTATGTATGTATGTGCGTGTGTGTATGTATGTGCGGATACAAATTTTCGTCGACGATTTCGGGAACACGGATCAACCGATTTGAATAATTCAAAAAACATTCGATTCGTATTGATAAGGAGACGTGCTGATTAGTTTTTGGCGAAGGCAGGTCTAGCCGTTCCGAAGATACGGGGCAAAAAGTGCCGAAAACGGTAACTCAGTTTTTAAGGGAACGGAGCGTCCGATTTGAATAATTCTTGACTTGTATTGACAAGATGAAGAATCGATAAAATTTTCATGAAGGTAGGTCTAGCGGTTTCGGAAATATGGAGGAAAAAGTAATAAAATGAGCCATTTGGCGGTCAAAAATGATCATTAGACATATGCACATCAAATTATCAGATATTTTATAGAGATTTTAACAATAAGTATACATTTTGTTAACATTTCTATGGGTTCCGTACCATTGCTTATGCGTTAGACAGCGACGCGGCGCTTACGCGCTTTATATTTTGTCCCTATGCAGTTAAAGCAGTACGATTGCTTTGAAAAAAAGTTCAGATCTTCTACAATATGTCAAAATAAAGAAAAAAAATTTTTTTTTTTTCAAAAAAAAAATTAAAAAAAAAATGTTTTTTTAAAAAAAATTTTTTTTTTTCAATAAAAAGTTATTTTTTGTCCAATTTATAGTTTCTCAAAAATCTTATTCTTTCAAAGTAATTTTTTTTCAAAAATGTTAATTGTTTTTAAAAAAATAATAATTTTTGGTATGGGAAGTTCCAGCAATTTGCCTTAAGGCACGATGCCTTAATTGTCTTAAGACAGAATTCCACTTACAGCTAGTTAATAAAAAAATTTACGTCTCGGCGATATTACATTTTTGAATTTTTAGTGTCCGTCAAATAATATTTTTTACAATCTTACAGTCTTTTCAGAACGTAGTGCCTACATTAAAACTACCGGCCTAAAATTTAGAAGATCAGTTCTGGCACACTGGTCATTCTTGGTTTAAGCATTATTTTACCTCTTTGGTAGAAAAAATGCTGGATTTTATACGTTTTATGCTGATCTAAACTACTTCATAAAATTAATCAGATATAATATTTGCTGTATCAGCTTGGACGCAACACAGAACGAAAATACTTTAAAAATATCATATTAGTCATTCTTATAAACGAAATGATCAGGTAATAAGTAGTCGTTTTTATAAAAAATTATGTATAATAACTAAAAATAACCAATTAAAATTTCCCAACGTTAACTTAAAGGTCATATATGAAAAAGGATTATATTAATTGAATTTAAGTTTATTGTATATTTTTTTAATTGATTGATCATATTAACTCCGGTTACTCTCGGGTTGTGATTGAGCTTGTTCCTGATTATTGGTCACTGTGTTCCAGGGCTGTTCTTCACCACTGCTCCATAAAACAAAAATTATAAACTCAGCAAAGTAGATCACGACGGTGGTGAAGAATATTACTCTCCACGCTTCCAACGTATGCTGCCAAATATCATTGATTAAAAGCGATTAATTTTTTATTTTTTTTTATACAGATTAATCTTAATTATGATATGTATTCTTACATCTTGGGCAATATATCCGACAAACATTGGTACCAATATTCCTGATATGGTTCCGGGAATATTTGTAAACGCTATCAGGGTACCTATTAGAACATTATTATTATAAAATTATTTTATATATCTGAATATATAGGTAATTAGCATACTTTTTAACTTCCCGAAGGAGAATTTATGTTTTCATCAAAAAATCAGATTCGCTAATTTTATGTTTTCTCGACGTTTCAAGCCATTCTGAATCGAATGAGACCAAATATGGAAAAAGTATGTGTGTTTGTGCGTGTATGTGAACAGATTTTTTGCCGTAAATCGACGTTTTCTCAAAAACGGCTGGACCGATTTCAAAAATTTAAAAGCCATTCGATATATCTCGATGAGGACTTCTATTTGTCAATTTTGTGCGACGATCGGCCAAGCCGTTTCTTTATAAATCGCAGAAAAGTGAAAAATTTTTCGTCTACGTTTTAGCCCGCAATTCTGAATCGATTTTGAAAATTCAAAAACCGTTCGAAAGATATTGATTGGGAATCGTGCTGATTAGTTTTTGGTAGAGATCGGCCGGGCCGTTTTCTTGTAATAAAGTTTTTTAAAAAAAAAAATTCGACTATTTTTATGACTATTTTTTTGGTGATAGATGCCATAGTCTTCTAGATCATACTAAAATATTACGGCCCTACGACAACTCGTTTAGTTTTAAAAATTCGTCAACGTTTGCAAAAATTAGTATGGTTTTTTTGGCATTTGTCAAAATCAGAACTTTCATCGACGTTTGCTCAAAAACGCCTGAACCGATTTCAAAAATTTAAAAACCATTTGATGTATCTCGATGAGGATCATCGTTTCTCAGTTTTGTGCGACGATCGGCCGAGCCGTTTCTTTTTAATTTGAAAAAAAAAAGTGTTAAACTTTTCGTCCACATTTAAGCTCATTCTACCGAATCGATTTTAAAAAATCAAAAACGGTTCGAAAGATATAATATTAGTTGGGAATAATACTGATTAGTTTTAGGTGAAAATCTACCGAGCCGTTTTCTTGTAATTAACTGTTGAAATAAAAATTGAAGCCGATTTTTATGGAACTTTTTTTGGCGATATATATCATTGTCTTATACAACTTATTGAAATATTACGCCCTTACGACAAGTAGTTTAATTTGAAAAATTCACTAAATTTTAAGAAAATGAGTAGCTTTTTTTGACGTTTGTTAAAATTAAAAATAGACGACTTACTTGGTATAACGATAGAGCTCTTGGTTTTAATGAACATACTGAGCCATTAAAGTCCTATGGAAACTGGTTCAATTATAATAATTGTTGATTTTTGAAAATTTGCTTTTAGAAAATACTCCGAGTCAAAGTGTTTGTTCGTGTTCAATTATGCGTAATAAATCCACTCGGAATACTTTTAATCACTCATAAATTAATTTATTTTTTATTGATTAAGTCGATTATTCACACATATCGGGAAGTTCATGTAACTTGCCTCAAGGCTAAATACCAAACCAACTAGTTGAAGTCGTTATTGACAATGAGGCTAGTTGAACTCTTTAGTTCACGTGATGATTTATGTAATTATTTAGCTGGGAATTTTTGCCAGAGATTAAAGGGGTAGATGCGTGTTTCCATACAGAATCGGCCCCACACTTATATTTACATAATTTTGATTTCATTTTATAGGTCTTTTCTAAAAAAATACGATATACCAGTTTTCAACTCCCTATCTCATCATTTGGCCGAGATATCAGTGAAAATACGTATGTGAAAGTGGCCTAATTTTTCAAACTAGCTTTTTGTCGGAAATGTGGGAAAAAAGGGTGATGTTTTTCTAATTTAGTTGTATTATAAAGTATTTTACCGATTTAGAAGTTTTTTCTGAAACAAAAAAATGAAAGTTGTAGACGCATTAGAAAAGTTGATTATTGCGTGGCCAGGAAAGAAGGGAATGTCGACATAAAAATTAAAACTAAATTTATTTACCTGCAAATGCTGGAGCTATATCTATGTGGTTGATCATATGACCACTATACATTGATCCATGAAGTCCTATTGCTATTGTTAGTAAAGCTACAGCCAAGTAACGGATACATCCAACAAAAGTTACCAAAGATATACATATAGCTGGTCCAATGCTAGCTATAAAAATTGCATATTAAAACATATATAAATTACATTTATTATATATTCTTACATCGAAAATTTTCAAAACTATCCAAATTTTCAAAAAAATTAGAAAAAATGTTTTTTTTAAAAAAATCCAAAAATTATACTCCATCGATTATTTTAGATCAATCTTTGTACCTATTCCAGTTGCTATTTTTCGAGCTTTTCCGACTGTTAATATTCCGGCGGAGATAAATTTGTCAAAGCAAATACCTGAAGCTATTGTCGTTATCGCCATCACAAAATGTGGTAATGCACTTAATTGGCCATTCTATAACATCAAATTATTATGATCAATTTGAAAATAATTATGAGTTTGAATGTGCTCATTAAAATAACGAAAGACATAATTTATTTACCTCGACTAAGCCAAAATATAGCATCTCTCTGAGGTATATCGGCATTTCGATTAACAATAAATAATATCCCCAATTTGAAAATGTATGTGCCACCAAAATGGCCCAAAATGGCTTCGAAATTATTATCCTTTCCCATGGCAATTTTGGTTTCTATATTAATCAAAATACTTATTAAAAATTAAAAAAAAAACAGAAATATAATAAGTCTGTTAACAATTTACCTGTCCAACAACTACATTTATGGCTTGTTTTAAGTATTCGAGTTCTGCTTGTTTTATAAACTTATGCTCACTTGGGAAATCTGTCACATACCACATCCAGAAAATCACCCAAGGTATACCTAAAGTTCCGCCAACGAAAAAAATTGAAGCCCAGCCTAGAGAAAATTAATAATTAATATATATATATATATATATATATATATATATGTGTGTGTGTGTGTGTGTGTGTGTGTTTGTACGATATTTTTTTACCAAAACTGGATGAAAGTGCTCCTGACATATATAAAGAGCACACAGTGCCCATCGAAGTTCCAGCATAAATAAATGATGATAACTTGGAACGCTCTGTTTTTGGAGACCAATGAGACAACATGCAATGTGTACATGGAAAGGACACACCCTGTTATAAAAATTAATTAGTTTTTTATTTGGTTTCTGAATTATCAATGCAAATTGGATTGAACATTTAGCATTGATTATTATAGAGCTATTACAGTTCACTGATCAAAAATACTCATTGAGGCAAATATGTCTAGCCATGTAACAAAAATGATATTGCTGATTTATAAGTGATCTAACAAATTCAGTGAGCTAATGGCTTTTTAAGAAAATCGAAGAAATTGGATTATATACACTAACTATATCTACCTGCGCTTTTGAGTGAAGTTACTTCTTACTACCTTACCCCTATATCTCGTTTCATTAAACTCTCCAAATATATTATCATATTTGCAATGCTACTCACCCCTCCTAATCCTTTTAAAATCTGAGCAATTGTTATTCCGACATATCCAAATAATTGAGCCGCAAAAGGTGTAACGATCGTGCTGAACATGTTAAGGACTACAGAAAAAAACATGACCCATTTTGCAGACCACAACTCTGATATTCTGCCACCTGAAAAGTAATTCAGTTATTTAGTAAGATTACAAAAAGTAACCCATGGAAGGATATATTTTCTAATTTTATTTTATTTTATTAGAATTGAATATTCAACCAATGCAAAATAGAAATTTAACGGTTACATTTTTTGTAACCGTTTGTGTGTATGTGCGTGTGTGTGCGGATGCAAATTTTCGTCAACGATTTCGGGAACACCGATCAACCGATTTGAATTATTCAAAAAACATTCGATTCGTATTGATAAGAAGACGTGCTGATTAGTTGTTGGCGAAGACAGGTCTAGCTGCTACGATGATACGGGGCAAAAAGTGCCAAAAACGGTAACCTAGTTTTTAAGAGAACGGAGCGTCCGATTTTTATAATTTAAACATTTTACTTGTATTGACAAGATGAAGAACTGATCAAATTTTTGGGAAGGCAGGCCGAGCGGTTATGGACTCAATAAAAATAATTTAAAAAATGCCTTTTGGTGGTCAAAAATGTTCATTGGACATATGTACGTACGTACATTAAATTATTAGATATTTTATAGAGATTTCAATAATGTGTACACATTTTGTCTCAACTTTTTTGGATTCCGTACCGAGATTTTTAGTTTCAAAATTCACGTATATGGTATGATTGAAAATTCATTTGGTTCGTACTCGATCGCGAGGAGTTTTTCCGAAAGGCAATTTCGCCGTTTCGGAAGCATGGAGCGCGAATAGAGGATATAAAAATGGTCATCAGTTTTTGAGAGAACTCATCTTCCGATTAATTAATTCAAAAAACATTTTGCTTGAGTACACAGTGTGCAAAAAATGTATTTACAGAAAATTTAGATTTTAAAATTTTCAAAAAAAAAAAATTCAAAATTTTCAAATTTTCGAAATTTTTCATTTTCAAAAAAAAAAAATGAAAAATTTCAAAAATATCAATATTAAAAAAAAAAACGATTTTTTACAAAAATTTTGGAAAATTCCAAAAAAAAATCGAAATTTTTCATATTCAAATTCTCAAAAAATTTAGAAAAAACTTTTTTTTTAAAAAAAACCCAAAAAATCAAGCTTCTAGAAAAATTTCAAAATTTTTAAAAAAAATTCTAAATTATCAAAAACTTTCTAAATTATCAAAAAAATCAAATTTAAAAAAATGAATAAATTTCTAATCATGCACATAAGTTGTTTGTAAAATACGCTCGTTGCCCAATTTAAAAAGCACTTATAAATTTACAGTATGTATTTATAATAAATAATCTATTTGACATTATTCAAAACAATTATTGATTATTTTCATTCCTCGAATGTTTACTATTGTACGGGAAATTCCAGCAATTTGCCTTAAGGCACGATGCCATGCACCTCACTATTTTACTATTTTTTATTATTTACACCTTTGCCAGGGTTGCAGCTTAGTAGGTCCTTTTTACCTCATCCACGTGTAAGCTTTTATAGGCATAGGTGTATAGAAGGCATTTTATAGGCATTATATAGAAAACTGTTAAATCTAATTTATAACTTACAATACATATTGCAAAACAAATAAATAACATTATCATGGAAATTATATTAAGGTCCCGTAAACTAAACAACAGTGCTCACAACCAAAAAAAACTAACAACGAAAGAAAATACTTTTGTTATGGATTTTCAAACATTTCTGTTTATCTCTCGATAGCGACGTCGTAAAATTCAAGATGGTGGCTGGTTATACATCTCTTTCTTCTACTTTCAAATATTGTTGTTGAAAAATTCTTAATTAAGTTAACTTTACTTGTTTTTGAGATATCGGTGGTGGACCTTTTTACTCGTGGAACTTTAGCCTTGTTCTATCCTATATATGTTCTATAGAGTAATACTTTTGGGCAATTTTAAAACTGGAAAAGAGTAGTATATGAAAAATAAAGTATGTTGACGGCGTATGACTAAAGTGACTTGAAGCATCAAAATAAGATTATTATTATCAGTGCATGAACTTATACACTGCACATTAGATAATATTCTTTGAAAATATTCCGTTTGTATGTTTTGTATGTAAGTAACAGGATGTTATTTGTGACATTTCTCATAGAGATATCAAGTAACCTGGGATCATGGCTATTAAGTATCCCCAATAATAACTGCTGAGGATCACATTTTTTTCTGAACTAGTGAATGTGAATGGGCCATCTTCTTGTCTCAACCTGGCATTGACGAAATGGCAATGATCGTTAGTTGAGCCTCTGCTTCGGGTGAATTTCGCACTGCCTGCCGTTGCGGTGTAATTCTGCATGCTGACTATTGCCACCGAGATATTGACACGGAGAGCGTATACGATGGCCAATGCCACTAAGCATGACATCGCAATTATTAACCTTGTTTTAATATTCACTGGAACAATTACAAATATACATATAAATTTAGTATTGTATATATATATATATATATATATATAAATGATATGAGTTTTATCGACGTTGATACATATTTGTAATATTTTTGCAGCTCAATCGTCGAATTAAAAAAAAGATTAAATAACAAAATTATTTATTCCATTAAACGCTTCGACACTTGATGTGTGTCATCATTCAGTAATCTAAAAAACATATAACATAAATACAAAGTTGATGATAAATATAAATATATAAAAAGAAGGAAATTATACATACCAGTCCAGGAAAAACAACAGAAAAAAATAAGTATGATGTGAAATTAATTGAACACTAAATTTGTGTAAAATAATAAAAATACTATTATATTAACAAACGAGAAATAGAAGGATCACATATTGCCCTCCTATATTTAATGTTATTGATAGCGGTGCATTGTGGACACTGATTAAGGTTACAACGCAAGTGTAGTCACGCACGTGTAATGAAGGAGTGGGAGCGAGTTGTGAGAAACGAAAGGGGAAAGAGAGCCAGAGAATAAATATAACAAACGAAAGATTCTAAAACTGTATAGAATTACTTTTCATGAAATTAATGATAACTTTGTCCTTTCATCTCTCACATGACAGTTATAAAGTCGTCATTAATAGATACTTTGCTAAAGAAACCATACCTCTAAAATGACTTCTGATGTCCCGTGCATTGACCCAAAAATAAGCGTTAAATGTTGAAAAACCTTTCAGAGGGTATCCTAGAGGTGAACCAGGGGCATGGATAAATCGGCCTTAAAATTTAGTGAAGGTCAGTCATATATTTGAACGCGACTGGGGCCCTCTAAATGGGTCAAAATGGAATTTTTCGAAATTTAACCCTTATATTTGGGTCAATGCACGGGACATCAGAATTCATTTTACAGGTGTGGTTTCTTCAGCAAAGTATCTTATTTTGATCTTTAGTATCCGAAATCAGGTACTTAAAATTCAAAAGGTTCTCAAATTGCCACTCTACACGCACGTGATTTTTTCATACATGTTTCCGATTTTTTTTTAAAAAATAATCAAATTTAAAATATTTAATTTGAGTATTTTGTCTAATACTGTTTGATTAACGTGATCGTACTAATTTCACATGAATATTTATTTCTGAAATTTGGATATGTATATATTTTTAAAAATGGTGCGTGCATAAGTTTGTTATTATACATTTAGAAAATATATATATATATATATATATATATATATATATATATATAATAACCTTTCATTATCTCGGCTTTATTTCGTATAATTTCAGTCTTTTTATAAGATTAACAACTTCAATTTCAAATATTTCTTTGAAAAACAATTGAATTTGCTTGTCATTTTGACGTAAAATTTAATATAATTATTTGAGATCCAAAAAGTTTTATTGTATATTAATTTGAATACCAATAATTATGAAATATATTTATTTTGATCTATTATTGAATTTTTTTTTAAATATTAGTGGAGTGCATGGCATCGTGTCTTAAGGCAATTTGCTAGAACTTTCCGTAACGTAATTAAAAATCTTAGTACAAAATGTGTTCACATTATTAAAATCTCTATAAAATATCTGATAATTTAATGTGCATATGTCTAGTAAACATTTTTACCGCCAAATTACATTTTTTTTTTTAAATATTGAGAGTCTATAACCGTTGGATCTGCTATTTTTAAAAATTTAACAGTTTTTCGTTTAATCAATACAAATAAAATGTATTTTGAATTACTCAAATCGGATGCTTCGTTCTTTCAAAAACTGAATTATAATTTTTGGTTCTTTTTGCCCCGTATTATCAAAACGGCTAAACCTGTCTATGCCAAAAACTAATCAGCACGTCTGCTTATCAATACGAATCGAATGTTTTTTAAATTATTCAAATCGGTTATTCCATACTGTCAAAAATATCGAGGACATTTGTTGGAACCATATACGTGAAATTTAAAATTAAAAATCTTGGTACGGAACCTAAAAAAATTACACAAAATGTTTACATATTAAAATCTTTATAAAAAATCTGATAATTTGATGTACATATGTCCAATGAACATTTTTGACCGCCAAATGTCATTTTTTTAACTTATTTTTATTGTGAGTCCATAACCGCTGGACATATTATCAATACAGGTAAAATGTTTTTAGACTTATTAAAAAAAGACACTCCGTTCTCTTAAAAACTGAGTTATCGTTTGTGGCACTTTTTGCACCGTATCTTCGAAATGGCTAGACATGTCTATGACAAAAACTAATCTCCTTATCAACAGCAATCGAATGTTTTTTGAATGATTGAAATCGGTTGAACCGTGTTTCCGAAATCGTCGACGAAAAATTGTATCCGCACACACACATACATCTATTTTTTCTAAGGTATGCCAAAATGTTCAGAAACCTCTGAAACGTAAAGATATATACAAATTTTCATTTTAGCTTTTTTTGCGATTACTATAACCTTATCGTTCTTTCTTATCTATGACTATAACGGGAAGTTAATAATGTAATTAAAGTCATACTTCAAATATGACATGATCGGTTTGTCATTGTAATTAGTATTTACAAATGAACCTTCAGAGAGTAAAGTAATTGCTGATTAATAAATTCTATAATATTCGTTCACCCAGTGGATTACACACGCACAATATTACTAATGATTATGGATTACTTCTCATAATATTACTATTGATTATGAATTACTACACATAATATTACTATTGATTATGGATTACTACACATAATATTACTATTGATTATGGATTATTGATCATAATATTACTATTGATTATGGATTACTACACATAATATTACTATTGATTATAGATTACGTAAAATTTTAGTATCTTGTTTAGTACCATGATATCTATTGACATAAAAAGTTTGACCAAAAAAATTTCTTTCAACAGTTAATCACGAAGGAACGGTTTGACCGATTTTTGTACAAATCTAATCAGCACGACTCTCAAATAATATCTTTCGAATTATTTTTTGAATTTTTAAAATCGATTGGGATGTAATCTGTAATCAATGCGTACAAGCATAGATATAAGCAAGTATAATAAAAATTAAATTAATTTTTTTTAATAAAAATTAAATTAACACGTTTTGTTTCATCCATTTTAAGGTCTAACAAGTGGTGCATGGCATCGTCAAATATTCGAAGAATATTAAATGTTCTCAAATAGGTTATTATAAATACTGTAAAACTGTAAATAAAATCTGTTAAACAAATTAATGTATATTAAGACAATATCTGTAATTATATAAAAGAAAATAATTTGTTAAACAATTCTTAATAAAATACATTTATAGAATTTGAATAAAATCTGTTTAAACAAATTAATTTAATTAATACAATATCTATAATTATATAAAATAAAATAATTTGTTTAAAACATTTCATTTCGCCCATTTAGTGCTGCAAAAATGCATTTTAT
>NW_020538040.1:124997010-125246145 GCF_003426905.1 Ctenocephalides felis
TATAAATGTAGAAGCGTCGATGCACGGCCAGAACAGATACACGTTACTGAAACGATTTACATTATACAGAGTATGGAGTTAATCGAAATGGCTTCTGAAACAAATTATATTATTATCAATGGCCAAAAAAAATTTGCCATTTAACGGTGCTAATCTTATCATTCCGGAAAATTATTATAAATACTAAAAGTTATGATTATACAAGTTCTTTCCTACTAATATCTCAGTTTTTCAAAAAGTGGAGTTAGTCGATGTGTGCACTGAGCGGCTCTCATATATGATGAGTTATTAGAATCGGGCAGTAATACCAAGTAAAAAAAAAACTAAAGTAGTTTTGAAATACTTTATTTATCCATACGTTTCGGTCTTCATCGAGATCGTCATTCAGTGGAAAAACTAAAAGATTTTATATGATGTAGGAGGAAAATATTGTAAAGTTATAGAACTTATATATAAATACTTATAGAAATTAATTATACAAAAATATACTATAGTATTACACTGTGATAAACCAAGCTATTAATAACTGGAACATTTAAACTAATTATTTTTTGACAATTTTTAGTTACATTCTAGTGTGTACAGATTGACTAACGTCTAAATACTGAATGAAAGTAGTTTTTTCTACTTGGTGTTACTACCCGATTCTAAATAACTCCTCAAAATATATATCAACACCAAACTCACATATTTCAATATATATACGAGTATATATATATATATATATATATATATATTATATATATATATATATATAATATATATATATATAGGGCAGGTTGATTTAAAGGTCACTTAGGCACATATGATTTTCGGATTCAAAAGACCAAAATAAGATACCTTGCTAAAGAAACCATACCTCTAAAATGACTTCTGATGTCCCGTGCATTGACCCAAAAATAAGGGTTAAATGTTGAAAAACCTTTCAGAGGGTATCCTAGGGGTTGAACCAGGGGCATGGGTGAATCGGCCTTCCAAATTTACTGGGGGTCAGTCATACATTTGGACGCGATTGGGGCACTCTAAATGGGTCAAAATGGAATTTTTCGAAATTTAACCCTTATATTTGGGTCAATGCACGGGACATCAGAATTCATTTTACAGGTGTGGTTTCTTCAGCAAAGTATCTTATTTTGATCTTTAGTATCCGAAATCAGGTGCTTAAAATTCAAAAGGTTCTCAAATTGCCAACATTCACTCTGCACGCACGTGATTTTTTCATACATGTTTCCGATTTTTTTAAAAGATTAATCAAATTTAAAATATTTAATTTGAGTATTTTGTCTAATACTGTTTGATTAACGTGATCGTACTAATTTCACATGAATATTTATTTCTGAAGTTCGGATATGTATATATTTTTAAAAATGGTGCGTGCATAAGTTTGTTATTATACATTTAAAAAATAATATATATATATATATATATATATATATATATATATATATATAAATATAATAACCTTTCATTATATCGGCTTTATTTCGTATAATTTCAGTCTTTTTATAAGATTAACAACTTTAATTTCAAATATTTCTTTGAAAAACAATTGAATTTGCTTGTCATTTTGACGTAAAATTTAATATAATTATTTGAGATCCAAAAAGTTTTATTGTATATTAATTTGAATACCAATAATTATGAAATATATTTATTTTGATCTATTATTGAATTTTTTTTTAAATATTAGTGGGGTGCATGGCATCGTGCCTTAAGGCAATTTGCTAGAACTTTCCGTAACGTAATTAAAAATCTTAGTACAAAATGTGTTCACATTATTAAAATCTCTATAAAATATCTGATAATTTAATGTGCATATGTCTAGTGAACATTTTTACCGCCAAATTACATTTTTTTTTAAAATATTGAGAGTCTATAACCGTTGGATCTGCCTTTTTTAAAAATTTAACAGCTTTTCGTTTAATCAATACAAATAAAATGTATTTTGAATTACTCAAATTGGATGCTTCGTTCTTTCAAAAACTGAATTATAATTTTTGGTTCTTTTTGCCCCGTATTATCAAAACGGCTAGACCTGTCTATGCCAAAAACTAATCAGCACGTCTGCTTATCAATACGAATCGAATGTTTTTTAAATTATTCAAATCGGTTATTCCATACTGTCAAAAATGTCGAGGACATTTGTTGGAACCATATACGTGAAATTTAAAATTAAAAATCTTGGTACGGAACCTAAAAAAATTACACAAAATGTGTACATATTAAAATCTCTATAAAAAATCTGATAATTTGATGTACATATGTCCAATGAACATTTTTGACCGCCAAATGTCATTTTTTTAACTTATTTTTATTGTGAGTCCATAACCGCTGGACAGGTAAAATGTTTTTAGAATTATTAAAAAAAGACACTCCGTTCTCTTAAAAACTGAGTTATCGTTTGTGGCACTTTTTGCACCGTATCTTCGAAACGGCTAGACCTGCCTATGACAAAAACTAATCTCCTTATCAACAGCAATCGAATGTTTTTTGAATGATTGAAATCGGTTGAACCGTGTTTCCGAAATCGTCGACGAAAAACTGTATCCGCACACACACATACATCTATTTTTTCTAAGGTATGCCAAAATGTTCAGAAACCTCTGAAACGTAAAGATATATACAAATTTTCATTTTAGATTTTTTTGCGATTACTATAACCTTATCGTTCTTTCTTATCTATGACTATAACGGGAAGTTAATAATGTAATTAAAGTCATACTTCAAATATGACATGATCGGTTTGTCATTGTAATTAGTATTTAGAAATGAACCTTCAGAGAATAAAGTAATTGCTGATTAATAAATTCTATAATATTCGTTCACCCAGTGGATTACACACGCACAATATTACTAATGATTATGGATTACTTCTCATAATATTACTATTAATTATGAATTACTACACATAATATTACTTTGATTATGGATTACTACACATAATATTACTATTGATTATGGATTATTGATCATAATATTACTATTGATTATGGATTACTACACATAATATTACTATTGATTATGGATTACGTAAAATTTTAGTATCTTGTTTAGTACCATAATATCTATTGACATAAAAAGTTTGACCAAAAAAATTTCTTTCAACAGTTAATCACGAAGGAACGGTTCGACCGATCTTTGTACAAATGTAATCAGCACGACTCTCAAATAATATCTCTCGAATAGTTTTTGAATTTTTAAAATCGATTGGGATGTAATCTGTAATCAATGCGTACAAGCATAGATATAAGCAAGTATAATAAAAATTAAATTAATTTTTTTTAATAAAAATTAAATTAACACGTTTTGTTCCATCCATTTTAAGGTCTAACAAGTGGTGCATGGCATCGTCAAATATTCGAAGAATATTAAATGTTCTCAAATAGGTTATTATAAATACTGTAAAACTGTAAATAAAATCTGTTAAACAAATTAATGTATATTATTACAATATCTGTAATTATATAAAAGAAAATAATTTGTTAAACAATTATTAATAAAATACATTTATAGAATTTGAATAAAATCTGTTAAACAAATTAATTTAATTAATACAATATCTATAATTATATAAAATAAAATAATTTGTTTAAAACATTTCATTTCGCCCATTTAGTGCTGCAAAAATGCATTTTATTGCATGAATATAAACGGTAATCAATACACAATATAATTGTCTAATATTTATAAGAATTATATGAATTTAATTGGAAAGTTAAAACTATTTATTTGAAATAAGTAAGTGAGCTTCAAAAATAAGCCAGAATTTAAATTAAAATCCGAATTATTTTCGATATACAAAAAAAAATTTTTTCAAAAAAAAAAAAAATTGAAGTAAAAAAAAATTTTTATATACATAAAAACTGATGTCCCGTGCAAATTTTTATATATATAAAAAAGCAATTGTTTTTATATACGATATACAAAATTGCAATTGTTTCGTCAACACAAGCAGAAAGTTCTTTGAATCATTCAAATCGGATGCTTAGTTCTCTCAAAAACTGTAATTTTTTGTACTTTAAGCTCTGTATCTTCGAAATGGCTGGACCTGCTTTAGCCAAAAACTAATTAGCACATCTCCCTATCAATAGAAATCGAATGTTTTTTGAACCATTCAAATCGGTTGATCCATGCGCCCGAAATCGTGGACAAAAAAGTGTATCCAAACATACGTACATACAGATAAACACACCACATGCATCCATTGTTTTATGGTATGCCAAAATGTTGAAAAAATTTTAATTTTTGTTTATTAATATTTTCGCATTCAACCAAAAATAATCAAAGCGATTTCTAATTGATGCCTTTCAAACATACTTATAATATCTTTAATTGTATAAATTAAATTATTGGTTTAACACATGTTTTTTCTTATCATTTGTATTCTTTAAACGTAATTTATTAACAATTATCTGTTCGTTTTGCGGTGTTTTGTATACCGTATTGATTACCGATTATGTACGTACAATAAAATAAATTTTCGCAGCACTAAATGGGCAAAATGATATGTGTTAAACAAATTATTTTATTTATATAATTAC
Organism: Ctenocephalides felis; assembly: GCF_003426905.1. Classification (NCBI taxonomy): domain Eukaryota; kingdom Metazoa; phylum Arthropoda; class Insecta; order Siphonaptera; family Pulicidae; genus Ctenocephalides; species Ctenocephalides felis. Next base: position 125,001,552 of record NW_020538040.1, read on the forward strand.
AGATATTGTATTAATTAACTTCCCGTAGGGCAAGTTCTAGTAATCGCAAAAAAATCGAAAATGAAAATTTTTATATATCTTTACGTTTCAAAGGTTTCTGAACATTTTGGCATACCTTAGAAAAAATGGATGTATGTGTGTGTGTGTGTGCGTGTGTATATGTATGTGCGAATACAAATTTTTGTCGACGATTTCGGGAACACGGATCAACCGATTTGAATAATTCAAAGAACATTCGATTCGTATTGATAAGGAGCCGTGCTGATTAGTTTTTCGCGCAGGGAGGTCGAGCCGTTCCGAATATACGGGGCAAAAAGTGCCGAAAACGGTAACTCAGTTATTAAGAGAACGGAGCGTCCGATTTTAATAATTCAAAAAACATTTTACTTATATTGACAAGGTGAAGAACCGATCAAATTTTCATAAAGGCAGGTCTAGCGGTTTCGGAGATCTAATGAAAAAAGTAAAAAAAATAGCCATTTGGCGGTCAAAAATGATCATTAGACTTATGCACATCAAATTATCAGATATTTTATAGAGATTTTAACAATATGTATGAATTTGGTATACAGTCTTATGGGTTCCGTACCAATGTTTACGCGTTAGAGGGCGACGCGGCGCTTACGCGCATTGATACTTCGTCTTTATGCAGTTAAAGCAGTACGATTGCTTTGAAAACTAGCTGTAAGTGGAATTCTGTCTTAAGGCAATTAGGGCATCGTGCCTTAAGGCAAATTGCTGGAACTTCCCGTACCAAAAATTATTATTTTTTTTTAAAACGATTAACATTTTTGAAAAAAAATTACTTTGAAAAAATAAGATTTTTGAGAAACTATAAATTGGACAAAAAATTAGTTTTTTTTGAAAAAAAAAAATTTTTTTTTTAAATTTTTTTTTTAAAAATTTTTTTTTTTTTGAAAAAAATTTTTTTTTTTCTTTATTTTGACATATTGTGGATGATCTGAACTTTTTTTTCAAAGCAATCGTACTGCTTTAACTACATAGGGACAAAATATAAAGCGCGTAAGCGCCGCGTCGCTGTCTAACGCATAAGCATTGGTACGGAACCGATAGGAATGTTAACAAAATGTATACTTATTGTTAAAATCTCTATAAAATGTCTGATAATTTGATGTGCATATGTCTAATGATCATTTTTGACCGCCAAATGGCTCAGTTTTTTACTTTTTCCTCTATATCTCCGAAACCGCTGGACCTACCTTCATGAAAGTTGTATCGATTCTTCATCTTGTCAATACAAATAAAATGCTTTTGAATTATTAAAATCGAACGCTCCGTTCTCTTAAAAACTGAGTTACCGTTTTCGGAACTTTTTGCCCCGTATCTTCGGAACGGCTTGACCGGCCTTTGCCAAAAACTAATCAGCACGTCTCCTTATCAATACGGATCGAATGTTTTTTGAATTATTCAAATCGGTTGATCCGTGTTCCCGAAATCGTCGACGAAAATTTGTATCCGCACATACATACACACACATACATACATACATACACACACACACACACACACACTATTAAACCGGGTGTAACTCAGACGCCAACTCCTAAGACCCAGGAGCAAAACACAAACAAAAGGTTGCTATCTTCACTTAGTCCCACCTCTGACGCGGAAACACATCCGCCTAAAAAATCGGCTGTAGAAAATAACTGGACGAAAGTGGTTCGACGAAGTTCGAAGAAGAAAGGAGCCCGAGATCCGAAAGAAACCTTGGAGGAAACCGAGAAACCGGAAACCAGAAAAATCGAAGCAAATGATAGTGCTGAGCACAGAAACAACCATCATAGGACAACTCGGAGGAAACATAGAACCAAGGCTGTTTGGTTCAACCAGCTGAAGGACGAACGTACGCTGACATCCTTAAGGAGATCAAGGAAAAAGTAAACCCGATAGAGACTGGCGTGGACATAAAGTCCATCAAACAGACAAGAAATGGAGGTGTATTACTGGAAATGAGTCCCAAGTCCGAAGATAGTGCAGCCTTTGCAGCTGCGATAAGGGCAGCAACTGAAAACATAGGAACAGTGAAATCACTGACGCCGCTGACGACGATAGAGATTCTTGACCTTGATGGTGTCTCTACCGAAAATGACGTCCGCAAAGCACTCATTCGGGACTTTACGACAAAGCTGGAAATACGACGAGTGAACTTGACCAAAGTCACATCAAGAGGACAACGAGCGGCCTTTTGTGAGATAGACGAGGCTAATGCAATCAAAGCCCTAAATGGGGCCCGCATAAGAATTGGGTGGGTTAACTGTCGCATTCGCCCAGTTGTTAAAGTAGCCCGCTGCTTTAGATGCCTCGGTTTCGGACACCAAACGCATAAATGCGGGGGACCAGACAGAAGCAAGTGTTGCTACAAATGCGGCGGGGAAAATCACAAGTCTGTAGACTGCGCAGAAAAGCCAAAATGCTTTCTATGTACAGTAGATAAGAAGATCGAAACAGCGGGAGCCATGTCGCCGGATCCGGTACCTGTAAAGCATTCCGTGTAGCACTTGCCGAAGCCACGAGAGAACAGAAATGACGCGATTTCTACAAGGTAATCTGAACAGATGTGCCTTGGCGCAGAATCTACTGCGCCAACGTATTTTTGAAGATAAGATCGATATCTGCCTTATCTGCGAGCAATATATGAATATTCAGAATAAAGCATGGTTCGCAGATAAATCTGGCACGGCAGCAATATGGATCACAAACTCAAAGAAGATCACCATCAATGACAACGGAAGCGGCGAGGGTTTCGTCTGGATCAAGACTCCCACGACCTACTGTGTAAGCGTCTATCTCTCACCAAATGAAGGGATTAGCGTATTTCGCCAGAAAATGGCAAGCATAGAAGACACTCTCGGCAAATTTGACGGGGAAGTCATTGTAGCTGGTGATTTCAACGCGAAATCGGCAGAATGGGGGGCCGAATACTCGGACACTAGAGGAAATGACGTGGCAGACTTTGCTGCAAGATTAGACTTTACTGTGTTAAATACTGGAAGTATTACAACCTTTAGAAGACCAGGGTATCAGGAATCTATTCTCGACATTACGTTTGCCACTCCAAGGACGGCGAACATGATTGGAGACTGGACTGTATCTGAAGAGTATAGTGGCAGTGATCACCAACATGTGACATTTAGTATTGGATCCGGTCCGACTCGACCAAGCAACTTTTGCAAACGAAGGTGGAATGCCAAGAAGCTTGACCAGGAAGCGTTGCGAGCAGCCCTCGAGCAAAACGCATCTACTCTCCAAGCTGATCCAAAACCAAGTACCCGCAGAGAAACGGAAGAAACGGTTCTTAAAACTATGAACGCTATTGTCACCTCATGTAACGCCTCTATGCCACGACCAAAAAATCAGCGTGTGCACAGTCCAGCATATTGGTGGTCATCAGGGATAGCAGAACTACGGAAAAGATGCCACGCATTACGTCGCCGCGCCACAAGAGCTGCAAAACGCTCCCCCTACCAAGATTTGTATACAAACGAGTACAAACAGGCAAAAAAAGCCTAAATAAAGCCATAAAAGCAGCTAAAGCTGGATTGTGGAAGGAAATCTGCAATGACCTTGACAAGGATCTCTGGGGCAAAGCCTATCAAATCGTTACAAAACGACTTTGGTAGAGCTTACCAGAAGCTCTAAAATCTCCTGCTCTGATGAATTCTATCGTAGCGGAACTATTCCCTAAACATCCGCCACGGAAAAGGAGACAATACGTGGAAAACAGTGAAACTACGCCCTTCACTGTCAAGGAACTCCAAGACGCGGCGAAAACCATAAAAATTGGCAAAGCACCAGGCCCTGATGGCATCCCAGCCTCAGTGATCAAGAATGTAGCCTTGGAATTTCCGTATATTCTTCTGAACGCCTACAATGCCTGTCTGGCGACCGGCCCTTTCCTACGGTTTGGAAGCGGCAAAGATTGGTCCTAATAGACAAAGGTAAGGGAACCCCTGTAACGCCATCGTCGTTTCGACCACTCTGCATGTTAGACATCGCCGGCAAACTGCTTGAGAAACTTATTCAATGCAGATTGCGCAACGACATTGAATGCGCCGGAGGTTTTGCTAAGAACCAACACGGATTTCAAAAAGGACGATCGACGATCGGCGCGATTAGGAAGGTAACGGAAACAGCAAGAGAAGCATGGCGTGGTAGTCTTAAAGCTCGTAAAGTGTGTCTCCTTCTCACATTCGACGTTAAAAACGCGTTTAACAGTGCGAATTGGGAGGATATTTTACACGCCTAGAGCATAATTTTGACGTAAAGCCAGAAAATCTAGGATTAATAGACGACTACCTCGATGGGAGAAAGTTGATAGTGGAAACGACGGAAGGTCATCAAGAACACGAGGTTACAGCTGGGGTACCTCAAGGCTCAATCTTAGGAGCCGATTTGTGGAACGCTGTCTACAACGAGCTCCTGGAGATCCCCTTGCCGAAGCAGGTGGAACTCACGGGCTTTGCGGACGACGTCGCAGCCACAATCGTAGTGGACAGCATTGAGGAGGCTGAACTACTCGTTCGAGAGACCGTCGACACCATAGAGACCTGGCTTGAGCAACACCACCTAAAACTCGCCAAACAAAAAACGGAGATGGTTGTCTTGACCCGACAAAAATGGTTTCCAAAACCATTCACCGTAGACGTGGGAGAGACAATTTGACGTCGACAAGGGCCTTGCGCTACCTGGGAGTAATGATAGATGAGAAGCTATCCTTCCGTGAACATCTCGATAGTGCATGCATAAAAGCTAGCAAGACAGTATCCAACCTGTCAAGGATTATGGCTAACTGCATGGGACCACGAACCCGAAAGCGACGAGTCTTGCTTGAGGTAGTCCATTCTGTATTGCTATACGGAGCGGAAATATGGGCGGATATCCTCAAGCAAAAGACTTATCGGCGCAAAATAGCGGCAGTGCAACGACGAGGAGCTCTGAGAGTTACCTGTGCCTATCGCACGGTCTCAGAAGCAGCCGTACTGGTAATAGCAGGAGCCACACCGATTGACTTGCTAGCTTTCGAGAGAGCAAAACTCTACGACGCTAAATTAGGTGGCGAAAATTCCACAGAAACAAGGTCGAGAATTAAAAATGAAACGTTACAAGAGTGGCAAGATCGGTGGACGTCAGGAGAGACGGGCAGATGGACGGCGCGCCTGATCCCAAAACATTAGCGCCTGGCTCTCTCGAAAATACGGCGACACAGATTTCTTTCTGACCCAGCTACTGACAGGACATGGACAGTTTAATGCGTATCTTTTTAAGATGGGCCTGCATAGCACGCCAATGTGCAAATACTGTCCAGAAAAAATCGACGACGCTGAGCACACGTTTTTTGAATGTGCTCGGTGGAAGGAATATCGCAACAACGCCGAGAACATTATAGGCACCAGGCTCACCCCCTCAAGTCTTGTGACCTATATGATGAAACAAGAAGAAACTGGTCAGCTGTAGCAGCTTATGCACAGCATCTTTTGAAGGCTAAAACCGGAGAAAGGGACCAGTAGTCGGAAACAGGCGTCGCAAGGCGCAGCACGGACTGGATTGATGTAATGCTAACGCGGTTCCAATCCAGTCCTCTCCGTACCATCTGCGGGGAGAGGGGAGAGGAGTGTTTTTTTTTTTTAGTGGGTAAAAATCTCCACACTACTGTCCGTCGTTGTCCGCTGTAGGATGGACAGTGGAGTATCAACGATGGCGGTGTCTTATGAAGATTTTTTTTCGCACCTCTATAAAAAAAAAAAAAAAAAAAAAAAAAAAAAAAAAAAAAAACACACACACACACACATACACACACACACACACACACACACACATACATCCATTTTTTTTTAAGGTATGCCAAAATGTTCAGAAACCTCTGAAACGTAAAGATATATAAAAATTTTCATTTCGATTTTTTTGCGATTACTATAACTTGCCCTACGGGAAGTTAAAAAGTTTAGATTTTCCAAAATATGTCAAAATAAAGAAAACATTTTTTTTTCAAAAAAAAAAATTAAAAAAAATTTTTTTAAAAAAATTTTTTTTTAAAAAAAAAATTTTTTTTCAAAAAAAGTAATTTCTGGTCCAATTTATAGTTTCTCAAAAATCTTATTTTTTCGAAGTAATTTTTTTTTTTTTGTTAATCGTTTTTTAATCGTTTTTTTAAAAAAATGGACGGGAAGTTCCAGCAATTTGCCTTAAGGCACGATGCCTTAATTGCCTTAAGACAGAATTTCACTTACATCTAGTTAAATTAATTTGTTTAACAGATTTCATTAATGTTCTACGAATATAATTTATAAATAATTATTTATCTGTATACTGTGTGTTTTGATTACCGTTTACATCCATACAAAAAAGTACATTTTTGCATTATTGCTGAATTGTTAAACAAATTATTTTATTTTATATAATTACAGATAGTGTATTATTTATGTGCATTAGTTTAACATATTTAATTCATGTTCTATAAAGCAAAATGTTTATATTTGAAATAAACAGTTAAATATTTTATAAGGCTGGGTATAAGGGAAGGCAGGTCAAGCGGTTTCCGAGATACAGAGAAAAATATAAAAAAAATATATTTGATGTCTAATCAGTGAACATATGCATATCAAATTTTTAGATATTTTAAACTATTTATATAATTTTTAAAATTATTATTATTTTTTTATTATATAATTTTAAAATATGAGTACTTATTTTGTTACATTTTTCAAGATATATTCAAGAATATACAAAGTTTTAAATATAAATTTTAAATTTACAATTCAGTTTAATAATGTATAAATTTCATATGCATTATTGCAATCATTAGAAGTATATCCTGCTATTATATTAACGACTAAATATACAGTAATTATAATTATCTCTTTGAAAATATTTAAAACAATTATTATTAATCAATGATTAATTATTATTATTTATTGATTATTATTTTTTTTGCTGAAATATTTAATTCTTGTACGAGAAGTTCCAGCAATTTGCCTTAAGGCACGATGCCATGCATTAGTTAAATATTTTATCTAATTAGCTAAATCATAATTTTTATTAATTAAGTTGATTTTCAATTCAAATCAGAAAATTCATGTAACTTGTCTTCACGCGCGATGCCATCCCCACCAGTTTCAATAGCACAACTCTCCCCACCACGGCGATTTTAACTTTCTTCCGACCAAGGTTATAAAAGGGCTCGCTCGCCTCTTGCGAGCCATTCGACTAAGGTCTGGTCGCCGAGATAACATCTACGATGTTTGTTGCTGCTGCGCTATTTTAAATTTATATATTATTTGACAAATATCCAAAAATACTACAAGAAACAAAAGATTCAAGATTAATTCGAAAAGCATTAATAATTCATCTGCGCGATACAGAAGATAGAAGAAAGAAGAAAAGCATTATTAAACCTGTTGAAGAACATTACCTAAAACAAAAGAAGACTGAAGACAGAAAACATTAGAAGATTCAAGATTAATTGTCAAAATAATTAATAATTCAACATTACCTAAAACAAAATAAACAAGATTGAAGCAGAAAACATTAGAAGATTCAAGATTAATTGTCAAAATAATTAATAATTCAACATTACCTAAAACAAAATAAACAAGATTGAAGCAGAAAACATTAGAAGATTCAAGATTAATTGTCAAAATAATTAATAATTCAACATTACCTAAAACAAAATAAACAAGATTGAACCCAGAAAACATTAGAATATTCAAGATTAATTGTCAAAATAATTAATAATTCAACATTACCTAAAACAAAATAAACAAGATTGAAGCAGAAAACATGAGAAGATTCAAGATTAATTGCCAAAATAATTAATAATTCAACATTACCTAAAACAAAATAAACAAGATTGAAGCAGAAAACATTAGAAGATTCAAGATTAATTGTCAAAATAATTAATAATTCAACATTACCTAAAACAAAATAAACAAGATTGAACCCAGAAAACATTAGAATATTCAAGATTAATTGTCAAAATAATTAATAATTCAACATTACCTAAAACAAAATAAACAAGATTGAAGCAGAAAACATTAGAAGATTCAAGATTAATTGTCAAAATAATTAATAATTCAACATTACCTAAAACAAAATAAACAAGATTGAACCCAGAAAACATTAGAATATTCAAGATTAATTGTCAAAATAATTAATAATTCAACATTACCTAAAACAAAATAAACAAGATTGAAGCAGAAAACATGAGAAGATTCAAGATTAATTGCCAAAATAATTAATAATTCAACATTACCTAAAACAAAATAAACAAGATTGAACCCAGAAAACATTAGAATATTCAAGATTAATTGTCAAAATAATTAATAATTCAACATTACCTAAAACAAAATAAACAAGATTGAAGCAGAAAACATTAGAAGATTCAAGATTAATTGTCAAAATAATTAATAATTCAACATTACCTAAAACAAAATAAACAAGATTGAACCCAGAAAACATTAGAATATTCAAGATTAATTGTCAAAATAATTAATAATTCAACATTACCTTAAACAAAATAAACAAGATTGAAGCAGAAAACATGAGAAGATTCAAGATTAATTGCCAAAATAATTAATAATTCAACATTACCTAAAACAAAATAAACAAGATTGAAGCAGAAAACATTAGAAGATTCAAGATTAATTGTCAAAATAATTAATAATTCAACATTACCTAAAACAAAATAAACAAGATTGAACCCAGAAAACATTAGAATATTCAAGATTAATTGTCAAAATAATTAATAATTCAACATTACCTAAAACAAAATAAACAAGATTGAAGCAGAAAACATGAGAAGATTCAAGATTAATTGCCAAAATAATTAATAATTCAACATTACCTAAAACAAAATAAACAAGATTGAAGCAGAAAACATTAGAAGATTCAAGATTAATTGTCAAAATAATTAATAATTCAACATTACCTAAAACAAAATAAACAAGATTGAAGCAGAAAACATTAAAAGATTCAAGATTAATTGTCAAAATAATTAATAATTCAACATTACCTAAAACAAAATAAACAAGATTGAAGCAGAAAACATTAGAAGATTCAAGATTAATTGCCAAAATAATTAATAATTCAACATTACCTAAAACAAAATAAACAAGATTGAACCCAGAAAACATTAGAAGATTCAAGATTAATTTCCAAAATAATTAATAATTCAACATTACCTAAAACAAAATAAACAAGATTGAGGCAGAAAACATTAGAAGATTCAAGATTAATTGCCAAAATAATTAATAATTCAACATTACCTAAAACAAAATAAACAAGATTGAAGCAGAAAACATTAGAAGATTCAAGATTAATTGTCAAAATAATTAATAATTCAACATTACCTAAAACAAAATAAACAAGATTGAACCCAGAAAACATTAGAAGATTCAAGATTAATTTCCAAAATAATGAATAATTCAACATTACCCATACACAATGTCTGAAAATATATCTATCTACTATCTACTATCAATATTCCATATGAGCCAACAAAACCTGAATTTGTGGCAACAATATATTATACCATAAATTTGTATGCCTCAAATCCACAAATCTATCCTATTTATATATTCCTATATATATCCTATATATATATCCTATATATATATATATATTTATATGCACAACTTATTTATGTTTGAATATTTATGTATTTAATTTTAGTTTAAGTTCTCATGAAGAACTTAGAACGCACCTTTATATGTTGCCCAAGATTACCCTATATTCGTAGATATCAATGTAACCCTACAAAGGTCTCCCAATAGGGACTAATGCCATATACTCACAAAATATTCGCCTTCATCGTGATATTGAAATGATTTTTTCTCTGATTGAGACAGAATTTTTAATTTTCACAATAATTTTTATGATTTTATAATGTAAATTATTATATTAATGAATATTTAAAATTTATCAGATTCATATATATATATATATATATATATATATATGCTACAAATTATCTATAATATATGCATACAAGTATTATTGAAAGATGCAGAATATTTATGCATATGCAATTGCTATGAATTATAATAACTAATTTGAATTCAATTTTAATATATTTATGATGTTCTTAAAATATTTTTAAATGTTTTATCATATTCGTATATCGTATTTTATGTATCATATAATTATTTTCATAAATTTATAAAACTATTTTGCGCAAAACAAAGTTTTAAAATTTGAAGTAGGATTGAAATCCTGTTGAGAAGATGTAAAATATGAAAATTTAGAAATGTATATTTTTGAACGAGGCTATTTAAGAGCCGTTACTGCAGATTTAATCTAATATTTAATTGTGACAAATGTTTATTCAAATATATTTTCTATTCTGAATTTACCGATTATTTGAATGTGAAATTAAGCTGTGTATCGTGTATATTATCAACTGATACTGATCAAATTTTTTTTAAAAAAATTCATTTATATCAAATATATCTTAATTTTTTTTGTATCCATATGTATCTCAAATATCATATCAGGTGTATTTTCAAATTGTATTTTAATTAAAATTTTACACATTTGGTAGCAACTAACGAATTATTGTTAGAAGATTTATTCACTTGAAATAACTCATATTTGCATCGCTGTCTTTTAATATGTACAAATATATTTATCAATGATTTTTATGAAATATTAGGAAACTCACCTCTAACATTTATTTTAAATTATCGGATGATATGTGCCGCAATCTGTATATTTATTGAGTTATATTTTAATTTCTATATTTACTGTAACTAGAAATACAAATAATTTGTTCAACTAAATATACTTTTACTTTATCTCATGTTTAAATATCTAAATTAATGTACAAATTTATATAGTAAGAGCTATGAAGTAAAATTTTTCAATTACAATGCTTCTCCGTAAGATACTTTTATCTTCCTGATTTTATGATAAATTTGATCAAATATTAAATGTTTATGAATTTTCAAACTTACTTATTATTAATATTAAATTTTTAACCTATATGCTTGTTTGTCATTTATTTTATATATAACTATCATTATAAGCTATGTTTGAGTGCATCTATGAAACCTAGATTTCGTACATACTTTAACATGTCATTTTAAAAATTTTAAACCGATTTTTATTGAAATGCAATTATTTGCTGTGGCCTTACTTACTAAATTTGGCAGTCTCCCCTTCTAGCCACTCTGTCGATTTTCTTATTATTATTTTTTTGTCTTGGACGTAGTTGAAAGACAAAGGACCTACTAAAGACTCCTACTAATACAAGCTTATCACCTGAAAATCGATATTTATATATTTTGAATTTATTTAATTTCCTTGGAAATGAGATTTTGTCTACTTTTGTAATTGTTGAATCCTGCTGCCTTTTCATTCATAATGTATTTTCATCGCCGTCCTGGTGTATGTCCACCACGTTCTGCACATATTGTTTGAATATTATTAACATATTATAAATATTTTTAAACGATTTAATTATAATACTACTTTAACAATCAGCAGTTGACAATAAATCCTTTTCTATTTGTAATTTTAGGCCATAAAATAAATAAAATAAAATAAATGTTGGGCCAATATATATTAGTCTACTACTCTGCTCTTTGGAAGATCATTGGGCTTCTGGCTACTTTAATAAACTCTTGATATTTACTTCTGGGCTAAAAAACTGCCATCAAATAATGCCTTCAAAGAATGTTAATTTATAATTATATGATAATGTAACATTTTTTTCATCTTTTTCTACTGCTGTATTTATTAAATAATTAATGTCGAACAACTTCTCCCAAATCCGAAATATTTCATGTAACCTCTCTGTAACATTTCTTACCAGAATTGACAATCAGTGCAAAATATGCCTAAAATTTTATTTATGTTCACATACTATATGATGTTTTAGGCATTTTGTTAACATTATATATGAATATAAATTATATATGATATATGAATATAAACTTCATTCAACGTGCTATATATTATCGATTGTTTTATCTTGGAACTGAGATGGATGAATTTTTAATACCAATGCTATAAATCTAAATTGAATCATTAACTAGTTAAATTTTTTATATAAATTTTCACGTAAATATGTTACAAATATTTGGCCCTCGAAACTTATTACGAAAAACTAAAATTAATACCCAATGTATATTATCATAACTCAAGAAGCAATAATCTACTTGAAAGCAAGATATTTTGCATTTTAATTTTTAATTAAATGTTTAAATAATAAAGCATTCAATAGAATTCACGTTTACTACATTATTAGTAATAATTATGTATAAATATTATAATATCTTTAATTTTTTAACTAATTTTATTTGGACATTGTTTACTTTTGTATGTAGTTGTATCCTGATTTGCTGCTGATTTACTCTGTAATTATTTCACAATTTAACTACTGAAAGAAAATCTTGCATTTACTAAATCTGATACAATTTTGTCTAATTTATATTTCGCCAAATTTTTGATTGTGTGTTTGAATAACTAAATGTAAAGTCGTTTCAAACAAAATATAAAAACGTAAACAACAAAATTGTTTATTCACTTTAAGTTTATTATTAAAATATTTAAATATATTCAAACTGCTCGTTTTAGTGACATAAAAAAATATAAAGTTCTTGAAGCTGCTCCAAACTATTCTGATACTAGTAAAAGTATTTTTTAAAACTTATCGGTTTGTATGAATCGTTTGTATTATTTTAACTATTTGAATATATTTATTGAAATTAATAACCAAAGATAATTGAAATCAATAATTTTATTACTAACAATTTTTGTTCTATTTTGCCAAAATTACCAGCTGAATAATTTTATGAAAATTATATACATATTACATATTATTGACAATTGTCTCAACTTTTGATATATTTTCAAAACTTATTTCTTACTGCTTTAATATTTTTGTACTAATATTTAATTTTATTTAATATGTCATTCGAGATGCTATATAAAACATAAGTATTTTATAAAATCATTTTTCTCTTTGTCTCTCATCCATTTTGGCAACGATGATGTCCATAATGTTCATCACTTCTTTGGATAAAATCCAATTACCTTCGTTTTTTACAATTTTTGCTATTTTTATAAATGCTATGTGTAGATATTTGCAATTTGCCAATGAAATTAACCAATAGCTTTCCCATATTGGTAATTGTAGAGTAAATTTAAATGATGCAAATTTTTATTGTGCGATGATATGCAAATTATTATCAATAGATATACTGAATCGAAACACAGTTTTTATATATCCTTACAGAAAATGAAATCTTTTCAATGCCATTATTTAATTATTAATTGGATTTGTCTTATTGCTTGGACAGCACTGCTGAAATAATTTATGAACAATTGAAGAAAAACTAATTTGTTAGTAACCAAATGCGTAATACTATATACTCGAAATCTTTTACTTATTATACTTCCTTTTTATAAATAGATAATATATTTTGTGTGAAAAATAATGTTGAATAATATCATTGAATACTTATAAATCTCGAAAACGGAATTGCATCTGATGCATACTTTGAAAACTTTGATAATCATGATAATAATTTTAATCTAACCTAAGATTGAAGTATGAATTTTAACATTTTCTTTTTTCTTGGTCTCAATATTTCTACAGCAATGCTTTTCACGATTATACATGAGTGATAATTATTTAACTAATAAATTTGTTTTATGAGACTTAATTTGAAATCATTCGTTTTATTAAATAAATATATTAACTAACTATATTAAAATAATATGTGAATAATGCTCATTTACCATATAATCTCTTTTTCAAATTATACATTTATATGTATATAAAAATCTGTTCGTTTTTGTCAGAAATCGAAAAAAACTCAAAAACATGTTAGAGAGAATATATATAATTTGTTTGTTTTTTATGAATTTCCACTTAAATATTCAACCAATTGTCCTTTTTTTGCTATATTGTAAAAATTGCGATTTATTTTATTTATCTCTTAAATTAATTCTCATTGAGTTCTGAATTTATCTATTTGTTCATTAAATTTTGACAATCTGAATTATATCTAATATATTTCGAACTATTTTTTAACGAATAGAGACACTTTTTAGTTGTTATATACTCTTAACTATTTTTATACATACATTTTTAATTGTATAAACATTCGTTGTTTATAATTTTCAAAAGTACATAGAGTTAATCTGAACATAAGAAATTTCCACTGTTGATTCTTCTTGCGGTTATAATAATGCATTCTGCGAAAAAAATCTTTTTAATAAATTATTAATTTTTTGGTAATACAGTTTCTACAGCAATGCTGTAGTTTTACGATTCTATAATAATATATTTGTTTTTATATATCCATATTAACATTTTTATAACAATAATATTGTACAATATATTTGTTTCAAACTACTTTAATTCTAATGAAATCATCTTGAATTTTTGAACGTTTACATTAATTGAATAAACAATAAAAATGGTTGCATTTTAATTCTTTACAATTCTTCTCAAATAACCAAATACAAAATACTATAAACTTCAAAAATTATATAGTGCAACAGCGTCAAAAACTTTCACTTATTATACTTTCTATTTATAAATAAATAATATATTTTATGTAAAATATATAAAATGTTGAAGTCCTTTTTTTAATCACAATTTTTATTGCTCTGGTACTTCTACTACCTGATATAGGGTACTTTTGATTTTAAACTAACTTTATGTAAAATTGATATAATTTACGTATATATGCAAAAATTGTTCATGTCTGAATATTCATTTATTTAATTTTTGATTTTTAATTTTTCATGAATAAGAACATTTTCTATATTTTTTCTGAACTTCGGTTTGCAATTCTAATCTAGATTTTGTTGATTCATCTTACAATTCAAAAAGCAAATCAATTTTTATGTATTCCCTCGAAATGGAATTGAAAATTTTAATGATATATAATTAATTCTATAATTTTTTTAATATGTGAATATAAACTAACTTATGAATATAAATTTTTCAACAAATTTTTATATATACTGAAATCTGTATATAGAACTTTATCAGTTATATTTGCAAATTGTATTTAGAAGATTTGTGATTATTATTATTTCAATTTCATTTGAATTATTTGAGAATATTTGAGTCGCTGTTTATTAATTTATACAAATATATTTATCAACGTTTTTGATGAAACATTAGGAAACTCGCTTCTAACATTCATTTTAAATTATCTAATAATAATAATAAGTTATATTTTATTTGCTCTATTTTCTATAACTAAAAATACAAATAATTTGTATACTAACTAAACCTACCATTACTTCATCCCGTATTCAGATATCAAATTTAATATAAATATTTATATAGTGAGAAGTATAAAATGAAAGTTTTCAATTTCAATGCATATCTGTGATAAAATTTTCTCTTTCCGATTTTGTTACTCGAAATTTAAATTTGATCAAATATAAAGTGATGATGAATTTGCAAACTTATTTAATAGTATTAAATTAACTGCTTGCTTATCTATAATTAATTTTATATTGTGACGAACTCAGAACGCATCTATGAAACCTATTTTTGGTACATATTTCTACATATAATTTTGAAAATATTAAACCGATTACTTACTTAATTTGGCAGTCTGCCCCTTCTGACTACTCTGTCGATTTCCTTATTATTTTTGTCTTGGATTTAGTTGGCAACCAATATTTGTACCAGTATATATTGTCAAAAATTGAATATATATTTTTGTATTTGTTTCACAATATTTTTATAGTGAATTAAGAAATGAGATGCCATCTTTTTCTGTATTTGTTAAATCCTCCTACCATTTATGCATTTCATTCAAATATCCACTAATATTCAGCACACTCTAAAATCTTCATTATATGAATGAATATTATTTTCTTCTCAGTACTTTATATATACATATTGTGTTTTCATAATCAAATACAATATCTATTTGTTATGAAATTTTCTTATTCCAAAATATTGCACTCGTAAATCTCTAAATTCGATTTTTTTTTCACGGAAAGTTTTCACAAAAACTTCAGATTTTTTAAAATAAACGTGCATTTTAATTAGAATTTGTTCACTATAAATTTATTTTGTGCTTGCATTTGTATATTATTATATCGACACTATAAAATTACTGATTTATTCTAAATTAATTAATTTAACGAATTTTAGTTGGACATTGTGAACTTTTGTATGTAGCTGTATCCTGATTTACTGTTTATTTACTCTGCAATTATTTCACAATTCAAGAAGTAAGAGAAAATCTTGCATTTACTTAATCTGATAAAATTTTGTCCAATTTACATTTTGCCAAATTTTTGATTGTTTGTTCGAATAACTAAATGTAAATTCACATTTCAAACAAAATGTGAAAACGTAAACAACAAAATCGTTATTAAAATATTTAAATATATTTAAACTGCTCGTTTCAGTGACATAAAATAATAGAAAGTTTTTAAAGCTGCTCGAAAACTTCTTCATACTAGTACAAGTTTTTTTTGAAAAAAAGACCGTTTGAATGATTTGTACTTTTATAACTATTCGCATATATTTATTGAAACTAATAACCATATATTAAGTTTATGATTTTAATATTAACAATTTTTGTTGTATTTTGCGAAAATCAGTTCTCGAAAAATTTTTACTTTTGCTTAATATGTTATTATATATTATTAAATACCTATTTTATTAAGTTTGAGCTGCAAAGATGAAAAATTTGGCAGCAATATTTATCAATATAATCAATTAAAATTTTATTAAACCAGAAATTTCGATTACATTTTTTTTAACAAAATATTGAACTCAATTATACTCTAAAATTGTTACATCATAAAATATTATAAATTATATTCAGATTCTTTTCATATATAAAGTAGTGACTATTCTAATCCAATATTATATTTTATTATTATTGATTTCATAAGTACTTTTCTCAATATTTGAACATATTAATGAACATGAATTAATCGACTTTACATCTTAAGCAGATCTGATGTGTCCACAATTTCTACAACACAAATCTTGACTTATTACAATAACAAATGCAAATCAGTTAATTATTTATTTTGGCTAAATTATTATTATAATCACAACCACGTCCAATTGGACCGATTTTGCTAGGACAAGTCACAAAATTATCCTCATCAATTTTGTCGAACGAATCAACTTCTTGAATTCTTTCCATTCTACATTGAAACTTTTAGCTTCCCAACAGAAATACGTTTACGTCGTGCCTATTTATAACGATAAATACTAAATCTTACAATTTTATTCTATTAAAACACTTTAGATAGTTGCATACATACAACATAGAGTAAATTTTGTTTAAAGTTAGTATAATATAGTACATCCTTGTACCTCTTGTATTGTGTTTTGAGTTTTATCATGGCAACAATGATGTCCATAATGTTCAACAGTTCTTTGGATAAAATTCAATTATCTTCGTTTTATTCAATTTTGCTACATATGTGTCATACATATTCTTTTGTGATAACTTACATGATTATTGCAAATCCGAATTAATTTTTAACAAATCTCAATTTCTTTGCAAAGCCCTCTACATTTATGTAAAAATCGTTTTAGGACACTTCTTTATCAAACATTTTGACATCTGTATACCAATCATACAATATTTTATTGGCTTTTCTTCATTTTCAATATTATATTTATACTGTGATTTATATTACCATAATAATTAATTAATACTTCACCTAATATTTTTTTACCTAACTAATTCGTAGTTATTCTAAAAAGTCATTTTAATAGAGTAAACTATCTTCTGAAGATATTTATACAATAAATTATTCCTCATTATAACTTATTTTTTATAATCAAATGCTTTCAGCAAATGTTTTATGTATACATATAAATCTATTCATGGTTAAAATTGTAAATTTCAATTTTGACAAATTCATTAACTCTTAAGTTTAACTTTTTTTTGTTGAATTCATAATGAACAAGTAACAATTGATTAATAAGCCCTTTGAAATAGACTTATATTACATTTTTATCCAAATATAATCAATTTGTATTCATGCAATCATGAATTGCTTGATTTTTTTTGAAAAATGTCAAATATCCAAAGTCGCTTCAGCTCTTGGTAAATAATTATATATTAATAATTTTTGTTAAATTTTATGCTTTGTGTTGCTATTTTTGTCAATCCATAATTGAAATCTTGAAGATTCTGCATATATTCTCTCTGCATTATAAATATTATTGAATTTCTGCAAATTATTTATAAAACTTTTACATTTAACGTCTTGTATTTATTTTAATGACTTATTATTTTTATAATTAATCCAAATTTCACTAGATCATGTATTCAATTTATCTACTTTAATATCGTGAACTTTGGGAAAATGAAAGGCTTTCATCAAATTTAATTTTTTTTCATTATATGATAAAAATAAATATTAAGAATATGGTACTTTCCGTTTCAGTATCAGTCTCTTTTTAAATATCATTTCGATGACTGCTCGTTTTTGCCAAGAATTTGATTGTTCGTTTATGAAATTCGACTTAAATATTTAACAAATTGTTTCCTTTTTATTATTCATCTCTTGAATTAATTCTCATTGAGTTTTGAATTTATCTATTTGTTCATTAACTTTTGATATTCTGAACTTTATCTAATATATTTCGAACTATTTTTTAACGAATAGAGATACTTTTTAGTTGTTATATTCTCTTAACTATTTTTTATACATACATTTTTAATTGTATAAACATTCGTTGTTTATAATTTTCAAAAGTACATAGAGTTAATCTGAACATAAGAAATTTCCACTGTTGATTCTTCTTGCGGTTATAATAATGCATTCTGCGAAAAAAATCTTTTTATTAAATTATTAATTTTTGGTAATACAGTTTCTACAGCAATGCTGTAGTTTTACGATTCTATAATAATATATTTGTTTTTATATATCCATATTAACATTTTTATAACAATAATATAGTACAACACATTTGTTTCAAATTTCTTTAATTGTCATGAAATTTTCTTGAATTCTCGAACGTTTACATTTATTAAATAAACAATAAAAATTGTTGCATTTTAATTCTTCACGTCACATAAAATACCATTGATGCACATGATTTCTTCTTCGTTTCTCAAATAAATAAATACAAAATAATATAAACTTAAAAAATTATATAGTGCAACAGTGTCGAAATACTGTTACATATTATACTTACTTTTTATAAATGAATTGTATATTTTATGTGAAACATATAGAATTTTGGAGTCCATTTTATAAATAACATCATTGAATGTTCTGTAAAATCCGAAACCAGAATTGCATCTGGAACATAATTCTAATACTTTGTTAATCCTGATCGACTTTTAACTTTATGTAGAATCGATATTATTTGCATTTGCATGCACAAATTGTTTATATCTGAATATTTATTTATGTAATTTTTGATGGACCTTTATTTCATGAATAAAAACATTTTCTATATTTTTTCTGAACTTTGGTTTGCATTTCTATTCTTCTATTTTGTTAATTCATTTTGCAATTCAAAAAGCAAATCAATTTTCATGTATTCCCTTAAATTTGACTTGAAAATTTTAATGATATAATTCTATAATTCTTTTAATATATGAATATAAACTAACTTATGAATATACATTTTTCAACAAATTTTTATATATGCCAAAATCTGTATATAAAACTTTATCAGTTATGTTTGCAAATTGTATTTAGAAGATTTGTGATTATTATTTCAATTTCATTTGAATTATTTCAGAATATTTTAGTCGCTGTTTATTAATATTTACAAATATATTTATCAACGTTTTTGATGAAACATTAGGAAACTCGCTCCTAACATTTGTTTTAAATTATCGAATAATAATAATAAGTTATATTTTATTTGCTCTATTTTCTATAACTAAAAATACAAATAATTTGTATTACTAAACCTACCATTACTGCATCCCGTATTCAGATATCAAATTTAATATAAATATTTATTTAGTGAGTACTATAAAATGAAAGTTTTCATTTTATAGTTCTCACAATTTCAATGCATATTTGTGATAAAATTTTCTCTTCCCGATTATGTGACTCTAAATTTAAATTTGATCAAATATTAAGTGTTGATGAATTTGCAAACTTATTTAATAGTATTAAATTAACTGATTGTTTATCTATAATTTTAATTAATCTATAAAACCTAGAATTCGTACATATTTCTACATAAAAAATTTTTCAAACCGATTACTTACTAAATTTGGCAGTCTGCCCCTTCTGACTATTCCATTCCCTTATTATTTTTGTTTTGGACGTAGTTGGCCACCAATATTTGTACCAGGGGTTGCAGGAATTAGAAAATCGACTCCTACTAATATAAGTTCAGTTAGATCACTTGAAAATTGATATTCATATATTCTCAATAATTAAATATATTTTTGTATTTGTTAGATCCTGCTACCATTTATGCATTTCATTCAAATTTCTACTGTGGGGGTAGTAATGGATATATAAATATAAACTCCCATCGTATAAAAATATATAAATTTTATTCATTATAAAATATTACTGATATGAAAAATATAAATGACAAGTCCCATTGTTTTTTTCTCTCATGACTAGCCTGCTTGATCCCTACACCACAAATATTTAGCCCTCGTGTATTTTTTCAGTATTTTTACTTGACTTTTACTTGATATTGTAATTCAATTCATATTGATTAGTAATTCAAATTGATCAATTTACTTAACAGTTTCTTCTGAATTATTGTTTGGATGTAAATCTTTTTTTATATGAATAGATATGATTTTCTGACCAGCAGATAAATTACTGATTTATTCAGAACCTTCTCAATTAATTATTTCACGAATTTTATTTGGAAATTGTGTACTTTTGTATGCAGTTGTATCCTGATTTGCTGTTGATTTATTTTGCTAATTATTTCACAATTTAAAAAGTAAAAATTTATTGCATTCTCTAAAGTCTGTTTAGATTTTATACAAATTATATTTTACCAAATTTTTGTTATTCGTATGAATAACTAAATGTAATGTCATTTCAAACAAAATTTGAAAACCTAAACAACAAAATCGTTTGTTTACTTAAAGGTTTATATATTTTACTTTTAAACTTCAGATATTCGTTAGTAAAAGTTTTTCTTGAAAAAAAAAAGTTTGAATCATTCGTGTTATTTTAACTATTCACATATATTTATTGAAACTAATAATAAACTAGCTGTAAGTGGAATTCTGTCTTAAAGCAATTAAGGCATCGTGCCTTAAGGCAAATTGCAGGAACTTCCCGTATCAAAAATTATTATTTTTCTAAAAACAATTAACATTTTTGAAAAAATTTTACTTCGAAAAAATTAGATTTTTGAGAAACTATAAATTCGACAAAAAATTACTTTCAAAAAAAATTTTTTTTTGAAAACAATTTTTTTTTTTTAAAAGAAAAATGTTTTCTTCATTTTGATATATTTTGGAAATTCTGAACTTTTAAGAAAACTTTCAAAGCAATCGTACTGCTTGAATTGCATAGATACGAAATGTCAAAGCGCGCAAGTGCTGCGCCGCCGTCTAACGCATATGCATTGGTACGGAACCCATAGAAATGTAAAAAAAAAATTATACTTATTGTTAAAATCCCTATAAAATATCTGATAATTTGATGTGCACATATGTCTAATATTCATTTTTGACCGCCAAATGGCTCATTTTTTTACTTTTTTCTCCATATCTCCAAAGTCGTTGGACCTGCCTTTCCAAAAATTTAAACAGTTCTTCATTTAGTCAATACAAATAAAATGTTTTTTGAATTATTCAAATCGGACGCTCCGTTCCCTTAAAAACTGAGTTACCGTTTTCGGCTCATTTTGCCCCGTATGTTCGGAACGGCTAGACCTGCCTCCGCCAAAAACTAATCAGCCCGTCTCCTTAAGTTAAAAATTAATTTTATGATTTTAATATTACCAATTTTTGTTGTATTTTGCGAATATCAGTATTTGAATAAATATTATTTTGTTTAAAATGTTATTATATATTATTAAATAATTATTTTATTAAGATTGACCTTTTTTAATTTTGGTCTGACTAGAAAATAAAGTTAAATCGTACTTTCATATAATTATCAAATTGTACATTGTACACTGTAAATATGGCTTGTTGTGATTTGTAATTTTTTTTCGGCATTAATCAAATTAAATATAAAAGTAAATAATTTATTTTTTAATAAGTGATAAAGAATTTTGGAGCCATAATTTTTATTTAATATTTTAAATGAAAGCTTTAAGAAATCTGATAATACGTTTGCCTTTTTTATGGAATATTGAATCCAATTATACTTTGCAGTCATATATCAAACTCCTATATCAATAATTTTGCCTCATTAAATATAAGAAATTATATTCATATTATTTTTATATTTAAATTAATGACGGTATTTTCAACATCTGTTCGTTTCAATTCAAATTTTGTTTTTTTCAACAATAAATACTAAATCTTATGATTTTACTCTTCCAAAATGCTTTAAGTAGTTGCATACATCAAATTCTCAAGTTTTCGTCTAAGTCTGTAAGCATAATACAGTAAATCCTTGTATCTTTAGTATAAAATCCAATTATCTCCGTTTTTTACAATTTTTGCTATTTTTGTAAATGCTATGAGTAGAAATTTGTGATTTGCTAATGAATTTAGCCAATAGCAATGACAATCTTAATACCATTCAGCAATATTTTTAATTTTTGACAATATTCATATTAGAATAGGTGCTTCTGTTTGTTTTATTATTTGCACCAAATAACCAAATGCATAGCTCTCGAAAACTTTTACTTATTATAAATTTATTTTATAAATAAATAATATATTTTATGTGAAACATAATGTTAAACAATATTATTGAATCTGGTGCATATTCTGAATACTTTAATAATCATGATCTACTTTTAATTTTAATCTAACCTTAGATTGAAGTATGAATTTTAATTTTGCTCTTTGTTCTATCGTAAATTTATATCGGAAATTAACGGTGTTTGTCTGCTTTGACTGATTTTTATTTCATATAACTTGCATTTTAATTATTTGTTTTGAACTTGTCATTAGTTTTTTAAATATTTCAACTACTTGCATATAGAGAAAATCTGAACGTAAAAACTTTTCTCTTTGCATCTTTTTTAGCATATTAAAGTATTAATTTAATTTGGCTTGTTTTTGGTCTTACTATTTTATTTTACAGTACTACTTATTACGATTCTGCATTTGTAATAATTAATTAACTAATAAATTTATTTTATGAGACTTAATTTCAATTATATCATTCGTTTTATTAAATACATACATTTGTGTATCTATATTAACAAATATGAAAATAATATGTAAATGATGCTCTTTTACACACACTTATACTCATTTTTTCAACTACAAAATACTTTTTATAGTGATTATATTCTAACTGTATTAGCCTTATACTTTTTGGCTACGGCTTTACTTTATACTTATAATATTATAAGTGCAATTATAAATTCATTTTCATCTGTTGAAATATATCTTTTTTATTTAAAACTTGTTAAAATTGTTAAAGAATTTCACGTTAATTTGCAAATATTTTTGCAAAAGCGTTCTAATATTTTTATATATTTATTTTATTATTATTAAATTTTATGTAATAATTTTATCTCATTTGATTACTTACATAATTAGTCCAAAAAACTTTTGAAAATACTCAATTTTGCAAGGCCCTCTAAATTTATGTAAAAATCATATTAGGAAACTTCTTTATCAAACAAAATTGTATAATATTTTTTCGGAATTTTTATCATTTTTACTGAGTTAATCTAAAAAAGTCATTTTAATGGAGTAGACTATCTTCTGAAAAATATACCCAAATGTCAAATTGGAAGTATTCTGTTATTATTGATGCAATTATTGTTATCATTTCCATGTCAGCTCGTTTTGACAGAAATTTGAGTATTTTTTTATGAATTTCGATTTGGAATATTCAACAAATTGTTCCCTTTTTGCTATATTGTGAAAGTAACGATTTATTTTATTCATCCCTTAAATTAATTCTCAATGAGTTTTGCTTATCTATTTAAAATTATGGGCTTCTAATATATTTCGAACTAATTTTTGTGTTATATTATACTCTTTTTTGTGTTATGTTATACTCTGTACAATTTTTTATAAATTCATTTTTAATTGTATAAACATTCGTTTTTTAATATCTCGAACTGCTTGCATATAGATACATTCTGAACATAAAATAATTTTGCTTTTTTTACACATATTGCGATTATAATAATACATTGTTAATCCTGATCAACTTTTAACTTAATGTAAAATCGATATTATCTACGTATACATGCACAAATTGTTCATGCCTGAATATTTATCCATTTAATTTTTGATGGACAATAATTTCACCAGTGATAACATTTTCTATATTTTTTCTAAACTTCAGTTTGCATTTCTATTCTTGTATTTTGTTGATTCATTTTGCAATTCAAAAAGCAAATCAAATTTTATATATTCATTTAAATTTGATAATATTTTATATCAAGATTTCTCTTTTATGCTTTTAATATATTCTATTATGCATTTAAATTTTGTCATTTGACTTATTTATAATATGTGATATTTTTTATAAAAGTTGCTATTATAACATTTTTCGATACGTATAAAATTTACAAAAATTACGTTTTCATATTGCATATACGAGTACAATTGATATGATTTATAATAACTAATTTGAATTCAATTTTAATATATTTCTGATGTTCTTATAATATTTTTAAATGTTTTATTATATTCGTATATCGTTTTTTATGTATCATATAATTATTTTCATAAATTTATAAAACTATTTTGCGCAAAACAAAATTTTGAAATTTGAAGTAGGATTGAAATCTTAGTTGAGAAGATGTAAAATATGAAAATTTAGAAATGTATGTAGTTTGAACGAAGCTATTTCAGAGCCTGCAGATTTAATCTAACATTTAACTGTGACAATTGTTTCTTCAAATATATTTTATTTTCTGAATTTGCCGATTATTTGAATGTTAAATAAAGTTGTGTATCGTACACATTATTAAATTAAACTACACTTTCTGATCAAAATTTTTTAAAAAAAATTTCATTTATACCAAATATATCTTAAAATTTTTGTATCCATATATATCTCAGATGTCTAGAAATACAAATAATTTGTTCAACTAAATCTACTTTTACATTATCTCATGTTTAAATATCCAAATTAATATACAATTTTATATAGTAAGAGCTATGAAGTGAAATTCTTCAATTCCAATGCTTATCCGTAAGATACTTTTATCTTCCCGATTTTATGATAAATTTGATCAAATATTAAATGTTTATGAATTTGCAAACTTACTTATTATTAATATTAAATTGTTAAACTATATGCTTGTTTGTCATTAATTTTATATATATATTTTCCTGCTCCCTTCGTTGAGCATCCAGTATATCATTCACAGAAACTTCAATAAGATTTAAATTTTTCTCTTTTTCTCGATCTATTTCTCCTAATAAGACTACATTTTCGCCGCGAACTATAAATACTCCTCGAGGTATATCTCCATATTCTTTTCCTACATGAATCCTGTTCTAAATAATCCTAATCGAAATTCTATAGTTCGATGAAGTACTAAATTAGCAAATTGATCTATGCTCCTCAAGTATCCAATCAATGTTCTTCCATCTCTAAGTAGAACCATGAGCTTTTTATTCATTGTTTTTATTTTATGTGATCCAAAATTGAATGTATATGATTTGTTCAATTGAATGTATATGTTATAATTCAAATATAACCAAAAAACTATAATATCGTTGTTTATCGGACCAACTCTTCTATGAAGAATTAACGAAAAAAAATGCTTCCAATAACTTTGTACGTTTAACAATTATTTATTGAAATTATATTATTATATCTTTACTGACTCTAACTATCATTATAAGATATATTTGAGTGCATCTATGAAACCTAGATTTCGTACATATTTCAACATGTAATTCTGAAAATTTTATATTTTTATCTCATTTTTTTTTTGTCTTGGACGTAGTTGGCGACCAATGACTGTGGTTGTAGAAAATGAAAATTACTCCTACTAATACAAGCTATTTTGAATTTATTTAAATCACATGGAAATGAGATTTTGTCTTCTTTTGTAATTGTTGGATCCTGCTGCTTTTTCATTCATAATATATTTTCATCGCCGTCCTGGTGTATGTCCAACTCGTTCTGCGCACATTGCTTGAATATTATCAACATCTTATAAATATTTTTAAACGATTTAATTATAATACTAGTTAACAATCAGCAGTTGACAATAAATCCTTTTCTATTTGTAATTTTGTGCCATAAAATAAATAAAATAAAATAAATGTTGGGCCAATATATATTAGTCTACTACTCTGCTCTTTGGAAGATCATTGGGCTTCTGGCTACTTTAATAAACTCTTGATATTTACTTCTGGGCCACCTTTCTGGGCTAAAAAACTGCCATCAAATAATGCCTTCAAAGAATGTTAATTTATAATTATATGATAATGTAACATTTTTTCATCTTTTTCTACTGCTGTATTTATTAAATAATTAATGTCGAACAACTTCTCCCAAATCCGAAATATTTCATGTAACCTCTCTGTAACATTTCTTACCAGAATTGACAATCAGTGAAAAATATGCCGGAAATTTTATTTATATCCATATACTATATGATGTTTTAGGCATTTTGTTAACATTATATATAAATATAAATTATATATGATATATGAATATAAATTCCATTCAATGTGCTATATAATATTGATTGTTTTATCTTGGAACTGATATGGATGAATTTTTAATACCAATGCTGTAAAACTAAAGTGAATTATTTCCTAGTTAATTTTTTTATATAAATTTTCACGTAAATATGTTACAAATATTTGGCCCAAAATTATATATTTATTAGTAATTATTTTTGGATCTGATTCATTTCTATTACGAAAAACTAAAATTAATACCCATTTTATATTATTATAACTCAAGAAGTAATAATCTACTTTAATGTAAAATATTTTGTTTATTGAATTCAATCAAAATTCACAGAAACTCCTTTTTTATGATTTTTAATAATTTTGAATAAATTAAGAGTTGAAAAAAATAAGCGGCACGTTTACTACATTATTAGTAATAATTATATATAAATAATATAATTTCTTTAATTTTTTAACGAATTTTATTTGGACATTGTGTACTTTTGTATGTAGTTGTATCCTGATTTGATGTTGATTTACTCTGGAATTATTTCACAATTTAACTACTGAAAGAAAATCTTGCATTTACTAAATCTGATAAAATTTTGTCCATTCTATATTTTGCCAAATTTTTGATTGCGTGTTCGAATAACTAAATGTAAATTTACATTTCAAACAAAATGTGAAAACGTAAACAACAAAATCGTTTATTCACTTCAAGTTTAATAATGAAATATTTAAATATATTTAAACTGCTTGTTTTAGTGACATAAAATAACAGAAAGTTCTTGAAGATGCTTCAAACTATTTTGATACTAGAAAAAGTATTTTTTTAAACTTATCGGTTTATATGAATCGTTTGTATTATTTTAACTATTTGAATATATTTATTGTAACTAATAACCAAAGATAATTGAAATCAATGATTATATTACAAACAATTTTTGTTCTATTTTACCAAAATTACTATCTGAATAAATTTATGAAAATTATTTCATTTTTGTTTAAGTCTGTAAGCATAATACATAGTATTTCTTTCTATTCTTAGTATTGTGGCCATAACGTTCAACTCTTCTTTGAATAAAATCCAATTATCTTCGTTTTTTACAATTTTGCTATTTTGCTATTTTTATAAATGCTAAGTGTAGATATTTGCAATTTGCCAATGAAGTTAACCAATAGCTTTCCCATATTGGAATTGTGGAGTACCTGAAATTTAAATGATGCAAATTTTTATTGTGCGATGATATGCAAATTATTATCAATAGATATACTGAATCGAAACACAGTTTTTATATATCCTTACAGAAAATGAAATCTTTTCAATGCCATCATTTAGTTATTAATTGGATTTGTCTTATTGGTTGGACAGCACTGGTGTAAATAATTTCTAAAAACTAATTTGTTAATAACCAAATGCATACTACTATATACGTGAAATCTTCTACTTATTATACTTCCTTTTTATAAATAAATAATATATTTTGTGTGAAAAATAATGTTGAATGATACCATTGAATGTTTATAAAATTCGAAAACAGAATTCCATCTGATGCATACTTTTAATTTTAATCTAACTTTAGATTAAAGTATGAATTTTAACATTTTCTTTGTTTTTTGCTCTCACTATTTCTACAGCAATGTTTTTCAATTTAACTAATAAATTTGTTTTATGAGACCTAATTTTAAATCATTCGTTTTATTAACTAAATATATTTGTGTATCTATATCAACAATCTGTATGGAAATAATCTTATTCTATACTTTTTCAACTACAAATTATACAAATGACGTATGCATTCAGGAATTAAAATTGTTTCATCAACCTTATACTTTCTTGGCTACGAATTTAATCTATACTTATAAAATTATAAGTGCAACAGCCTCAAATTTACTTAATAATCTTATTATTTTTTAATTGAGTGTCTTACATATTCTTATGTGATAACTTACATAATTATTGCAAATGCGACTTAACTTCTGAAAATACTCAGTTTCTCCGCAAGGCCGTCTACATTTATCTCAAAATCGTTTTTTGAAAAATCTTTTCAAATTAATCTATTAATTAATCATTTAATATTTTCAATGTTTTATTCGTGCTATAATTTATATTATTTTAACACTCTATTATTTGCTTAACTAATTCGCAGATATTTTGAAAATATTATTTTAATAGAGTAAATTATCTTTTGAAGTACCTATGTACCCAAATTTCAAATTGGAAGTATTTTGTTGAGATATTTATACAATATATTACACCTTATTATACGCTTTCAAATACATTATATAAATTAATCAAAATTTCATAAAACGTTTATCAAATACTAACAATTGAAATTGACATAAATCACATTTTTATCCAAATTTAATCAACTCGTATTTATAGCAACTTCATTGCATATTTCTATGATTCTATATATTAGATAAATTGCTTGATTTATTTGTAGGAAATTATCTTTGCTAATTTTAAGTGTAACTTTCAAAGTAGTTTTAAGTCTGGGCAATTGTGCTTAAATAATTTTTGTTAAATTTTCTACCTTATTGTCTAAAAATCCATACTCCATGCAAAAGTAATCGCTAAATAAAGTTTTGAATATAGATATTATCTCTGTATTATAAATATTTTTGAATTTCGCTTTATGAAGGTGCACATAATCTATGAATCTTTAAAGTATTTTATAATCATTTAAATTTTTGGTCAACTGATTTTTCTAATATTTTATACTACAATTGTATAGTTCCTTTGCATTCATATGTATATATAAATCTGCTCGTTTTTGCCAGAAATCCACAGAATCTCCAAAATCTGTTAAAGAAAATATATATAATTTGATTGTTTCTTATGAATTTCGACTTAAATATTCAGCAAATTGTTCCTTTTGTGCTATATTGTAAAAGTAGAATTTATTTCATTCATCTATTAAATTAATTCTTATTGATTTTTGCACTTATATATTTATGTGTTGCATTTTAAAATTCTGGGCATCTAATATATTTCGAACTATTTTTTTAACGAATAGAGGCTTTTTTTAGGTGTTACATACTCTGAACTATTTTTCACTTCTTGCATGGAGTTACTGTTTTTTCACTCCTTGCGGTTATAATAATGCATTTTGTGAAAAAAATCTTTTTAATTATTAATTTTTGGTACTACAGTTTCTACAGCAATGCTGTAGTTTAGTTTTACGATTCTAGAATAATATATTTAATTTTATATATCCATCTTAACATTTTTATAACAATAACTAGCTGTACCCGTTCACGCTTTACCGTGATTTAGTTTATTTTAAAAAGTTGAACAAAGATGTGTATTTGTTACATATAGTTAAACGTTACTACTATCTGTTCAACAATTTACATATTCAACAATTTGTCTACAAATTTATATATATAAACTTGTTAAACAATCTATCATTTTACCGACTTACCAATTTACCTGTCAACCTATTTATCTATCAACCCGTTTAACATGTATACCAATTTACCTGTAAACCAGCTAACCAACAAATTACCTTTTCACCAATTTACTTGTCTACCAATATACCTATCGGCCTGTTTATCAATACACCATTTTACCTGTCAACCAATTTACCTGCTTTCCAATTTACCTGTCATCCCGTTCTACATGTCTACCAATTAACCTGTTTTCATATTTAGTTGCCTACATATTCGTCTATCTACCAGTTCTTCTCTCTACCATTTTACATATACTCCAATTTACCTGTCTACCAGTTTACCTTTATAAATTCTCTAATACACCTTATTTATTTACGCATTATAAAAAAATAAAGCTCAAGTTGGTTCTACGTTTTAGTTAGAAAACGTTTGTATGTGAAAAAGAAAAGAGATGTTTTAAGGTTTTCCCGGCAATTATTCGATTTTTTCTCGCCGTAAGCACCATCCTTGGACTTCGAAGAATATTTAAAAAAACATTTTGCCAAATTGGTCCAGGCGTTGTTGAGTTATGCGCTTACCAACGCATTTTGCGATTTATTTTTATATATAAGATATTGTACAAGGTACAACATATTTGTTTCAAACTACTTTAAATCTAATGAAATTTTCTTGAATTTTTGAACGTTCACATTTATTGAATAAACAATAAAAATGGTTGCATTTTAATTCTTTACAATTCTTCTCGAATAACCAAATACAAAATACTATATACTTCTAAAATTATATAGTTCAACAGCGTCAAAAACTTTTACTTATTATACTTACTATTTATAAATAAATAATATATTTTATGTGAAACATATAAAATGTTGAAGTCTTTTTTTAAATCACAATATTTATTGCTTTGTTACTTCTAGTACCTGATATAGGGTACTTTTGATTTTAATCTAACTTTATGCAAAATTGATATACTTTATATATACATGTACAAATTGTTCATGTCTGAATATTTATCTATTTAATTTTTGATGGACAATTATTTCATCAATAAGAACATTTTCTATATTTTTTCTGAACTACGGTTTCCAATTCTATTCTAGTATTTTGTTGATTCATCTTGCAATTCAAAAGGCAAATCAATTTTCATGTATTCTCTCAAATTTGACTTGAAAATTTTAATGATATAACGTTTTTCGGCACGTATAAAATTTTCAAAAATTACGTTTTCTAATTGCATATTATAATAGAATAATTTTGGGGCTTTAGTATTTTACTATACTTTACAATATATTTTTTATTTTGATTATCAGTCGCAAAAATTCAAATGAATAGTTTGAATTTTTATTATTTTATAACTTTATAAAAATATTTTGAAAACTGGTTTGCGCAAAACAAAATTTCAAAAGTTGAATTTGGATTCAGACCCTGGTTGAAAAAATGCTTATGAATTCATTTTAGTTTTGGATTTGTTGTTGTATAAGTCATAATAGTTAAAGAATGTATATTTCTTGATCTAATCTAATATTCAATTGTGACAATTGTTTCTTTATATATATTTTTACTGAGGACTGAATTTTTATTTATTTTAATTTTAATATATTTTTAACCTGAGGTTGTTTATCGTACGTTTTATCAAATGATGAAATGAATAACTTATAAATATGAATTTTCCAACAAATTTTTATATATGCCAAAATCTGTATATGGAACTTTATCAGTTATATTTGCAAATTGTATTAAGAAGATTTTTGATTATTCTTATTTCAATTTCACTTGAATTATCCCATATTGAGTCACTGTTTTTAATATGAACAAGTTTTAATATGTGTTTTTGTGAAACATTAGGAAACTCACCTAATTCTATATTTATTTATGTTACTAAATCTACCTTTACTTCATCCCGTTTTTAAATATCTAAGTTAATATACATATTTATATAATGAAAGCTATGAAATGAAAATTTTCAATTTCAATGCATATCCGTAACATACTGTTATCTTTCCGTTTTTGTGACTCTAATTTGATCAAATATTAAGTTGATGAATTTGCAAACTTATTTAATAGTATTAAATTAACTGCTTGCTTATCTATAATTAACTTCCCGAAGGAGAAGTTTATGTTTTCATAAAAAAAATCCGATTCGCTAATTTTATGTTTTCTCGACGTTTCAAGCCATTCTGAATCGAATGAGACCAAAGGAAAAAGTATGTGTGTGTGTATGTGTGTGTGCGTGTGTGTGTGTGAACAGATTTTTTGCCGTAAATCGACGTTTTCTCAAAAATGGCTGGACCGATTTCAAAAATTTAAAAGCCATTCGATGTATCTCGATGAGGACTTGTGTTTATCAATTTTGCGCGACGATCAGCCAAGCTGCTTCTTTGTAAATAGCAGAAAAGTGAAATTTTTTTTGTCCACGTTTTCGCCCGCAGTTCTGAATCGATCTTGAAAATTCAACAACCGTTCGAAAGATATTGATTGGGAATCGTGCTGATGAGTTGTTGGTAGTGATCGGCAAATTTTTTTCGACGATTTTTATTATTATTTTTGGTCAAGATTTGACCAGGGCTTTTATTTAACCTGGGACCCTTCGGGGTAGGGGATACAATTATATGAGTATAAATACCTGACACATATATTAATAAGGGAGTCTAGCAAATGTATTAAGAGAAGAAGGTTGTAGAGTGTAGTTCAATATATGTCATAAATTAAATAGTGGTTTTATTCACATCTTCTTATGGTGATGAAATATTTATAATTTACAGTCCACTCAATATCAAATTAATCAAAGTGATCCTCACCAATTTTTTTGGCGCCAGATACCATAGTCTTCTAGATCATACTAAAATATTACGGCTCCACTACAATCGGTCTAACTTTAAAAATTCGTCAAAGTTTGCAAAAATTGGTATCGTTTTTTTGGCATTTGACAACATTAAACGTTTGATCGACGTTTTCTCAAAAACGCCTGAACCGATTTCATAAATATAAAAGCCATTTGATGTATCTCAATGAGGACTATAATTTGTCAGTTTTGTGAGACAATCTGCCGAACCGTTTCCTTGTAATTTGAAAAAAGTGTTACACTTTTCATCCACATTTAAGCTCAAACTACCGAATCGATTATAAAAAATCAAGAACTGTTCGAAAAATATTAGTTGAGAATGATACTGGTTAGTTTTAGGTGTAAATCTACCGAGCCGTTTTCTTGTAATTCAAAAATTTAATTTAATTTAAAAAAAAAATTCATACGGATTTTCATGGAACTTTTTTTGGTGATATATATCATGGTCTTATAAAACATACTGAAATATCACGGCCTTATGACAAGTAGTTTAATTTTAAAAATTAATCAGAGTTTGAGAAAATGAGTAGTTTTTTGACGTTTGTTAAAATCAAAATTAGACGATTTACTTGGTATAACGATAGAGTACTTGGTCTTAATGAACATATGTTCCAGTTTTTGTAGGTTTTTAATGGTTTGTTTAGTACATACTAAACGAGAAAATTCGAGTCAACGTGTTCGTTCGTTTTCAATTATGTGTAATAAATCCACTCGGAATACTTCTAATCAATCATAAATGAATTTATTTTTTATTGATTAAGTCGATTATTTACACATATCGGTAAGTTCATGTAACTTGCCTCAAGGCTAAATACCAAACAAACTAGTTAATTTTATATTGTGACGAACTCAGAACGCATGTATGAAACCTAAATTTCGTTCATTATTCTACATATAATTTTGAAAATATTAAACCGATTACTTACTTAATTTGGCAGTCTGCCCCTTCTGACTACTCTGTCGATTTCCTTATTATTTTTCTCTTGGACGTAGTTGGCAACCAATATTTGTACCAGTAGTTGTAGAACTTAGAAAATCGATTCCTACTAAGCTGATCACATGAAAAGTTATATTCATATATATTGTCAAAAATTGAATATATTTTTGTATTTGTTTTACAATATTTTTATAGTGAATTAAGAAATGAGATGCCGTCTTTTTCGGTATTTGTTAAATCCTGCTATCTTTATGCATTTCTTTCAAATATCCTCTAATATTCAGCACACTCTAAAATCTTCATTACTAATAACCATAAATTAAATTTATGATTTTAATATTAACAATTTTTGTTGTATTTTGCGAATATCAGTTCTCGAAAAAATTGTACTTTTGCTTAATACGTTATTATATATTATTAAAAATATAGTTCAAACTTGAGCTATTTGGAATTTTGGTCTGACTATAGAGTAAAGTATTAGTATATATTATAATATTATATTAGTTATAATTATCATATTGTAGTGCCATATTTTGATTTAGAATATGATTTGTTTTGAAAAAAAAAATCGTCGAACGAATCAACTTCTTGAATTCTTTCCATTCTACATTGAATCTTTTTGCTTCCAAACAGAAATACATACAATTTTATTCTATTAAAACACTTTAGATCAGTGTTTCCCAACGTGGGGCGCACGCCCCACCGGGGGGCAATTTGTAATTTCAGGGGGGCAATTTGAAAATTTTGGTGATTTTAATGTAATGTAGTATGGTATCGGTAAAACATTTAATAAAAAAATGCTTCTTAGATTTAACTAACAATAATAAGGTGTCCCGGTTTGGCCGGGACAGTCCTAGTATTCAACCTTGCTTTCCTGGTGCCGGAGCTATGTTTTTTCTGCCCGGTTAACCTGACTATTTAAAAAAAATAGCTTGAATTTGAATATTTCTCGTTACTTTAAAATAAAATTACAACCACCCATCATAATCTGAAAATGATATATGCGATAAACTGCTTATATAAAACTAAACTTTATGAAACATAATGTTGCGCGTTGCAAAAATCCTTTTGGTTCAAATAGCCCTTCACTAATTATTTTAAATGTCTATATACCAATTTATGAAAATTACCAAAAAATTAGGTAAATTAAGTTTCTGACTGCTTTATGGCAAAGTGCTTTTTTTTTGTCTGTGAGTCAAGGCTCGACTTGAAATGTGCACAAAAAAAGTGATATTTAATACTAAAGTTAATTGCGAAGCTTTATGCGAACAAAGTTTTATTCAACGCTTTAAAAGCGGAAATATCGTAAATATGACATGAGTTTTTTACCCACTGTCAGTAACTATGGCTAAAGATGGAATTAATTTAAAACAAACTAATTTTCATTGTATCATTAAATAGTATAAGGTTGGCGACTAAGTGCAGGTTTTACTCTTAGATTGCTTCAAATGATTCTTTAGGTTTGTTACTACATGCAAAACACTTTTTTATTGTATAGTGAGAAATTTAGCTGTAGATTAGTAGAAAATACTTTTTTGATCGGTTATGTAGTTGTCGTTTAGCGTTTGTTGAAAGATGGAATATCAAAGCAAACATTTTAGTCAAATTTTGCATTTTTATTTCTGCAAAGGGTAAAACGATCCTCCCGAAGAATAGATGCTGTTTGTGGTGTCGAAGCCTTAAAAAAACAGCTATGTTAAAATTGGTTTTGAAATTGTCATTCTGGTGATTTTCCACTCAATGCTGCTCTGATTGTCCAGTTAAAGTTTTGGACAACCTAATTAAAGCAATAATCGATTCGGCTGATAGAAAAAATTTGGTTATGTTTAAAAATTATTGGGGGTGGGTTGAAATTTTTCTCCACATCCACCAAACATTCCTGACCACAAACCATCTGTTTAAAACCCTTGAATTAAAAAAATCATGATGGTGTGAAATTGTACCTAATTCAGTTTTTGCTAATAAAAACTGGAAGTTTTATAAACTTGGGATAATGATGCCTCTTGGAAAATTACAAAAGCTCATCGATCAAAATGGTATACAGAACAAAGTTATTTAATTCCACGCAAAAATTGTCCTTGATTTTCTAACAAAAGATGCGCACTGACTTAGTTGCCAACGATAACTACCAAGTTCTAACAAAAGACGCGCACTTACTTAAATGCCAACCTATTAACTAAAAAAGATTTAACAAAAAATATATATGAAATATAGGTATATTTCCGTTCTGAGTTAAGAAAATGTCAACTAGCTAAGAAGATTCGTTAAGAAATGGCTCTATGAAGAAACTGAAACCAAATGCCCAAATGTAATCAATTCATCAAAAAAATTCTTAAAAGTTATCTTCACATTTTTTCAAAAACAAAAAAAAACCTATGGGGGGCGTAACGTTTTTGTAAACCTCAAGGTGGGGCGGGGCCCAAAAAAGGTTGGGAATCACTGCTTTAGATAGTTGCATACATACAACATAGAGTAAATTTTGTTTAAAGTTAGTATAATATCCTTGTACCTCTTGTATTGTGTTTTGGGTCTCATCATGGCAACGATGATGTTCATAATGTTCAACAGTTCTTTGGATAAAATTCAATTATCTTCGTTTTATTCAATTTGGCTATTTCATAAATGCAAT
This sequence comes from Ctenocephalides felis, assembly GCF_003426905.1. Classification (NCBI taxonomy): domain Eukaryota; kingdom Metazoa; phylum Arthropoda; class Insecta; order Siphonaptera; family Pulicidae; genus Ctenocephalides; species Ctenocephalides felis. Next base: position 125,038,061 of record NW_020538040.1, read on the forward strand.
GTATAGAAATTTGTTATTTGCCAATCAAAGTAACCAATAGAATTACAATCTAAATACGATTCAACAAAATTTTTAATTCTTGATCATATTCATATTAAAGTAGGTGCTCCTGTTTGTTTTATTATTTGTACCAAATAACCAAATGCATAATACTTTATATTCGTAAACTTTTACTAATTATACTACTTTTTTATAAATAAATAATATATTTTGAATGCAATATAAAGTTGAATAATTTTATTGAATGCTTTGTAAAATTCGAAAATAGGATTGCATCAGGTGCACACTTTGAATACTTCATAATTTACTTTTAATTTTAATCTAACTTTAGATTGAAGTATGAATTTTAGTCCTTTCTCCATAAATTTGTGATAATTAATTAACTAATAAATTTGTTTTATAAGACCTAATTGTAGTAATCATTCTTTTTATTCAATACAAATATTTGTGTTTTATTAACAATCTATATGAAAATAATATGTGAATAACGATATATGCTCATCTTCTATATAATCTTTTTTTTAAATTCAAAATACTTTGTAATAATTAGTATTTGAATGTATTTATTCATAAATTAAATAATTAATTGTTGCATAAGCCTTATAATTTTTTTTGCTACGACTTTACTCTATACTTATAAAATTATAAGTGCAACAGGCTCGAATTCAATTAATAATCTTATTATTTTATAATTAAGTGTCATACATATTCTTATGTGATAACTTACATGATTATTATAATAATTTTTAACAAATCTCAATTTCTTTGCAAGGCTCTCTTTTATGTAAAAATCGTATTAGGAAACTTCTTTATAAACATTTAATCAAACTTAAACATTTTGATATCTGTATACAAATCATACAAAATTTTTTCGGCTTTTCATCATTTTCAATGTTATATTCATACTGTGATTTATATTACCATAATATATTAATTCTTCACCTAATATTTTTTTACCTAACTAATTCGTAGTTATTCTAAAAAAATAATTTTAATAGAGTAAACTATCTTCTGAAGATATTTATACAATATATTATTCCTCATTATAACTTATTGTTTATAATTAAATGCTTTTAGCAAATGTTTTATGTATACGTATAAATCTATTTATGGTTAAAATTGTAAATTTCAATTTTGACAAATTCATTAACTCTTAAGTTTAACTTTTTTTTTGTTGAATTCATAATGAACAAGTAACAATTGATTGAAATAGGCTTATATTACATTTTTATCCAAATATAATCAATTTGTATTTTTAGAAACTTTATTGCATATTTTTATGATGATTAGATGAATTGCTTGATTTATTTAAAAAAAGTCAAATATCCAAAGTCGCTTCAGCTCTTGGTAAATAATTAAATATTAATAATTTTTGTTAAATTTTGTGCCTTGTGTTGGTATTTTTGTTAATCCATAAATGGAATCTTAAAGATTCTGCATATATCCTCTCTGCATTATAAATATTATTGAATTTCTGCATTTAATGACTTATTATATTTATAATTAATCCAAATATCACTAGATCATATATTTAATTCATCTACTTTAGTAATATGTTCATATTGTGAACTTTGTGAAAATGAAAATCATATTTGATTTTTTCTGTTTCTGTATCAGTTTTTTTTTTTAATATCATTTCGATGTCTGCTCGTTCTTGCCAAGAATTCGATTGTTCGTTTATGAAATTCGACTTAAATATTCAACAAATTGTTTTTTTTTTATTATTCATCTCTCGAATTAATTTTCATTGAGTTTTGAATTTATCTATTTGTTCATTAACTTTTGATATTCTGAACTTTATCTAATATATTTCGAACTATTTTTTAACGAAGAGAGACACTTTTTATTGTTATATACTCTGAACTATTTTTTATAAATACATTTTTAATTGTATAAAAATTCGTTGTTTATAATTTTCAAAAGTACATAGAGTTAATCTGAACAAAAAAAATTTCAACTGTTGATTCTTCTTGCGGTTATAATAATGCATTCTGCGAAAAAAATCTGTTTAATAAATTATTAATTTTTGGTAATACAATTTCTACAGCAATGCTGTAGTTTTACGATTCTATAATAATATATTTGTTTTTATATATTCATATTAACATTTTTATAACAATAATATAGTACAACACATTTGTTTCAAATTTCTTTAATTGTTATGAAATTTTCTTGAATTCTCGAACGTTTACATTTATTAAATAAACAATAAAAATTGTCGCATTTTAATTCTTCACGTCACATATCATTGATGCACATGATTTCTCCTTCGTTTCTCAAATAACTAAATACAAAATACTATAAAATTTAAAAATTATATAGTGCAACAGTGTCGAAATACTGTTACATATTATACTTACTTTTTATAAATGAATTGTATATTCTATGTGAAACATATAGAATTTTGGAGTCCATTTTATAAATAACATCATTGAATGTTCTGTAAAATCCGAAACCAGAATTGCCTCTGGAACATAATTCTAATACTTTGTTAATCTTAATCGACTTTTAACTTTATGTAAAATCAATATAATTTGAATTTGCATGCACAAATTGTTCATGTATGGATATTTATTTATGTAATTTTTGATGGACACTTATTTCATGAATAAGAACATTTTCTAAATTTTTTCTGAACTTTGGTTTGCATTTCTATTCTTCTATTTTGTTGATTCATTTTGCAATTCAAAAAGCAAATCAATTTTCATGTATTCTCTTAAATTTGACTTGAAAATTTTAATGATATATAAATAATTCTATAATTCTTTTAATATATGAATATAAACTTACTTATGAATATAAATTTTTCAACAAATTTTTATATATGCCATAATCTGTATATAGAACTTTATCAGTTATATTTGCAAATTGTATTTAGAAGATTTGTGATTATTATTATTTCAATTTCATTTGAATTATTTGAGAATATTTGAGTCGCTGTTTATTAATATATATAAATATATCAACGTTTTTGATGAAACATTAGGAATCTCGCTCTTAACATTTATTTTAAATTATCGAAAAATAATAATAAGTTATATTTCATTTGCTCTATTTTCTATAACTAAAAATACAAATAATTTGTATTTAAAATTTTTTTATTCAAACCATTACTGATATCTGTATTCAGATATCAAATTTAATATAAATATTTATATAGTGAGTACTATAAAATGAAAGTTTTCATTTTATTGTTCCCACAATTTCAATGCATATCTGTGATAAAATTTTCTCTTCCCGATTTTGTGACTCTAAATTTAAATTTGATTAAATATTAAGTGCTGATAATTTACAAACTTATTTCATAGTATTAAATTAACTGCTTGTTTATCTATAATTTTAATTAATTTTATATTGTGACTAACTCAGAACGCATCAATGAAACCTAGATTTCGTACATACGAGTATTTGTAGATATAATTTTGAAAATTTCAAACCGATTACTTACTAAATTTGGCAGTCTGCCCCTTCTGACTACTCTGTGGATTTCCTTACTATTTTTGTTTTGGACGTAGGTGGCCACCAATATTTGTAACAGGGGTTGTAGGAATTAGAAAATTGACCCCTACTAATTTAAGCTGGCCAGTAGAAAAAGATGAGAAAAATGTTACATTATGTTACAGTTTTTTAGCCAGAAAGGTGGCCCAGAAGCAAAAATACGTCGGTGTATTTTTTAATGAATTAATGTCGAACATCTTCTCCCTTTAATTTTATTTATATCCATATGATGTTTTAGGCATTTTGTTAACATTATATATAAATATAATTCATATATGATATATGAATATAAATTTTATTCAACGTGCTATATATTATCGATTGTTTTATCTTGAAACTGAGATGGATGAATTTTTAATACCAATGCTGTAAAACTAAATTGAATTATTAACTGGTTAATTTTTTCATATAAATTTTCACGTAATTATGTTACAAATATTTGGCCCAAAATTATCATAAAATAATCATTTCTAGTACGAAAAACTAAAATTAATACCCATTTTATATTATTATAGCTCAAGAAGCAATAATCTACTTTAATGTAAAATATTTTGTCTATTGAATTTAATCAAATTCACAGAAACTTCCTTTTTATGATTTTTAATAATTCTGAATAAATTAAGAGTTGAAAAAAAAAGCGGCACGTTTATTACATTACTAATAATTAACTACATTATTAACTAAGTAACTACATTATTAGTAATAATTATATATAAATAATATAATTTCTTTAATTTTTTAACGAATTTTATTTGGACATTGTGTACTTTTGAACGTAGTTGTATCCTTATTTGCTGTTGATTTACACTGCAATTATTTCACAATTTAACTACTGAAAGAAAATTTTGCATTTACTAAATCTGATAAAATATTGTCCAATTTATATTTTGCCAAATTTTTGATTGTGTGTTCGAACAACTAAATGTAAACTCACATTTCAAACAAAATGTGAAAACGTAAACAACAAAATCGTTTATTCACTTTAAGTTTAATAATAGTAGACCAATTTTGGGGCTTTTGTATTTTTACTTATATTTTTTTCATTTTGGTTATCAGTCGCATAAATTTAAATGAATTGTACAACTAAGTAATTTGAATACATTTATGCTGTTATTGTGATATTTTTATGATTTCATAACTTTGTAAAATTATATTGAAAACTGTTTTGCGCAAAACTAAATTTCGAAAGTTGAAGTTGGATTCAGACCCCGATTGAAAAAATGTTTCTAAAATTCATTTTATATTTGGATTTGTTGTTGTATAATTTATAATAATTAGAGAATGTATATTTCTTGATTTAATCTAATATTCAATTGTGACATATTATCAAATGATGAAACTAACTTTTTGAATATAAATTTTCAAACAATTTTTTATAAAAGCCAGAATCTGTATATATATCTTTATCAGTTATATTTGCTAATTGTATTTAGAAGATTTTTGATTATTATTATTTCAATTTCACTTCAGTTATCCCATAATTGAATCGCTGTTTATTAATACGTACAAATATACTTATCAACGTTTTTGTGAAACTTTAGGAAACTCACCTAAAATTTATTTAAAAAAAAAATGATATGTGCCGCAAATTGTATATTTATTGACAAGTTAGATTTTATTTGCTATATTTACCGTTACTAGGAATACAAATACTTTGTATAACTAAACCTACTTTTACTTCATCCCGTATTTATATATCTAATTTAATGTAAATCGTGGCTCGCCCGTAGGTAAGCGGTTAAGAGCGACAGGACTTGTTTCAGAGGTCCCGTCGAAGTGGGTTCGATACCCACTTCGAGCAGCCTGTTGTCAGGCAACATTGACAAGGATTTTCACTTGGAAATATAGATAGCGATATGTTTCCAAGTGAAAATAGCTCTCACCCGGCGTTGTTGCACCATACTTGCCCTATTACAGAGATTGTAATAATAAAAATTTATCATACAGAGATGTGACAACTGTTTGGGTTGCCATCTGTAATAAAATAAACGTAGTTTGTAAGATATTAATCACAACAGCTCATAGGACCCATAAGTTCTGATCACTGTTCAAATAAAATTATATAAAAAAAATAATATAAATATTTATATAGTGAAAGCTATGAAATGAAAATTTTTATTTTCAATGCAGATAGATAATGCCGTAAGATATTTTTTTCTTCCCAATTTTGTGGCTCTAATGGTAAATTTGATCAAATATTAAGTGTTGATGAATTTGCACACTTATTTAATAATATTAAATTATCTGCTTGTTTATCTATAATTTTAATTTAATTATCTATAATTAACTTCCCGTAGGGTAAGTTATAGTAATCGCAAAAAAATCGAAAATGAAAATTTTTATATATCTTTACGTTTCAGAGGTTTCTGAACATTTTGGCATACCTTAGAAAAAATGGATGTATGTGTGTGTGTGTGTGTGTATGTATGTGTGTGTATGTATGTGCGGATACAAATTTTCGTCGACGATTTCGGGAACACGGATCAACCGATTTGAATAATTCAAAAAACATTCGATTTGTACTGATAAGGAGACGTGCTGATTAGTTTTTGGCGAAGTTAGGTCTAGCCGTTCCGAAGATACGGGGCAAAAAGTGCCGAAAACGGTAACTCAGTTTTTAAGAGAACGGAGCGTCCGATTTGAATAATTCAAAAAACATTTTACTTATATTGGCAAGATGAAGAGTTGATCAAATTTTCATGAAGGCAGGTCTAGCGGTTTCGGAGATCTAATGAAAAAAGTAAAAAAAAAATGCCATTCGGCGGTTAAAAATGATAATTAGACATATGCACATCAAATTATCAGATATTGTATAGAAATTTTAACAATAAGTATAATTTTTTTTTACATTTCTATGGGTTCCGTACCAATGTTTATGCGTTAGACGGCGGCGCGGCACTTGCGCTGTGACAATTCGTCTCTATGCAGTTCAAGCAGTACGATTGCTTTGAAAAAAAAAGTTCAGAATTTCCAAAATATGTCAAAATGAAGAAAACATTTTTCTTTTCAAAAAAATAGTTTGTTTTCAAAAAAAAAAATTTTCTTTCAAAAAATTTTTTTTTTTCAAATAAAAACTTTTTTTTCAAAAAAAAGTAATTTTTTGTCATATTCCTAGTTTCTCAAAAATCTAATTATTTCGAAGTAAATTTTTTTCAAAAATGTTAATCGTTTTTAAAAAAATAATAATTTTTGGTACGGGAAGTTCCAGCAATTTGCCTTAAGGCACGATGCCTTAATTGCCTTAAGACAGAATTCCACTTACAGCTAGTTGTAACGAACTCAGAACGCAAATATGAATCCTAGATTTCGTACATATATCTACAAATAACTTTGAAAATTGTAATCTGATTTTTATTGATATTTATTTACTTATATTTACTCATATTTACTGAGGCCTGTCCTCAAATTGATCAATTTACTTAGCAGTTTCTTCTTGAGTTATTGTAAGGAAGTAAATCTTTTTTTATGTAAATGGATGTGATTTTCTGATACTTATACATATTGTGTTTTATAAAACGCGGCGATTGGCCGAGCCATTTCTTTGTAAATATCAGAAAAAGAAAAAAATTGTCCATGTTTTAGCCCGCAATTCTGAATCGATTTTAAAAATTCAAAAACAGTTCGAAAGATATTAGTTGGAAATTGACCTAATTAGTTCTTGGTAAAGATTCGCTGGCACAATTTCTTGTAATTAACAGTTGAAATTTTTTTTTACGATTTCATGAATTTTTTTTTGGCGATAGATATTATGGTCTTTTAGATCATACTAAAATATTACGGCCCTGCGATAATTTGTTTAACTTTGAAAATTCGTCAAAGTTTGAAAAAATTGGTCGCGTTTTTTGGCGTTTGTCAAAAATAGATCTTGCATCGACGTTTTCTCAAAAATTGTTGAGTCGATTTTAAAAATTTATAAACCATTTAATGAAACTTAATAAGCACTTCCATCGGTTAAATTTTTGATACCATCGGCTGAACCGTTTTTGTAATTAGCAGAAAAGTGAAAAGTTTTCCGTCCATGTTTTATCCCAAAAATTTAAACCGATTTTAAAAATTCAAAACTATTCGAAAGATATTATTTGGGAGTCGTGTTGATTAGTTTTGGACAAAGATCGGTCGAGCTGTTTGTTCGTAATTAACTGTTAAAAAAAATTTTTAATGAAACATTTTATGTCAATAGATGGTCCTGAACAACATACAAAATTTAAAATAGTTTAATTTTAAAAATTCATCAAAGTTTAAAAAAATATATTAGTCAAAATTTGTGTCAAAAGTTGCTTTTCTGATGTGATGAGTTAAACATGAGGACCTCCCATTACTTGAAAATCTGACACTTGCTACATTCGCTGACGATATTGCCATACTAAGTAGTAATCACAGTGCTGATCAAGCTTCCCGACAAACGCAAGAACATATCAATAGACTACAAATGTGGCTTGCCAAATGGAAGATTTGCATAAATGAAACCAAATCAGCTCATATCACATTTACCTTGAGAGAGGGTACTTGTCCTCCAATTTATTTAAACAACGTCCAGATTCCGAAACAGAACACAGTGAAATATCTTGGTCTTTATTTAGATAGCAGACTTACTTGGAAAAGCCACATAAAAACAAAAAAGCAGCAAATAATGAGCAAAATGAAAGAATTTGATTGGCTTTTGCGTAAAAAGTCTAAGCTCACTGTTGAAAATAAGTTGCTGCTATATAAATCAATTATCAAACCAATCTGGACCTACGGAATTGAGCTCTGGGGATGTGCTTACAAATCTAATATAGCTATAATGCAGAGAACTCAGTCAAAAATTTTACGTACAATTCTTAATTCTCCATGGTACGTAACAAATGAAACCATTCACAGCGACCTCAAGATGAGAAGGTGCATTTATCTTTCCAAGAATTCAAGGAAAAATACAAACGCAAACTGGACTCAAATTCGAACCCATCTATAATTGAAATTACTAAACCTTATGGTACAGGAGATTGAAACGACAATGGCCTTTAGACTTAGTCTTAGATTAGGTCTAATATATATTATTATAGGAATTGTTAATGAGAAGATCTCATTAGAATAGGTCGCTAAACATTGCCATTTTAGCTCATAGAATTTTATCAAAGTTTTAAAAAAATATATTAGTCAAAATTTGTGTCAAAGTTGCTTTTCTGATGTGATGTTAAACATGAGGACCTCCCATTACTTGAAAATCTGACACTTGCTACATTCGCTGACGATATTGCCATACTAAGTAGTAATCACAGTGCTGATCAAGCTTCCCGACAAACGCAAGAACATATCAATAGACTACAAATGTGGCTTGCCAAATGGAAGATTTGCATAAATGAAACCAAATCAGCTCATATCACATTTACCTTGAGAGAGGGTCTTGTCCTCCAATTTATTTTAAACAACGTCCAGATTCCGAAACAGAACACAGTGAAATATCTTGGTCTTTATTTAGATAGCAGACTTACTTGGAAAAGCCACATAAAAACAAAAAAGCAGCAAATAATGAGCAAAATGAAAGATTTGATTGGCTTTTGCGTAAAAAGTCTAAGCTCACTGTTGAAAATAAGTTGCTGCTATATAAATCAATTATCAAACCAATCTGGACCTACGGAATTGAGCTCTGGGGATGTGCTTACAAAATCTAATATAGCTATAATGCAGAGAACTCAGTCAAAAATTTTACGTACAATTCTTAATTCTCCATGGTACGTAACAAATGAAACCATTCACAGCGACCTCAAGATGAGAAGGTGCATTTATCTTTCCAAGAATTCAAGGAAAAATACAAACGCAAACTGGACTCAAATTCGAACCCATCTATAATTGAAATTACTAAACCTTATGGTACAAGGAGATTGAAACGACAATGGCCTTTAGACTTAGTCTTAGATTAGGTCTAATATAATATTATTATAGGAATTGTTAAACTGAGATCTCATTGGAGCTCTTCTTAGGTATCGCTCTTACATTGCCATTTTAGCTCATAGGAATCTTTATGTATTTCTGATAAACTAAATAAAACGAGTTAAAAAAAAAAAAATAGTCAAACATTATCAATTCATTAAAATTTATAATAATGAGCTACTAATTAACTTCCCGTAGGGTAAGTTATACTAATCGCAAAAAATCGAAAATGACTAGCTGTAAGTGGAATTCTGTCTTAAGGCAATTAAGGCATCGTGCCTTAAGGCAAATTGCTGGAACTTCCCGTACCAAAAATTATTATTTTTTTAAAAACGATTAACATTTTTGAAAAAAAATTACTTTGAAAAAATAAGATATTTGAGAAACTATAAATTGGACAAAAAATTACTTTTTTTTTGAAAAAAAAAATTTTTTTTTTTAATTTTTTTTTTTTTTGAAAAAAAAATTTTTTTCTTTATTTTGACATATTGTGGAAGATCTGAACTTTTTTTTCAAGGCAATCGTACTGCTTTAACTGCATAGGGACAAAATATAAAGCGCGTAAGCGCCGCGTCGCTGTCTAACGCATAAGCATTGGTACGGAACCCATAGGAATGTTAACAAAAATTTATACTTATGTTAAAATCTCAATAAAATATCTGATAATTGGATGTGCATATGTCTAATGATCATTTTTGACCGCCAAATGGCTCATTTTTTTACTTTTTCCTCCATATCTCCGAAACTGCTAGACATACCTTCATGAAAATTTTATCGATTCTTCATCTTGTCAATACAAGTGAAATGTTTTTTGAATTTTTCAAATCGGACGCTCCGTTCTCTCAAAAACTGAGTTACCGTTTCGGCACTTTTTGCCCCGTATCTTCGGAACGGCTAGACCTGCCTTCGCCAAAAACTAATCAGCACGTCTCCTTGTCAATACGAATCGAATGTTTTTTGAATTATTCAAATCGGTTGATCCGTGTTCCCGAAATCGTCGACGAAAATTTTATCCGCACATACATACACACACGTACATACATACATACATACACACACACTGTTAATTGTTTTCAAAAAAAATAATATTTTTGGTACGGGAAGTTCCAGCAATTTGCATTAAGGCACGATGCCCTAATTGCCTTAAAACAGAATTCCACTTACAGCTAGTTTAGAAACATACAAGCAGAATGTCTGTGCACTATAAAATATGTTTACAGATATTCTATATGTCTGAAAGATATCAATTCGAAAAAGGAATGCTTAGATCAATCGATAGCACTCGAGCGTATACTTTATTTTTCAAATAAATAGTTAACTAGTTGGTTTGGTATTTAGCCTTGAGGCAAGTTACATGAACTTCCCGATATGTGTTAAACATCGACTTAATAAAAAAAAGTGTAAATAATATTCTTTACCAATCCTACTTTGATTGAAAAAACGATAATAATTTTAGCAAACTTTGACGAATTTGTAAAATTTTAAACTACTTGTCGTAAGGCCATAATATTACAGTAAGTTCTATAAGACCATGATGTATATCGCCAAAAAAAGTGCCATGAAAACTCGCTTATAAATTTTTTTTCAACAGTTAATTACAAGGAAACGGCTCGGTTAGTTTTCACCTAAAATTAATCAGTATCATTCCCAAACTATATATCTTTCGAACAGTTTTTGATTTGTTAAAATCGGTTCGGTTGGTAGGATGAGTTTAAATGTCGACGAAAATTTAACACTTTTTTTCAAGAGTTAATTACAAGAAAACGGCTCGGTAGATTTTCGCCTTACAATAAAATTAATCAGTATCATTCCCAACTAATATCTTTCGAACAGTTTTTGAATTTTTAAAATCGGTTCGGTGATGAGCTTAAATGTCGACGAAAATTTAACACTTTTTTTCAACAGTTAATTACAAGAAAAACGGCCTCGGTAGATTTTCGCCTAAAATTAATCAGTATCATTCCCAACTAATATCTTTCGAAACAGTTTTGATTTTTTAAAATCGGTTCGGTAGGATGAGCTTAAATGTCGACGAAATTTAACACTTTTTTTCAACAGTTAATTACAAGAAAACGGCTCGGTAGATTTTCACCTAAAATTAATCAGTATCATTCCCAACTAATATCTTTCGAACAGTTTTTGATTTTTTAAAATCGGTTCGGTAGGATGAGCTTAAATGTGTACGAAAAGTTTTTTTTGAATTAAAGAAAACGGCTTGTCAGATCGTTGCACAAACTGACAAACGATAGTCCTCACCGAAATACATCAAATGGTTTTTAATTTCTAAAAATCGGTTCAGGCGTTTTTGAGAAAACGTCGATCAAAAGTCTAATTTTGACAAATGCCAAAAAGACCATACTGATTTTTGCAAACTTTGACGAATTTTTAAAGCTGAACCAGTTGTCGTAGGGCCGTAATATTTTAGTATGATCTAGAAGACTATGGTATCTATCGTCAAAAAATAATCATAAAAATCGTCGAAATTTTTTTTTTTAAAACTTTATTACAAGAAAACGGCCCGGCCGATCTCTACCAAAAAATAATCAGCACGATTCCCAACCAAAATCTTTCGAACGGTTTTTGAATTTCAAAATCGATTCAGAATTGCGGGCTAAAACGTTGACGAAAAATTTTTCACTTTTCTGCCATTATAAAGAAACGGCTTGGCCGATCGTCGCACAAAAACTTACAAACAATAGTTCTCGTCGAGATACATCGAATGGCTTTTAAATTTTTGAAATCGACCCAGCCGTTTTCGAGAAAAAGTCGATTTACGGCACAAAAATCTGTTCAAATACAAACACACACACACACAACACACACACACACACACACACACACCCACACACACATACTTTTTCCAAATTTGGTCTCATTCGATTCAGAATGGCTTGAAACGTCGAGAAAAACATAAAATTAGCGAATCGGATTTTTTGATTGAAAACATAACTTCTCCTTCGGGAAGTTAAAAATTCATAAATATCTAAATCTCAAATTCGGTTGATAAAGTCAATTATTACACATTTTGGGAAGTTAATGCAACTTGCCTCAAGGCTAAATGCCACATTCAACTAGTTTTAGGTTTGTGTCAGAATTTTTAATTCCAAACTTCGAAGTTTGCTGCTTATGTACAACATGCAAAATGTTATGCAAAATTTCTTATTCGTGCCGGTATAATAAAGAGCGTTTTATAGATTTTTTGTTAAATATAAAAAATAATAGTTAAATACGATTTTTTAAAGTTTTTGCTGAAATTGGAAAACACAAAGTGGGTGTGAGCAATACCGGCCTTATCTTCATAAACTATTAATAATTTTATAAGTATGGAGACTGGATACGGTTGTGCAGGATACGGTAGTGACAGTCGTAATTACAGCTACTATACTTTTGAGTTATGATCCAAAGACAGAAAGATGCATTTATTTTATAGAGTTGAATGTAATTCGAAAATTTCATGTTCGAATTCTTTTATTAATAGCTGTTAATTGTATACAGATAGTTTGTTATTTTTCTGTAAGTTGAACATTAGCAGTTATTTACCTACCAACAATCAGTTTTGCTATATAATATATAGCAATAATTAAATATGTAATATAGCAATAAAAAATATATAATAATTTAGCTCAGTCATAGTTATGATTTGTTTTCAAAAGTGTGCGTTGGTTACGGTTGTGGGAAATTTTGCGAGTAATGCACAATTGTGACATATATTTCTTGGGTAAAATTAAAATTCTTGGTCATTTTTGGGTAAAATTAAACATAACTAGTGGGGCGCATGGCATCGTGCCTTAAGGCAAATTGCTGCAACTTCCCGTACCAAAAATTTTTTTTTTTTAAAAAGATTAACATTTTTTAAAAAAAATTACTCTGAGAAAATTAGATTTTGAGAAACTATAAATTTTTGACAAAAATTTCCTTTTTTTTTTGAAAAAACCTTTTTGAAGAAAAGTGTATTTTGAAATATTTTGGAAGTTCTGAACTTTTTTTTCAAAGCAATCGTACTGCTTTAACTGCATATAGACGAAATATCGAAGCGCGTAAGCGACGCGCCGACGTCTAACAGAAAAACATTGGTACGGAACCCATAGGAATGTACACAAAATTTATACTTATTGTTAAAATCTCTATAAAATATTTGATAATTTGATGTGCATATGTCTAATGATCATTTTTGACCGCCAAATGGCATTTTTTTTTTACTTTTTTTACTAGATCTCCGAAACCGCTAGACCTGCCTTCATGAAAATTTGATCAGTTCTTTATTTTGTTGATACAAGTAAAATGTTTTATGAATTATTCAAATCGGACGCTCCGTTCCCTTAAAAATTGAGTTACCGTTTTTGGCACTTTTAGTCCCATATCTTCGGAACGGCTTGACCTGTCTTCGCCAAAAACTAATCAGCACGTTATTATTACAAATCGAATGTTTTTTAAATTATTCAAATCGCTTCATCCGTGTTCCCGAAATCGTCGACGAAAATTTGTATCCGCACACACACACACACAAGCACATACACACACACATACGAACACACACACGCACATACATCAATTTTTTCTAAGGTATGCCAAAATGTTCAATATAAAAATTTTCATTTTTGATTTTTTTGCGATTACTATAACTTGCCCTACGGGAAGTTAAAAAATCTAATTTATATGGGTACATCGAAGATAAAATACGAAAGAGAAAAAACAGAAAAATTTAATACAAAAAAGAAAAAAGATTTTCCAAAGAATTGAAAAACATTGTTAACTTTGTGTAAAAATATGTTTTGTTATTATTTATTTATTTTATTCATAAGCTTTGTTAACTTCACGTAGGGTAAGTTATAGTAATGGGCCAAAAATCGAAAATGAAATTTTTGCATATCTTCACGTTTTAGAGGTTTCTAAACATTTTGGCATACCTCAGAAAAATGAATGTGTGTGTGCGTGCGCGCGCACGTGTGTGTGTGGAGATACAGAGCAAAATGTAAAAAAATGGCAGTTTTTGAAAGAACTAAGCATACGAATTGAATGATTCAAAAAACTTTCTGCTTGTGTTGACAAAACAATTGCTTTTGGATTTTTTTTTAAATTTCAATTTTTTTTCAGAATATTTTTTTTGTATATCGAAAAAAATTCAGATTTTAATTTTAATTTTGGCTAAAGTTCTTAAAGCTCACTTATTTATGCTTATTTATCTATGACTTCTATACTCTAATAAATAATTTTAACTTTGTAACTCAGTTTATATAATTCTTATAAATATTAGACAATGTATTATAGTAGTATTAATAATCTTTTTGAAAACGTTTAATATTCCTGGAACATTTCGTTACGCTGCGGGAAGTTCCAGCAACTTGCCAAGGCACGATGCCATATACTACTAAATGTTTATGTTGTGGTGTGTTACATATTATTGCTATTGACGACAATAAAAGTCGTTATAAATCAATTTGGTGTTCATAGCTATTGTTTTTAACCTGTTTTTAGGTAAGTTTGAGGGACGGTTGTGACACTCGCCCTTTTCTTGTATGATTTGGTTCTATGGCTAATCCATCGTATTTAAGGACATGATTTCAGAATTTGCACATAAATGTTTAAAATACTATTTAATTTACATTTCTCTTAGATAATTGGTAAATTAACAAAATTATTCTGATCAAATAGAAAAGTGTAACCCAGCCTCCTGTTCATTTGTTACACTTTGATGTTATTCTTTTACTTTAGGCTTTATTAAAATAAAATATGTTCGACTTGGTAACTAATAACTAAATAAAAGTTGCTCCCAGGCTGAGATCGATTTAGTTTTTTAGTACCTAGTAGGTACAACTACGACTAAGGCAAGCAGTTTTTCTTCTTTTTCCACTTTGCTTTGATTGTCAATATCCACTTTCGACTTATAGATTATGATGTAATCTGATTGTAGAAACTAGCAGTGACTAAAAGGAACATTTTATAGATTATGAGTTTTGAATATTGTTTTTTGCGAGCGCTGATTTTAATGTGAGTAATAGATTTGCGTACTACAAAATTACTACGCTTTGACTAATATATCAAATATCATAAACAATAAACAAAAGGTATAATACGCACAATTATTATTAAAATAAATTTCAATGCGCTGTAAAATTTATAATCTGACCATAATTTATACAATTATTTATATCAGTTTTAATATAATCTAATCTATTAAAAACGTAAGATAAAATGAATAATTTTATGCATGCTGTTATGAAACATCAATAGTATGTTTAAGTAATTGACTTAATCAACTAAAATTTAGATTTAGATATTTCGATAAAAATTTCATCTATTTATTTTAAAAATACAGTTATCGCTATCAATTAAATCTAAACATTACAATTTTCAATTGAATTTTCTCAAACACATTTAAATTATCTTTAATTATGTTAATTATAATGCACAGACACGTGCTTGTATGCTCTAAAATTGTGGCTTATCATTATAAATTTTAATAAATTTTGAAGTTTGACCCATCACATCACAAAAGCAACTTTTGACATAAATTTTGACTATAATATATTTTCAATCTTTGATGAATTTTTAAAATTAAACTACTTGCCATACGTGCGTAAAATTTTAGTATGTTGTTCAGGACCATGATATCCATCAGCATAAAAAGTTTCATCAAAAAAATTTGTTCAACTGTTAATTACGAAAAAAACGGCTCGGCGGATCTTTGTCCAAAACTAATCAGGACGAATCCCAAAAAATATCTTTCAAAGGGACCCTAAAATAGTTTTTAAATTTTTAAAATTGATTCAGTATTTTTGGCTAAAACGTGGATGAAAATTTTTTTACTTTTCTGCTAATTACAAAAAACGACTTTGGCGATCTTATCAAAAATCTAACCGATGCGAGTGCTTATCAAGTTTCATCGAATGACTTTTAAATTTTTGAAATCCGTTTAGGCGTTTCAGAGAAATCGTCGATTAAAGGTCTAATTGTGAAAAATGCCAAGAAAACGCGACTATTTTTTCAAACTTTGATGAATTTTCAAAGTTAAAGGACTTGTCTTGTTAATTACAAGAACTTGTGCCAGTGAATCTTTACCAAAAACTAATCAGGTCGATTCCCAACCAATATTTCAATTTCAAACGGTTTTCGAATTTTTAAAATCGATTGAGAATTGCGGGCTAAACCGTCGACGAATTTTTTTCCGCTTTTCTACAATTTACAAAGAAACGGCACGGCCGATCGTTGCTCAAAGCTGGTAAACGCTAGTCCCCATCGAGATGCATCGAATGGCTTTTAAATTTTTGAAATCGGTCCAGCCGTTTTTAAGAAAACGTTGATTTACGGTGAAAAATTTGTTCACACACACACACAAACATACTTTTTCCAAATTTGGTCTCATTCGATTCAGAATGGCTTGAAACGTCGAGAAAACATAAAATTAGCAATTCGAATTTTCTGATGAAAACATAAACTTCTCTTTCGGGAAGTTAATAAACATTATTTCACCAGGAATTGCCTTTTATAAAATAAGTTCTCCAATATTTAATTACAACTTTCAAATTTTGAATAGTTGTTTTGTGTCGCTGCGGTTGGTATCACCCATTCAGGTTGTATATTTTGACTGAACTGACTTTTGCAAATGGTGCAAGTGATTTATGTATAAGTGTAGAAATTTGATTTGTTAATAAATGTTCATTACAAATTGTTTGGCAGTTAGTTTAAAGTAATTGAAATTAGTTTTTACGTAATATGAGATCGAGCAAATGGCTACACAAGCACATGAGGCTAATAGCCCACATCAAAATTTTGTAGAAGAAATAAATTACAATGAGATTGAAAGACTGAAGGTAGAATTGGGAATGAAATGATAACAAAAACAACATTTGCTCATATTCTTAAAACCTATTTATTTATAATTAACTTCATATGTCATACATTCATCAAAATAATTTGTTATTTATACATTTGAGGTTATACAATCTAGAATTAATGATAAATCACTGTATTCAACAATGTATCTGTATCCACAAAATTGATTTTTTTTTATTACACAGATTGTAGGCAAAGGATCCTTTGGTGTTGTTTGGAAAGCAAAATGGAAAGGAATATATGTAGCTGTCAAGGATATAGAATCAGAAGCAGAAAGGAAAGCCTTTTCTGTTGAGGTTGTTTACAGTCGCACAATTATTATTTATTAAAATGATTATAAATTAATCATTCAATTTTACATTAGAAGATATCCCAATATTTATTTCCTACTAAATAGAAAGTGTTATCCCAAAATGAACAGTATGTATTGAGTTATTTGTAAATATTTATTTTAGGTAAGGCAATTGTCCAGAGTTTCACATCCAAATATTGTTAGATTATACGGGGCATGTTCACACGGACCTGCAGTATGTCTTGTAATGGAATATGCTGAAGGTGGTTCTTTATACAATGTATTACATTGCAACCCTAAACCCAAATACTCTGCGGCTCATGCTATGAGCTGGGCATTACAATGCGCTAAGGTAAAATCCATAAACTGTGATATTAATTGGCAATTCAATATTTCGATTACATTGTACGTAATTTTTTACAGGGTGTTGCATATTTACATGCAATGCAGCCAAAACCTTTAATACATAGAGATTTAAAACCTCCAAATTTATTATTAATTTCTGGAGGTAAAAAATTAAAAATATGTGATTTTGGTACAGCAGCTGATAAGTCTACTTACATGACAAACAATAAAGGCAGTGCTGCTTGGATGGCCCCTGAGGTAATTATTATATCAAAATACTATTATGTATTTAATTCCAAAGTTTCGATGAAAGAAAAAATTCAAATTGATCAATTGCGATTAAAAAAGAAGTAATATTAGTTAAAAACTAAAAAAAAATCTAGTATTGCTTGTAAAATTATCATACTTCTAGGTTTTTGAAGGATCTTCATATACAGAAAAATGTGATGTTTTTAGCTGGGGTATAATTCTTTGGGAAGTAATATCTCGAAGAAAACCATTTGACAAAATTGGTGGTAATGCATTCAGTATAATGTGGGCTGTACATAAAGGTATTGTAATTAAAATCTAGATTATACAGCAAGAAATATTTGATAATGACTTTTTTAGGTCAGAGACCGCCTTTGATAGAAAATTGTCCTGCACCTATAACAACATTGATGTGTGAATGCTGGCACCAGCAGCCATTACAACGACCATCTATGGCCGATGTGGTTGATAGGATGACAAAATTATCAGAATTTTTTCCTGGTGCAGATAAAGACCTTGAATATGATTCTGATGATTGTTCTACTGGTAACTCATTCATAAATATTCCTAATATTGATTTACATCATATATAGTGTGTGTTTGCTATAATAAATTTATAAATGCATACAATGATTAACATTTAGTAATCGTTGTATTTTATCATATATTTTCTTGAATAGTTTTTAATTATTAATTCTCATAAATATGTTCTATATTATGTTTGTTTTTCATAATGTGATTCATATTATGTTTACAGATGCTTATGAACCAGATTTTTCAAGCAGTTATGAAGATCAAACGCAGGAATTAGAAACAAATCATAACAGTTCAATGTACAGTACAATCAATAGTAATATTAAAAACAATGATAGTGACATGAGTGAATCTAATCCAAATCAGTCATTTTGGGAACGTAACAATGTAAATGACAATGAAAGAAATATATGGGGCCATAGTGTTCATTTTGTAAAAGGAGACAATAGTGAGCATAGTGCTTCTAGATCGGCAAATGGGGTAATAAATCAATTGGAATATTCTCAAATGGAGCCACTACAATTAGATATTGATCCGGTTTGTATAAATTAGATATTAATAAAGTGAAATTATATTTATAAAAAAATTGATAATTCATTTATTTAGTAATTTAAACTAACCTTGTCTAATTCTTATATTTTTCCGTATGAATCTTTATCTCAAATTTTTCTTATATTTCTGTTTACATGGTTATATTATGTCATTTTGTAATAAATTTTGTAATTTTTATCTTTCATTTTACTATTTTCAGAACACCTGGAATTTAGATACTGAAATTGAAAATATGGAATTAAGAAAAATGGCTGGTTTTGATAAATATATGTCCATTGGTGAGTTTCTTCAATTTTTTTAAATATTTTACATATAGGGAAATACGGACAAAATGGTATGAAACAAAATGACACAGTGGCTTAATTTAAAAAGTTTTTTATGTTTCCGTGACTATACAACATGAAGAAAGCCATAATAACAATCCTATCAGATGTTGGGCGTCTTAGTCATGGCCTTGTCTCAGTAATCAGTTCAAACGTCAAACGTTTTGCGTCTTGAAAAGTTTATGTTGTGGGTGTTTTTCTCATACTGTTTTGGGATCTATTTATTGAGATTTATGATAATTTCAATTAAAACCAATTAACTTATGCGAGTTTCGATTTTTTTTTTTTCAGTAATCAGGTGTTTCATGGAATTTTGATTAATTCTTTATTTAGTTTATTTCTGTTTACTTTTGGACAAAATTACACTACATACTTATACAATGAATTTTACTAGCAATTTCACTAGCATTATGGGGCGAGGAAAAAAAAATTAAAAACTGTCAAAAGCAATTGCCTTTTAACTTCTACCCCAAGCATGCCAGAAATAAGTACTAAAAACAGATCAAATGATCCCTCTATAAGCAGAAGAGACTTGCATTTATTGCAAAATCCCTCATTTTCCATTCTGAGCCAGTCGAAGATAGGTTATGATCTGTACCCTTTGCGTTTATGCTTCACAAGCTGATGTCCTAAAGAGGATAAAATGATTTATTTTTGAACTGCATTTTTGAAAATTAACATCTCAGTATGTCATAAACTATATATGCATATAGTATGGACAAAATGATTTTTGTTATAGGTTGCATTTTTTTCTTAATAAATATGTCATTATAATTCTTTCTTAATTAAAATGCTATCTTACTGGTAGTTAATGAACAAAAGATGAGTAAAGCCGATTGAGACTGATTATAATATAATTAAATAAATAGATATAAAAAAATAAAATAAAACACAATGTCATTATGTCCGTACTTCCCCTAAATTTAACAATTGTATTGAAAATACAATAAAAGTTAATTTTTCTAACATTATGTGTTTAGCTGATCGGGCAAATAAAAGATGTCAAAATCTTGCTTTGAGTAGAATTCTGTTGTAATATTATTCCAATTCAACTAACGCGCAATATTACAATGAACGGCGGGTTTTATATTACGTCAGTTATGCATTTATGTAGAACGTTAGTACTATAAAGATAATGAGTCATAAATAACAATTATATTAAATACGCATATCGTAATTATCAATTTTTCAAAGGACAAAGGTTGTTTTCTCGACGTTTCAAGTCATTCTTAATCATTTGATTTTAAATTGGTAAAAGTAGGCGTGCGAGTGTGTTTGTGTATGTACGTATATATGTATTTGTGTTTGTTGTATATGTGAGCCAAAAATTGATTTTTGTTGTCGATTTTTGAAAAACAACTGTGCCGATTTTAAAACTTTAGATGCCATTTGTCGAAACTTTATGAAATCCTGCGGTGATTAGTTTTTGGCGACAATCGGCCGAGCTATTTTCTTGCAATTAGAAGATAAATGCAAATTTTTTTGTTCATGTTTTAGCAAAAAAATCCCGAACCGGTTTTATCTAATCAAAAACTTTTCAAAAAATATTAGCTGAGAATCGCTCTAGTTAGTTTTTGGTAAAGATCGGTCGTGCTGTTTGTTATGAACCTTACCGAAAAAAAGTTTTTAATGAAACTTTTTATTAAGATATGGTTCATGGTCTTTAAGAACATTCTAAAATATTATGGGTTTACAAAAAGTGATCTAATTATAAAAATTCATCGAAGTTTGGAATAATGTGCCGTTTGAGTGAAAAATGTCAGTTTTTACTGATCATGTCGATTTCATACAAATATCGCAAAGTTTTCACAAAATATTACTTACACTTGAGTTTAATCCCTTAACTTGCAATGACAAGCATAGCCCCGCGTACAATGGCTAGGCCAAACGTAAATAATTACGATCATAACTCGCATACGATAATTTGGTCAAAACATAATGTAATATTACGCATTACAAAATATTTATTTATATAAAACTCCTAAATACAGAATAAATTTTATTTTTGTGATTAACGGTACACTGTGTTGGAAAATACGACGCTGCGCCAGCTTGTACACTTTGGCCTAACATTTTCGAATCTAAATCGTAGGTTAATATCGGCTTTAAATATGTATAATACGTACGTTAATCTTGGAATGTACCTTACAAAATTGTATTGAGAATGTATTATATAATGTTGTTGTTTTACTCCTGGCAGTTATATAACAATTGTACTTCCGCTTATAGAGTATCAGTAGATACTCTAGTATCTATAGTAGTATCAGATATGACTTAGCATCATTGTTGCGTGTTTGTTAACAAAGAAATTCGCATTTTGGTCCAATTAATTTTATGAATTAATGTTAGTGCGTGAATAATAAAACTGTCGTAAATGTACAAATAGTTCTTTTATCATTTTGAATAACAAATCGTTGTTTTACGAATTAATTTCTTTGTAAGTTTTTTCTGTTTTTGTCATACGAGAGTATATTATTTATAGTTATGTGATGTAAATAAATATTTCTTACCTCCAAATTTAGCTCAATATCTCTCTTTCTATTAGTTGTTGATATAAAACGCTTCTCACAACGTTACTTTTTAAAAGCGAAACCAACGGTTGGCTTATTATATTGATAATGCATTTTCTAATTGTATGGTATACAGTAAAGCCGACGAAGGGATATTTTTATTCGAGAACATAATTTTTAACATCCCGAAAGAGAAGTTTATGTTTTCATCAAAAAATCCGATTCGCTAATTTTATGTTTTCTCGACGTTTCAAGCCATTCTGAATCGAATGAGACAAAATTTGGAAAAAGTATGTATGTATGTGTGTGTGTGTATGTATATATGTACGTGAACAGATTTTTTGTCGTGAATCGACGTTTTCTCGGCTGGACCGATTTCAAAAATTTGAAAACCATTCGATGCACCTCGTTGAGTACTATTGTCACGTTTTAGCCCGCGGTTCTGAATTCATTTTGAATATTCAAAAACTTTTCGAAAGATATTGGTTGGGAATCGTGCTGATGAGTTTTCGGTAGAGATTGGCCGGGCCGTTTTCTTGTAATAAAGTGTTAAATTTTTCGACGATTTTTATTATTATTTTTTTGACGGTGGATACCATAGTCTTCTAGATCATACTAAAATAAAACGGCCCCACGACAACTCGTTTAGCTTTAAAAATTCGTCAAAGTTTGTAAAAATTAGTATCGTTTTTTTTGTTGTCAAAATTAGAACTTTCATCGACGTTTGCTTAAAAACGTCTGAACCGATTTCAGAAATTTAAAAACTATTTGATGTGTCTCAATAAGGACTGTTGGTTGTCAGTTTTGTGTGACGATCGGCCGAGCCGTTCCTTTGAAATTTTAAAAAAGTGTTAAACTTTCCGTCCACATTTAAGCTTATATCACCGAATTGATTTTAAAAAATCAAAAACTGTTCAAAAGATATTAGTTGCAAATGATACTGATTAGTTTTAGGTGAAAATCTACCGTTTTCTTGTAATTCGTTGTTGAAAAATAAATTTGAGCCGATTTTTATGAAATTTTTTTGATGATATATATCATGGTCTTAACAACTTATTGAAATAATACGGCCTTACGACGTTTGTTAAAATAAAAGTTATAGACGATTTACGACAGAGTACATGTTCTTAATAAAGCATTAAAGTCCTACGGAAACTGGTTTAATTATAAAATAATATTGATTTTTAAAAAATTTGCTTTCAGAAAATACTCCTACCGGGTTAACGTTTCGATTTTTAATAATGTGTAATAAATCCACTTTGAATACTTTTAACCACTCATAAATGAATTTATTTATCATGGATTAAGATGATTATTTACACATATCGGAAATTTCATGTAACTTGCCTTAAGGCAAAATACCAATACCAACTAGTTTTGATTTGTTTTCAAGCTAAAATGGATATCACTACTTCTTGATATCAGATTATCAAATCCGCAATATAAGATTAAACTCGGGACTTACAATGAAATTTAAACAATTTCGGCATATAAACATCATTTTGTTTGACGAATCGTTGTTGCGGATTATCGATCTGATTTAGGCCGCTGTTTGTTTCCGTGTTTAATTTTATTTATTAAAAAGAATTCTCTTGATATTAAACATGTCGGTCACGCACCTGTTGTCTCAAACTTGAACAGTGTTTGCCAGTATTTCTAAAATAAAGTGCTCTTGAACTAGTTTACGATGGAATTTTAGGTTTGTACTGTGATTGAGGTAGATTAGATGTAGTTTTAATAATATGTGACAATTACTATGCACATTTTTGAATGTTTTTTCACTGATTATATTACCAAATCACATACATATTAATATTATTCTAACAAAATCTTTCTTGCTCGGGAACGACTCCTGCCCGGACTATGGTGCGGTAATTATAAAAACATTTAGGTTATTAATTATGGGGGGAGACTGCTTTAGAGAATCAAAAAACGATTTTTTTTGCAAAAATGTCTTGCAAAATTAGCAAAAAATATATTCCTAAAATTTTAGAAACAAATTCAATTTTTTTTCGGAATTACAGGAGAAATAGTGAGCAAGCGATTTCTCGGTTTTTCATTTTTACGATTTTACCTAATTGGCGGGAAAGATACCGAAAAAACTGAACGTCCTAACGAAACGAGACAAAATTCATTGTATTCAGGATTAAATTCTATTCTACTTGAACATGAAAAAACAAACTTAAAAAAAAGTTATAATTAACCCACTTTTTAAGAAATCTAAAGTGAAATTTTGTATCAAAAAACATGATTTTTTTTTTCAAGTTGCAAAAAATTGGTGAATTTCTCATTTTTTCTGGATTTTTTAGGTTCAACTAGAAGAACCTATACTATCGAAAATATATATTTGCTTTGATTTTTAACTTCCCGTAGGGAAAGTTATAGTAATCGTAGAAAAATCAAAAATGAAAATTTTTATATATCTTTACGTTTCAAAGCCTTCTGAAAATTTTGGAATACCTGTGTGTGTGTGTATGTGTGTGTGCGCGTGTATATATGTGTGTGTGCGTGTATGTGTGTGTGTGTTTGTTCGGATACAAATTTTTGTCGACGATTTCGGGAACACGGATGAACCGATTTTAATAATTCAAAAAACATTCGATTCGTATTGATAAGGAGACGTGCTGATTAGGTTTTGGCGAAGACAGGTCTAGCCGTTTCAAAGATAAGGGCAAAAAGTGCCGAAAACGGCAACTCCGTTTTTAAGAGAACGGAGCGTCCGATTTTAATAATTCAAAAAACATTTTACTTGTATTGACAAGATGAAGAATTGATCAAATTGAGGGCAGGTCTAGCGGATTCGGAGATCTAACGAAAAAAGTAAAAAAATGCCATTTGGCGGTCAAAAATGATCATTAGATATATACACATCAAATTATCAGATATTTTATAGAGATTTTGACAATAAGTATAAATTTTGTTTACATTCCTATGGGTTTCGTACCAATGTTTATCCGTTAGACAGCGGCGCGGCGCATACGCGCTTTATATTTTATCTCTATGCAGTTAAAGCAGTACGATTGCTTTGAAAAAAAGTTCAGATCTTCCAAAATATGTCAAAATAAAGATAACATTTTTTTTTCAAAAAATTTTTTTTTCAAAAAAGAGTAATTTTTTGTCCAATTTATAGTTTCAATATCAATAATTTTTTAAACGGGAAGTTCCAGCAATTTGCCTTAAGGCACGATGCCATGCGCCCACTAGTTTTGTTTCGGATGGAAATTGTGAGCTGCATCTTTCCCGCTAAATGACACCTGCATACTTGTGGATGACGGACTAAAGCACTGCATATATATATATATATATAAAAGAAGTTAGTTTTGATGTTGAGAAATATGAGTGAGTTCTTCAAGGGCAATACATCAAATAAAAGGCAAAGATTTAGAAGTTAATCTTTAATTTTTTCCAAACATTTCGATATAGGATTTTATGTCATCATCAGTGGATGTACAGAATGAACATTGAAAAATTAATATAAACTAGGAAAAAATGACCGAAATTGGAAAAAGAACTATAGATACAAGTATTATAATTATAACAACAATAACAATTATAACTGTCATTATACCTGTAATTATAACAGTTATAATTGTTATTGTTGTTATAATTATAATACTTGTATCTATAGTTCATTTTCCAATTTCTGTCATTTTTTTCTAGTTCATATTAATTTTTCAATGTTCATTCTGTAGATCCACTGATACATAAAATCCTATGTCGAAACGTTTGGAAAAAAATTAGAGATTAAGGGGGTTGTTCTTTTTTTATTTTTGTTTGTTTCGGTTTTGAGATTTTTTGATTTTATGAAAGCTAAAAACCTTAGAATTATTTTAAAAAAAAAATCATCTCAATATCTATTTTTTTGACGAAGTTATAGATATATATATCTCTATACGTATGATCCTCTGAAAGCGTTTTTTTATCGTTCCGCGAGCTATTGTATGCCAGCTGCCTCTTTTTTATTATAATACCTCATGCACATGACCTTTTTAATGTGTCAGCATCTTTGAACACCATGGCGTATTTCGTACATTAAATTAAATGGTGTATTTAGTACATTAAATTAAAAACTTTAAATACGTTTTTCTCAAATTGACTTTTTCCAATGCGGTGCCACAAATTTAGAAAAAACTACAAGTCGGATTGACTTGCATTTTTTTTAATTTGTTTACCACTGCAATACCTAGTCCCCCTACCTCAAACAACTTCATAACATTACGCAAAAAAATTTTGCGAAGCTTTTCGTCCCAAGAAAAGGCCCTTTTTAACACATTTTTTTTTAAATAGCTGCCATTTTTTTCCTTCTTGCTTTTTTTCTTTCATTTTGGTAGGGGGACTGGATTCAAACTTCTTCTTCGACGTAGTTTCTTTTTTTTTTGTTTCAGGCGATGCGCAACGGAGTTATCTGTGGCACCGCAAAAGAGATCGATTTTGCAATGCCCACTTTGGCGCCCCCTGGTTAAAAAATGACGGCGAAAAAATAACTATAAATTTTTTTTTAATATTCTATGGTTTTGTAATTTTTGTTTAAAAAAAACCGCACGTCTCTATGATAAATACATTTCGAGAAAAACAAAAACAAATACCTTGCATTTTTTGTAACAAAAAAAAGAACAACCCCCTTAACTTCAAAACCTTTGCCTTTTATTTGATGTATTGCCCTTGAAGAACTCACTCATGTATATATATATATATATATATATATATATATAATATATATACAAATTTGGGTGGTCCTTAAAATGGTCATTTTCGAATTTCCTTGCTCCCAGGGGCTCTCAAATGGTTCCAAATAGATAAAAAAACAATTCTCTGAAAGTTTTAGCTCTTAATATTATCGTTTAGATAGAGCGCAATATATATATATATATATATATATATATATATATATATATATATATATATATATATAGTGTGTGTGTGTGTACTTGTATAGATAAATTCTATATTGAAATTGAAATGGCGTATGAAATGACGTATTTCATTTTATCAGAAAAAAATGGAATTTTTAATATCTTTGCTGATATTTTTAATTATCGACTGATATTTCCTCGATTCCATTCAGTTCAAGCTCTTCATATTTTATCGGTCTATAATAGATTTTATGTGCTGCTATATATATGTTTTTCTTGCGGTTAACTATGCGCTTCATTGCAAACATTATGGGCATCTAAATCCTTCGCGAAATTTATGAGCCCTGCTGAAAGCGTTTGTTGAAAATTCGAGTAAACAGAACAATAATTTAATATTTTTAGTTTTAGATTCAGTGGTAATAAATAAGGAAATTATTTAGAACTAATTTTAATTGCTTGGAAAATATTGATCTTCAATATACTTGGTCGTACGAAATGTTATTAATTTAACTTATTAATAAAATACTATTTGTTCGGTTATTTTTAGAACACTTTATGTATCGCTGCGAATGGTTGATTGCTTGCCGTTAATTATAATAACGTGGAAAAGTGCTTTTGAAATCTGCTGTCTTATTTTCTATACGCAATTTCTAATCATTAATTTTCAACAATTGAATTATTGAAGATTATAGTTGAATTGTGCTAATGATTGAGACAAATTTACAATATCAGTTAATTTTCTTGATGACATCAGCTGATTCTTTATGTTCTCACTCATATACGCTTCGATTTTTTAAATTATTTTATAACATGCATTATTTCCACTAAATAATAAAATTGATGTAGAATAATTACACGCTGCATACGTGCAATTTTATGATTTATTTTATTGTGTTTTTTTTTAAATATACTATTTATTAACTTCCCGATAATGAAAATTTTTGCATATCTTCATTTCAGAGGAGTCAACATTTTGGCATGCTATTAGATAAAATGGATGTGTGTGTTGGGTGTTTGGGGATCGTTCAAGTATTACGTAAGCAGATTTAGTACAATTATTTACCCCCCCATCCCCCTTTGTCAGCAAAGGTAAGCAAAGCTGTCACCAAAATGTCCCCTAAAATAAGAAATCAATAACCCCCTCCGCCCCCTTATAGTGCTTACGTAATACTTGAACGTCCCCTTGTAGCATGTTTGTATGTATGGATACAATTTTCCGTCGACGTTTTTAGGAGCACCGATCAATCGAAAATAATTCGAATTTTAATTTTAATTTTGGCTAAAATTTCAAAGCTCATTTATATATTCGAGATAAATAATTCAACCTTTGCAATTCAGCAATTATATAATTCTTAAAAATTTGAGATACGGTCCTTCATTCTAATCCGCTTGATTAAGTTTTGTTAATTCATTTTTTATGTAAACTAATATAAACGTCATCGTCGAATTTATAAGCTCTTGTATTTTGTGTATAAAATACGAATAATGAAAGTTACTGTATTTATAATATATTTGAAAACATTTAATATTTTTCGAATATTTCATTACGGAACGGGAAGCTTCAGTAATTTTCCTTAAAACACGACGCCATATACACCACTAGTTTATTTTATTAATTAACTTATAAGGTAATAAATCATTAGTTGAAAATAATAATACTGCATAAACAGGAATTTGGAATCGTTTTCTGAAAGAATATCGCTTCAGTTAAACTATGGACAGTCTTTTTTGTTTGCAATTCTACAATTTATTTGCTGTAAAAAAAGTAAATAAGTGAAACATGATAATAATATAGATCATTGCCATATTTGGTCGCAACCAAAAACTACTGTCTGAGCGAATTCATTTCTCTGGCAGCAGAAAATAATTTACTTTATCATACTTTTAAAAAAAATTACAAAACCTATACAAATTGTAATGTAATCAAATGGATATGGAATTTTACTTTCATTTTTAACTTCCCGTTGGGCAAGTTATAGTAATCGCAAAAAAATCGAAAATGAAAATTTTATATATCCTTACGTTTCGAAGGTTTCTGAATATTTTGGCATACCTTACGTTAGAAAAAATGGATGTGTGTGTGTATGTGCGGATACAAATTTTCGTCGACGATTTCGGGAACGCCGATCAACCGATTTGAATTTGAATTCAAAAAACAATCGATTCGTATTGATAAGGAGACGTGCTGATTAGTTTTTAGCGAAAGCAGGTCTAGCCTTTCCAAAGATACGGAGCAAAAAGTGCCAAAAACGGTGACTCAGTTTTTATGAGAACGGAGCGTCCGATTTTAAAAATTCAAAAAACATTTTACTCGTATTGACGAAATGAAAATTTCGGAAAGGCAGGTCCAGCGATTATGAACTCTCAATAAGTATAAGTTAAAAAAAATGTCATTTGGTGGTCAAAAATTATTATTGGACTTAGGTACATCAAATTATCAGATATTTTATAGAGATTTTAATATTGTGTACACATTTTGTGTAATTTTTTTGGGTTCCATACCAAGATTTTTAATTTTGAAGTTTATTTATATTGTTCAAACAAATGTACTCGACATTTTCGACAGTATGGAATAACCTATTTATATATTTAAAAAATCATTTGGTTCGTACTCGATCGCGAGGCGTTTTTGCAAAAGACAATTTTGCCGTTTCGGAGGTTTGAGAGAATGAATCATCCGATTAGATTAATTCAAAAACATTTTGCTTGAGTTAGACGTTGTGCAAAAATGCATTTACAGAAAATTTAGTAATTTTGAAAATTTTCAAAAAAAAAACAAAAATTTCAAAGTTTCAAAAAATTCAAAATTTCGAAGTTTTTCATCATTTTCAAAAAAAGAACTAAATTTTGAAAAATTAAAAACAAATCTTACAAAAATTTGAAATTATTTCGAAAATTTAAAAAAAAATCGAATATTTTAGAAAAAACTTTTTTTTAATTCCCAAAAAAATCAAACTTCTAAAAAAAATTAAAAGTTTTGAAAAATTTCTAAATTATCAAAAAAATCAAATTTCAAAAACATGGACATAAACATGGTTCATAAAATACGCTCGACGCCCAATTTAAAAAGCACTTAAAAGTTTACAGTATGTAGTAAATAATCTATTTGAAATTATTCAAAATAATTATTATTTATTTTCATTCCTCGAATGTTTAATTACGGTACGGGAAGTTCTAGCAATTTGCCTTAAGGAACGATGCCATGCGCCCCACTAGTTTAGATTAATCTTGAGTAATGACGTTTAATATTTCCTTGTTTGATCCCATAATAGACTAGCAGCGGTTAGTTTCCTCAAAATTCTTGTTGACCGTTTCGTTCGTCCGACCACGCATGACAACAATGCCGAATTTTTCATAAGGTCGTTAAGTCAGCCAAGATGTCCATCTGTTCGATCTCAAATTCGGCGACGACGTTTGACTACTTCTGATCATAAAATGATATTAATCAACAATGTCGTTTCTTCGACATGCCGAAAATTGATCCACGCTCGACAGTCGTGTATTACAGATTGTAGAGTTTATCAGAAAAAACTATCTTCTTGTATTGTGCAAATGTAAAATTAGCTCTTGCTAATCATCTATAATTAACTAACCCAAAGAAGTTTATTTTCACCAGAAAATCAAAATCGCTTATTTTATGTTTTCTCGACGTTTCGAATCATTCTGAATCGAATGAGATCAAATTTGGAATAAGTGTGTGTGCGTGTGTATGGGACCCGATTTTTTTAATGTAAACTTTTTCTCAAAAATGGCTGAACCGATTTCAAAATTTCAAAAGCCATTCGATGTATCTCGATAAGGACTAGCGTCAATTAGAATTGCGCGACCTACCGTGCCGATTCTTCATAATTAGTCAAATGCAAAAAGGGAAAGTGCAAAATTTTTCATGCAGACAAAATTCGTCAAATTCAAAAGAAATTAGTTGGAAATCGTGCTGACTAGTTTTTGATAAATATCGGCCGAGCCTTTTCTTCAGTGAATATTTGTTGCAAAATAGTTTTTGACGATTTGATGAAAGTATGTATGACTATAGAGTTAGTTGTCTTATACTAATACACCCAGGCCTCGCTATACGGCCTAGATACGTTCCGCGAGACTTGGTCGTAAAGCGAAAAGCCGTATAACGAATCAATTATTCTAATACGTATTCATACAAATTCAATGGGATCCGTTCCAAATTTAATAAATATATAATATGGTTTATCTTTCAAAATGCATTTTATTTTTTTATTTTGTTTAAATTATAAACATATAATAAGAAAAAAATAACGAAGAATCTCGAAGAAAACTATATTTGCTATTAAACAGAAAATTCTAATTGAGCTTATGGAACAAGTCGTTGCTGTACAAAGTATTGCTACAAAAAACAAATATTACAATTATTCAATGATTTCAAAATAAACTCTTAAAAGAAATAGTAAATGCCCCTAAATATCTACCAAATTGGCACATACATATTGATTTAAATATCAATGCAGTACATGATGAATTCTAGATTCATAGCAATAATTACAAAAGTAGAACCGTTAACCACCCAAATCCATGCGTACTCCTTCCAAGGGCTCACAGGAATGAAAGATTGAAGAGAAAACGACCACTCTCGGATATGTAACAGCAAAACAGCATATCATCATATCCGGATGCCCAATCAATGGATTGGCATCCGATTTAGACATTCTAAGTACTCCCAAAAAATTTTCTGATGTTTTATGATGAAATAGGTGCAAATATATGAAAGGAAAAAAAACTAAAACAATTTTGAATAGAGCGTTTATGAACTTTCCACTTATTTTCTCGGTAGAGCCGTGCTTGCTAGTACATTTGCCGCTCGTCAAAAGCGCGATGACTATTATTAGCAAAAGCCGTTGTATGCATGCAACGGTCTGACAAGTTTTGATGTTCAGTTGACTCATTGCTGCAACGCTATTTGTGGAAGCGATTGGATCAGCAGTTTCGCGGAGCAGAATTTAGTATGCTTAAATTTCAAGTCGGATGACTTGGTTGAATTCGTTTAATTTAGGCACCCGAATCTAATCGAGATAATTATATTTGCTACAATGCTATTCTTTCTTGTTCTGAAAGGGAATTGTTCGCTTTACTTAATTTCGTGTTTGCATTATAGATGGTGCTGAATGCATGTTTTTGTCGATCGTTCACGGAAGGTATTCAACGGTTTGTTCAAAATTTATGTGAAATAAAATGGTGTGCGTTATGCTGGACATTTTTTAGGACAACTTCAGGGAGTCTACACGTCACCGAATAATAGGGTTGCAAAAAGGAAATGGAGGCCCAAATTACCATATATTTTCACTTTAAATATTCAATAAAAAAAACTTTAGTACAGTTAGAAATTTATGATGGTTCTGGCAATGCCCAAGGAAGCCACGACATCAGAAAGTTTGGAAACCTATGGTTTAAACAGTCTATAAAAATTCTATTGTGTGTTGGTCTTCTTAATACATCATATTATTTGAATTACTAGATAAAATAGTAAAATTTCAGTGTGTGTTGTTTGATTCAATTATTATTTGGTTTTTCAATTTTTAACTTCCCGTAGGGTAAGTTATAGTAATCGCAAAAAATCGAAAATGAAAATTTTTATATATCTTTACGTTTCAGAGGTTTCTGAACATTTTGGCATACCTTAGAAAAAATGGATGTATGTGTGTGTGGTCGGATACAAATTTTAGGGAACACGGATGAAGCGATTTGAATAATTCAAAAAACATTCGATTCGTATTGATAAGGAGACGCGCTGATTAGTTTTTGGCAAAGGCAGGTCTAGCCGTTCCGAAGATACGGGGCAAAAAGTGCCAAAAACGGTAACTCAGGTTTCAAGAGAACGGAGCGTCCGATTTGAATCATTCAAAAAACATTTTACTTGTATTAACAAGATGAAGAACTGATCATGAATTTTCATGAAGGCAGGTCTAGCGGTTTCGGAGATCTAGTAAAAAAGTGAAAAAAAAGCCATCTGGTCAAAAACGATCATTAGACATATGCACATCAAATTATCAGATATTTTATAGAGATTTTAACAATAAGTATAAATTTTGTTTACATTCCCATGGGTTTCGTACTAATGTTTATCCGTTAGACGGCGACGCGACGCTTACGCGCTTCGATATTTCGTCTTTATGCAGTTAAAGCAGTACGATTGCTTTAAAAAAAAGTTCAGAATTTCCAAAATATTTCAAAATACACTTTTCTTTAAAGTCTTTTTTTTTTCAAAAAAAAGTAAATATTTGTCAAAAATTTATAGTTTCTTAAAAATCTAATTTTTCAAAGTAATTTTTTTCAAAAATGTTAATCTTTTAAAAAAAAATAATTTTTGGTACGGGAAGTTCAAGCAATTTGCCTTAAGGCACGATGCCATGCGCCCCACTAGTTAAGGGTCTAAATTATGTTTGACGTTTATTACTTAACCATTTTGATTCATCATATTTTTCGTTCTTTTGACGATGCGTATAAATATGAAATTATTGTATATGCATTTTAGTTTATGTAAACATATAGTACGATCCAGATTACTAAATCAGCCTTGGAATTTGAAGCAGATGGCTTTGTAATATCTTGGAAAATGCGTTCAAAGCAACATGGTAATCGGTCGCTTACCAATGAATCTATTTCGAGATTATTCTGTTTTGTTTGTTTAGTCAAAGGAAGATGCTGACGGGTCTCTGGAATAGTTCTTAAGACTACATAATATACGTAGTGTAAACCTTCTCGAAATAAATGATGGATTAATAACTTAATCATTGAGAACAAGATCCAAATAAAACATAAATTTAATTTTTCATAAACATTGATTTTTGCATTTTTTCCAAACTCAATTATATATTTTTATATTGGAACGCATTATCTATATTAAAAAAAAAACGTATATTTGTAAAGAATTAATGATAATGATGCAGAATATAACATTTATAACTTACATCATCGTAAATTTTATATTTTTGGTATCCACTGCCCATAAATATGTTTGCGTTTTATTAACTGCCCGAAAAAGTTTGTTTTTGCTCAAAAATCCGATTTGCTGCTTTTGTACTTTCTCAACATTTCTAGTCAACCTGAAACGCTCGACACTAACATTGGAAAAAGTATGCGTCTGTATTTGTAAGTAAACTAAAATTTGATCTTTAGTTGAAGTATGCATCGCTTTTGACAAATTTTCACTAATTCAAAAACCGTTTGGAAGAATAGTTACGAATGGTGGCGATTTCTCGTATTTAACTGTTGCATTCTCGTATTTAACTTCTCTTAGGGCAAGTTATAGTAATCGCAAAAAATCGAAAATGAACATTTTTATATATCTTTACGTTTCAAAGGTTTTTGAATATTTTGGCATACCTTAGAAAAAACTGGATGTGTGTGTGCGTGTGTGGATACAAATTTTCGTCGACGATTTCGAAAAACACCGATCAACCGATTTGAATAATTAACTCTCAATAAAACTAAGTTAAAAAAGTCATTTGGCTGTCAAAAATGTTTATTGGACACATTTGTACACATTGGACATAATATGTATCCATTTTGTGTAAACTTTTTTGGGTTCCGTACCAAGATTTTTAATTTTAAAATTCACGTATATGGTTCAAACAAATGTCCTCGACATTTTCGACAGTATGGAATAACCGATTTGAATAATTTAAAACACATTCGATTTGTATTGATAAGGACTCGTGCTGATTAGTTTTTGGCGTAGGCAGGTCTAACCGTTCCGAAGATATGGGGCAAAAAGTGGCAAAAACGGTAACTCAGTTTTTAAGAGAACGCAGCGTCCGATTTTAATAATTCAAAAAACATTTTACTTGTACGAGTATTGACAAAATGAACTACTTGCAGAACTTTTGGAAAAGCAGGTCCATCGGTTATAGACTCTCAATAAAAAAAAAGTTAAAAAAAGTGTCATTTGGCGGTCAAAAATGTTTATTGGGCATATGTACATCGAATTATCAGATATTTTATAGAGATTTTAATAAAGTGTACACATTTTGTGTAAATTTTTTTGGATTCGGTACCAAGATTTTTAATTTTGAAGTTTATTTATATGGTTCAAACAAATGTCCTCGACATTTTCTACAATATGGAATAACCGATTTATAAAATTGAAAAAACATTCGGTTCGTACTCGATCGCGAGGCGTTTTTGCAAAAGGCAATTTTGACGTTTCGGGGGTATGAAGCGCAAAGTGGGTAATAACGGTTGTGCAGTTTTTGAGAGAACGGATAATCCGATTAGATTAATTCAAAAAACGGTGTGCAAAAATGCATTTACAGAAAATTTAATAATTTTGAAAATTTTCAAAGAAAAAATCTAAATCTGGTAAAAATTTAAAAAAATGATTTCTTACAAAAATTTGAGAATATTTTGACAATTTAAAAAAAAAATCAAATATTTTCCAAAATTTCCAAATTATCAAAATATTTAGAAAAAAACTTTTTTCTAAAAAAATCGGACAGTATTATATCTGGGGAATATAGCGGGTGGGGTAGGATAGCCATTTGAGCGTTCCCAAGTAGGTTTTAACAGGCTTGGAAACATGAAGCCGAGCGTTGCCATGCAGTAAAATCACTCTGCTCGTATTGTGGCCGTTTTTCGCGCAGTGCTCGGCTAAATTGCATCTATTGAGTTTGATACCGTTCTCCAGTGATAGTTTCCCTCGGTTTCAACAGCTGATAATAAATAACACTGACCTAGTCCCACCATATGCGAAGTAAACCTTCACAGTGAATATTTGGCCGAGCCAAATATTATGTATTCATTTTTATCTCCTGTCACGATGCGATGAAGAAACCCTTTCTTTCTCGCCGTCGAAGCAGTTGTTCGCAGGCGAAGAAACGACGCTCGACGTCTCATGGCTTCAACTCACAAGGAACACAAGTTTCTTGCTTCTGAATCATTCCCAACGCATGCAATCGCTTGGAAATGGCTTGACGGGTAACTCCTAATTCTGAAGCAAGCTCTTTTTGAGTTTGGCACGAATCCTCTTCGAGCAAGGCCTTCAATTTAGCGTCTTTGGAGATTTTGAACCTTTCTTCACGAGGGCGGTCTTCAACATCAAAATCAACGTCTTTGAAGCGACAAAACGCCTCACGGCTAGGGCTTACAATACCGGCATTCCGTAATCCCGAAAACCGGGATCCCGGACGATTTTTGTCCGGTATTTAATACCGGTATTGATGCAAATAATACCGGTATTACGGTATTACCAGTATTCTACCAAAAATTCAACTTACGCAAAACACATATCAAGGTTTAGTTTCCAAACTATGTAGTATTGTGTATTGCCGACTCAGCTGAGTGAGATAAGCGACAAGCAGTGTCGGCAAGATAAAGCGATTGTTTATATATTATGTTTGAGAGCCAGCTAATAAAACGGTTCATTTAAAAAATTATTATGCGTTCACGTGCCTCGTTTCTATCAATGATTTTTAAACATAATATACAATCGTTGAGATATAATTCTTTATTTATTATATATAAATCATCTTACATAAGTAAGAACGGCAGTTGTTTAAATTGCGTGTTGCTGACAACATATTGAGAATTTGCGAAGTGTATTGTTATGGCCCAACGCTTAATTAGTTAATATTAATAACTAATATAGTAGAAACACACTACGTAATGAATCATATTCTCAATTGTATTGCATTCAGCATAAGAATAGTCAACATTGTAATAATCTTTTATCGATGAATTGCACACATCGCAGTAATTCCCGAGAAATCCGAACGGGTAATAACTTGACTTGCACTCACACATATAAAGAAATTCTATTGATCATATTCAAAATCAAGGGAATTCCCTTAAACTAAATAAAATGTTATATAAAGCCGAAATGTAACTTTAAGTAGGCAGTTGTGTAAATTTCGTGTAGATAACATCTCAAAGTTGCGGGAAAATAAATGTTTATATGAAGAATAGTGTGTTTAATATTGTGTTTAATTTGAACTTATGATATTTATAAGTGAGTATATAAACCAAAATTAATTAAGTTAGTGTGTAATTAAAAAATATTAAAATAAATACTTCACCCGTGTGTGTGTTAAAAAAAACTCCAAGTCTAGAACAAGAAATAAAAGATGAAATTACTTTTACAAGTATGTATACTACAAAATATGTATAATGTCTTAATTACAATTGTACCAACAAGTGTAGAATCGGAAATAGCTTTTTCGGCGGTTGGTTATATTTGTAATAAAATTCGGTCCTCGCTTGATGATCAAACAATTGATTGTTTATGTTTCTTAAGAGCATATTTTATTGAGCAAAACATTAGCCATGAATTATAATTTATTCTTTTCTTAAATATATTATTAAATAATAAATTCTTATTATAAATGTAAAATGTAACATAGAAAAATATATATTTTTTACTGGCACGTTTTTTGTTTCTATCTACTTCTACTTTTTATGTAATAAATAAATAATATGTACTGGTTTCAGGACAATATTTGTTAGATTTCATATATTATTTGTTAATATGTCAACTGAACTGAACTTTCATATATAATTTGTTAATATAACAACTGAAGTAAGTAAAAATATAACTATTTAATTTTTCATCGACAATACCGGTATTAAAACCGGGATCCCGGAATTTCATTTTTCAAATATCGAATACCGGTATTCAGATTTTTGTACGGTATTGGAAGCCCTACTCACGGCATGTTGTTTCGCTCAGAGTAGTATTTTTGTAGTTTTCGATGCACTTGAGCTGCCGTTTTTTTAGAAGGAAAGAAGAAAATCAACACATCAACACCGCAAATGACGATTTTTCGGGATAACATTAGACATCTCAATATCATCTCAATATCTATTTTTTTGACGAAGTTATATATATATATATATATATATATATATATATATATATTATATATATATATATTATTATATAGATAGATATTATTAACTTCCCGTAGGGTAAGTTATAGTAATCGCAAAAAAATCGAAAATGAAAATTTTTATATATCTTTACGTTTCAGAGGTTTCTGAACATTTTGGCATACCTTAGAAAAAATGTATGTATGTGTGTGTGTGTGTGTGTGTGTGTGTGTATGTGTGTGTGTATGTATGTATGTATGTACGTGTGTGTATGTATGTGCGGATACAAATTTTCGTCGACGATTTCGGGAACATGGGTCAACCGATTTGAATAATTCAAAAAACATTCGATTCGTATTGATAAGGAGACGTGCTGATTAGTTTTTGGCGAAGGCAGGTCTAGCCGTTCCGAAGATACGGGGCAAAAAGTGCCGAAAACGGTAACTCAGTTTTTGAGAGAACGGAGCGTCCGATTTGAATAATTCAAAAAACATTTCACTTGTATTGACAAGATGAAGAATCGATAAAATTTTCATAAAGGTAGGTCTAGCGGTTTCGGAGATATGGAGGAAAAAGTAAAAAATGAGCCATTTGGCGGTCAAAAATGATTATTAGACATATGCACATCAAATTATCAGATATTTTATAGAGATTTTAACAATAAGTATAATTTTGGTTTACATTCCTATGGGTTCCGTACCAATGTTTACGCGTTAGACGTCGACGCGGCGCTTACGCGGTTTGATATTTCGTCTTTATGCAGTTAAAGCAGTACGATTGATTTGAAAAGAAAGTTCAGATCTTCCACAATATGTCAAAATAAAAAAAAAAAAATTTTCAAAAAAAAACCAAAAAAAAAAAATTAAAAAAAAAATTTTTAAAAAAAAAAAATTTTTTCAAAAAATAGTAATTTTTTGTCCAATTTATAGTTTCTCAAAATCTTATTTTTTCAAAGTAATTTTTTTTTTCAAAAATGTTAATCGTTTTTAAAAAAATAATAATTTTTGGTACGGGAAGTTCCAGCAATTTGCCTCAAGGCACGATGCCTTAATTGCCTTAAGACAGAATTCCACTTACAGCTAGTTAGATATTAGATTATATTATTAGATATTATATATATATATATATATATATATATATATATATATATATGTATCCTCTGAAACCGTTTTTTTCATCGCTCAAATTCAAAAAAATTTAAATTCTCAAATAAACTTATTTGAGAATCGATTTTTTCCGAAAATTTCGAACTTCTAAAAAAAATTTTCAAAATTTTCAATAAGTTTTAAAATTATCAAAAAATTGAGCAAGTTTCTTGTAAACATACACATAAATTGTTTGTAGAATACGCTAGTCGCTCAATTTAATAAGCACTTATAAATTTACAGTTTATTTAGAACAAATAATCCATTTGAAATTATTTAAAACAATTGATTATTCTCATTCCTCGAATGTTTTCATTCCTTAAGGCACGATGCCATGCACCACTTGTTTTAATACTTCATTCGACTCTAATGCAGTGCTTCGACAATTGTTCTGTTCCATTGCGTGGAATTGGCAGAACTGCAATATGTATTTTCGTTGGCGAATTTATATCAGCCAGATGATGTCTGCTGATTTCTCTACACACCGCACAGATGGATTATCGAGGTTGAACGACCGCGAACTGTGAAATTCCTAGAAATTTTTGGACGTCATTTCGTATTGCACGCTTCAACGAATTGGGGATTGTTTGTGATATATTGATTGATATTTCGATTTTTTTTCTTTAAATCGATTTAATTATCAATGGAGAGAACATCGTCTGCTCATGAATTTTAATATATTTATTTTTCGATTGATGAGTTATAAAAATGGTGTAGTTTAGGAATATAAATCCAACACATCAAATTTAGTTTAGGAATAAATCCATCAAATTAGTTTGATTTCTAAATTATAGGTTATGGCCGGTTTTTCAATTAAGGATTGCATAAGTTTTTTTTGCAAATAAATGCAAATTTTGGACAATGTCTAATAAATTAATCTTTTATGTTTGTTATGCTTTTTATCTTTAATAGAATAAATTAATCAATAAAAAATAATATTTCAGCTTTTCTGTTTATATCGGCTACCAGAAAATTGTATTTACTACAATTGCTAGATTCAGATAAGTTGCCAAGAAACTGTGTTATTGATTCCTACATATAAATTCTGATTCTGTTTTGATACCAGCGTGTATAAACATAGTTTGATTATTATCTAGTGTCGGTCCGCAATCGCGTTTGGCAGACATTACTTTGGCAAAAACAATTATGGTGAGCGGACACGACTGTACTCTTACAGCTCTTTTGTGGTGTTATAATTCTAAATTAATCATGATGTTATTTCCAATAATGAAAAATTGTCT
This sequence comes from Ctenocephalides felis, assembly GCF_003426905.1. NCBI lineage: Eukaryota > Metazoa > Arthropoda > Insecta > Siphonaptera > Pulicidae > Ctenocephalides > Ctenocephalides felis. The sequence goes on from NW_020538040.1 coordinate 125,078,173, forward strand.
ATATAGTTTCGAATCATGAAACAACTGCTCTTTTATATAAAGTTTTCAGATTCTCATCATTTTTACTTATTTAACATTGAGGTATTTTTTTATAATTTATGCCTCAGAATTGTAAATTTAATTCATGATACAAGGGAATCCAAATCATATTGCTCAGCAATATTTTTCTTGCCCTTGAGGAAGCTGAGAACGTTATGCTAGCGCCCCCAGCTAAACGAAAACTACACAAACGATCAAAAAAGTATTTTCCACTAATTGACAGCTGAATTTCTCACTATACTATAAACTAGTGGGGCGCATGGCATCATGCCTTAAGGCAAATTGCTGCAACTTCCCGTAACAAATATTTTTTTTTTTTTAAGATTAACATTTTTGAAAAAAATTTACTCTGAAAAATTAGATTTTTGAGAAACTATAAATTTTTGACAAAACTTTACTTTTTTTTTTGACTTTTTGAAGAAAAGTGTATTTTGAGATATTTTGGAAATTCTGAACTTTTTTTCAAAGCAATGGTACTGCTTTAACTGCATAGAGACGAAATATCGAAGCGGGTAAGCGCCGCGCCGGCGTATAACGGATAAGCATTGGTACGGAACCCATAGAAATGTAAACAAAATTTATACTTTTTGTTAAAATCTCTATAAAATATCTGATAATCTTTTTTGAATTATCCAAATCGGACGCTCCGTTCTCTTAAAAACTGAGTTACGGTTTTTGGCACTTTTTGCCCCATATCTTCGGAACAGCTAGACTTGCCTTCGCCAAAAACTAATCTCCTTATCAACACGAATCGAATGTTTTTTGAATTATTCAAATCGCTTCATCCGTGTTTCCGAAATCGTCGACGAAAATTTGTACCCGAACACACATACACACACACACATATACATCCATTTTTTCTAAGGTACGCCAAAATATTTAGAAACCTCAGAAACGTAAAGTTATATAAAAATTTTCATTTTCGATTTTTTTGCGATCACTATAACTTACCCTGCGGGAAGTTAAAACTGTGTTTTACGTGTAGACTACTTCAACAAACCTAAAGATTCATTTGAAGCAATCTAATAAGAGTAGAAGCCGCACTTAGTTGCCAACTATTTAAGGATACAATAAAAATCAGTTCGTTTTAAATTAATTATATCTTTAGCTGTAATTACTGACAGTGAGTAAAAAACTTACGTCATATTTGCGATTTTTCCGCTTTTAAAGCCTTGTATAAAATGCTGATCGCGTTAAACTTCGAAATTAACTTTATCAAATCATTTAAATTATAGTAAATATTATTTTTCTTGTGCATATTTCAAGTCGAGCCTTGTCACTAACTTTAAAGCACTTGTGCCAAGTATTCAGAAACTTCATTTACCTAATTTTTTGGTAATTTTTGTATATTTGAATATAAAAATAATTGGTGAAGGGCTATTTGAACTCTAAGAATTTTGCATTCCGCAACATTCTCTTTCATAATGTTTAGTTTCATATAAAGTAGTTTATCGCATTTATCATTTTCAGATTATAATGAGTAGTTGTAATTTTATTATAAAGTAATGAGGAAAATTCAAATTCAAGCTAATCTTTTTAAAAAATCAGGTCAACCCGGGAGAAAAAACATAACTCTGGCACCAGGAAAGCGAGGTTGAAAACTAGGACTATCCCGGCCAAACTGGGACACCTTTACATTCAAATCACCAATATTTTCAAATTGCCCCCCTGTATTTACAAATTTCCCCCCGGTAGGACGTGCGCCCCACGTTGGGACGACTTCAGTATGATTCAGTAGGATAATGCAAATTTCGTCAAAATCGCAAAAAAGATCAATATTTATTCACGAAAAAACGGTCTGGCCGTTCTTTACTAGAAGCTAATTAGCTCTCGATTCCTAACTTTCTAATATCTTTCGAATGGCTTTTAAATGGTAAAATTAGATCAGGCTTGTTGGCGACAACTTTGACGAAAAATTGAGTATTTTTCTGCTAACTCTCAAAAACGGCGCGATCCATGCTGTTTCTTAAGAAAACATCGACAAAAGGTCAAATTTTCGATTACTTATGGATCGATTCTCCCGCACAACAGACCAATGTTATGGCAAGGCTATGTTATGAAGAACTTTTCGGACTAAATATTGACAATAGCCATGCAGCCGTTGCTGTGCAGTCAGGCGTTTTTTCAGGTTGTCACATACAACATACAAGTGACTTCGCAGTTTATGTGTAATACGTCTGAATGCACAAAAAATACATGACTTTTTGATAGTATTCATTATGATTCAGAAGGATAATGTATGGAAGTGGGAGCGTAACATGGCCTTGCCATAACATTGGTCGGTTGTGCTGCAGAATCGGCACATTAGTCTTAAACATATAAACACACATACTCATTTCAATTTTGGTGTCGAACGATTCAGAATAACCTGAAATGTCGAGAACACATGAAATTAGGAAATCTGGAAAAACATGATTTTTTTTTTTGAATAAGTCAAAAAAATATTTTATAGTTAGCTTTTAGCCCATTAATATCGCGAATGGATTTCAGACAATAAAAATATGTTTTTTTCTCCTTAGCAGGCAAAGAATATTCGATTGTATATACAGCCAAAATTAGCATTTTTAATATATTCAATTGTCACTTTCCTTCGTTACTTATTTTGTGTCTTCAAAAGCATTCATTTTTCAGTTATGCTTTTATCATGACTGGCAGAGCATTTGCTGTTTAAAATTTCGCAGTTGTTCAAAATAGAATACATTATGTGTTATTGAACGAAGCTCACATAATTTGCAAGTCGGAATGATTCTGTGGTAAAATTCAAAAAAAAACTAGCTGTAAGTGGAATTCTGTCTTAAGGCAATTAGGGCATCGTGCCTTAAGGCAAATTGCTGGAACTTCCCGTACCAAAAATTATTATTTTTTTTTAAAACGATTAACATTTTTGAAAAAAAATTACTTTGAAAAAATAAGATTTTTGAGAAACTATAAATTGGACAAAAAATTAGTTTTTTTTTGAAAAAAAAAATTTTTTTTTAAAAATTTTTTTTTAAAAAAAATTTTTATTTTATGAAAAAAAAATTTTTTTTTTCTTTATTTTGACATATTGTGGAAGATCTGAACTTTTTTTTCAAAGCAATCGTACTGCTTTAACTACATAGGGACAAAATATAAAGCGCGTAAGCGCCGCGTCGCTGTCTAACGCATAAGCATTGGTACGGAACCCATAGGAATGTTAACAAAATGTATACTTATTGTTAAAATCTCTATAAAATGTCTGATAATTTGATGTGCATATGTCTAATGATCATTTTTGACCGCCAAATGGCTCATTTTTTTACTTTTTCCTCTATATCTCCGAAACCGCTGGACCTACCTTCATGAAAGTTGTATCGATCCTTCATCTTGTCAATACAAATAAAATGTTTTTTGAATTATTAAAATCGGACGCTCCGTTCTCTTAAAAACTGAGTTTCCGTTTTCGGAACTTTTTGCCCCGTATCTTCGGAACGGCTTGACCTGCCTTCGCCAAAAACTAATCAGCACGTCTCCTTATCAATACGGATCGAATGTTTTTTGAATTATTCAAATCGGTTGATCCGTGTTCCCGAAATCGTCGACGAAAATTTGTATCCGCACATACATACACACACATACATACATACATACATACACACACACACACACACACACACATACATCCATTTTTTCTAAGGTATGCCAAAATGTTCAGAAACCTCTGAAACGTAAAGATATATAAAAATTTTCATTTTCTATTTTTTTGCGATTACTATAACTTGCCCTACGGGAAGTTAAAAATTAAAACTAGTGGGGCGCTTGGCATCGTGCCTTGCCAATTGCTGGAACTTCACGTACCGTAATTTAGGCATAAACAAACATTCGGGAAATGAAAATAATCAATAATTGTTTTGTATAATTTCAAATAGAATATTTATTATAAATACATACTGTAAACTAACTAGTGCTTTCAAAATTAGGCAACGAGCCCCATGTAGAAATTAATGTGGGAAATCTACGAGCAATCGACATTGGTCAAAAATGTCGAGGACATTTGTTTGAATCATATACATACGTGAATTTTAAAATTAAAAATCTTCGTACGGAACCCAAAAAAATTTACACAAAATGTGTACACATTATTAAAATCTTTATAAATATATTTTATATATAAATATATTTATTATATAAATCTTTATATAATATCTAACAATTTGATGTGCATATGTCCAATGAACATTTTTGATCGCTAAATGGCTTTTTTAACTTCTTTTTATTGAGAGTCTACAGCCACTGGACCTGCCTTTCCACAAATTTTAACAGTTCTTCATTCAGTCAATACAAATAAAATGTTTTTTGAATTATTCAAATCGGACGCTCCGTTCTCTAAAAAACTGAATTACAATTTTTTTTTTTTTTTTGCTCCGTATGTTCGAAATGGCTAGACCTGGCTATGCCAAAAACTAATCAACACATCTCCTCATCAATACGAATCGATTGATTTTTAAATTAATCAAATTGGTTATTCCATACTGTCGAAAATGTTGAGGACATTTGTTTGAACTATACACGTGAAATTTAAAATTAAAAATCTTGGTACGGAACCCCAAAAATTTACACAAAATGTGTGCATATTATTAAAATCTCTATAAAATCTGATATTTTGACGTCCATATGTCCAATGAACATTTTTGACCGCCAAATGGCTTTTTTTAAACTTATTTTTATTGAGAGCTTTTTGTCTTGCCAATACAAGTAAAATGTTTTTTGAATTATTCCGTTTACGGGTTACCGTTTTTGGCAATTTTTGCCCCATATCTTCGGAACAGCTAGACCTGCCTTCATCAAAAACGAATCAGTTCGTCTCCTTATCAATACGAATCGAATGTTTTTCGAATTATTTAAATCGGTTGATCGGTGTTCCCGAAATCGTCGACGAAAATTTGTATCCGCACACACACACATACACGCACATACACACACACATTGATCAAATTTTCATGAAGGCAGGTCTAGCGGTATCGGAGATCTAACAAAAAAAAGTAAAAAAATATGCCATTTGGCGGTCAAAAATGAACATTAGATATATGCACATCAAATTATCAGATATTTTATAGAGATTTTAACAATAAGTATAAATTTTGTTTACATTCCTATGGGTTCCGTACCAAGGTTTACGCGTTAGACGGCGACGCGGCGCTTACGCGCTTCGATATTTAGTCTTTATGCAGTTAAAGCAGTACGATTGCTTTGAAAAAAAGTTCAGAATTTCCAAAATATTTCAAAATAAATGAGTGTTCAATATTTTCTCAATTATGTTTTCTGTTCTTCAATATCGCATTTCAAAAATTGTTATTGGTTTTTGTATTGATAGGAAAGATTTAAAATAATTTTGTAAAAATGATTACGACATAGTACAAATCCTTGTGATAGCAGCATCCTGGGAATTTAAACGATGTGAGTTTCGTGCCATATTCCATCTAGTGGCTCCCTGTCCGTTGCAATGCAATTCGCAATGTGGGCCGTTAATAGAAGTGCATCTTCTTGGTTTTCTTTCGGTCGCCAATATGTGAATCACTGCGTGTCGAAAAGGAAGGTCAAAATCAAAATATGTTCGTATTCCGCATCGCCGACAGTTGATTTATTGTGCTAACATTTCTTGAACGCTTTTTGCATTATCAAATTTAGACAATATGAGAATTAAATGTTTGTGGGATGGTTTTGTAATTTTTCGTTTGATGTCGGCATATAATTGAAAGGATAAGCTGTAAGTGGAATTCTGTCTTAAGGCAATTAAGGCATTGTGCCTTAAGGCAAATTGCTGGAACTTCTCGTACCAAAATTAGATTTTTGAGAAACTATAAATTAGACAAAAAATTACTTTTTTTTATTATTTTTTTTTTGAAAATTTTTTTTTTCTTTATTTTGACATATTTTGGAAGATTTGAACTTTTTTCAAGGCAATCGTACTGCTTTAACTGCATAGAGACAAAATATAAAGCGCGAAAGCGCCGCGTTGCGGTCTAACGGATAAACATTGGTACGGAACCCATAGTAATGTAAACAGAATTTATACTTATTATTAAAATCTCTATAAAATATCTGATAATTTGATGTGCATATGTCTAATGATCATTTTTGACCGCCAAATGGCATTTTTTTTTTTTACTTTTTTCGTTAGATCTCCGAAACCGCTGGACCTGCCCTTATATCTCGTAAAAACTGAGATACCGTTTTTGGCACTTTTTGCCCCATATCTTCGAAACGGCTAGACCTGCTTCCGCCAAAAACTAATCAGCACGTCTCCTTATCAATACGAATCGAATGTTTTTTGAATTATTCAAATTGCTTCCTCCGTGTTCCTGAAATCGTCGACGAAAATTTGTATCCGCGCACACATACATACACGCACACACACACATACATCCATTTTTTCTAAGGTATACCAAAATATTCAGAAACCTCTGAAACGTAAAGATATATAAAAATTTTCATTTTCGATTTTTTTGCGATTACTATAACTTTACCCTACGGGAAGTTAAAAATTAGTTTGTCGAAAAACTAATATTCTAATTTAAAGTTGATTATTTTTAAATGATAGTACTAATAGAGAATGGAACGGAACGCAGTTATGGAACTGAGATCAACTACAATTTAGTTGCAGGGAAATTTTATATATGGTAGTTCCCAATTTGCACTGCAATTTCTAATCTAAATGGGCTATATTCTATTCGAAAGATATTTGTCAAAGAAAAAAATAGTTCAGTGATATATTATTCATATATTACACAAATCTCTTTTTGCTTTAATACATTTTAGATTCATCTTTAAAACGTTGTGATTCAGCTTAAAATAGTTTTATAAACTTTTATTTTTTTGATAGTGACTGACTACCCAATGAATTGTATCATTACATATGTCATTATTTTCACAGATTCTAATTTTATTAAATAGAAATTTATTCAACTCATTATTTCAACTTCGTGCTACTATTTTTGATTATAACCGTTGATACAATCTCTGAAATATTCTGGAAGTTCTCCTGATATGAACGTTTTATAGTTAACGTTCCGTAGAGTAAATTATAGTAATCGCAAAAAAATTGAAAATGTTTGAAAGCCTCTTCTGAACATTTTATCATACCTTTTAGAAAAAATGAATGCATGTGTGTATGTTTTTTCTTTATAGCGAAGGAAATGCCATTATGCATCCCAGACTAGTCTTTTATCTGGGTATGTCGGACTCAATACCGCCTGGGTATAATATCCACTAAAATCTCCGCTTTGCCCTTGCTGCTGGTCTCCACGGAAACCGCCGTTAGGCATTACTTCGTGAATGTTATGATCTTTATGCATGTGTGCGGATACAATTTTTCATCGACGGTTTCGAGAACACTGATCAACCTATTTGAATAATTAAAAAAAAATCCTACTTATAAAGAGACGTGTACTGATTAGTTTTTTTTGCTGAGGCATGTCCAGCCGTTTCGAAGATACGGGGCAAAAAGTGCAAAAAATGGTAAATCAGTTAATGAGAGAAAGTCCGATTTCAATAATTTAATAATATTTTATTCGTATTGACAAAATGAAGATTTGTTTAAATTTTTGGAAAGGCAGGTCCAGCAGTTTTGGAGATTCATAAAAAAAGTAACAAAAAATGTCATTTGGCGGTCAAAAACGGTCATTAGGCATACATAGAACTTGTATCGGAAATTAAAAATTTTAACAAAGCTTTAAATTTTTTGAAAACTTCGAGAAAATTTTTGTTCGTGATTTCATACAGAATTGGCCCGACCCTGGTATTTAAATGATTTTGATGCCATTTTATAGCTTTTTTGGAAAAAATCCGATTTTCAACTCCCTAGCTTATCATTTGGCCTAGATATCACTGAAAATATGCGAAAGTGGCCCCTTTTTGTCACAACTGTAAAAGATATCGACAAACAAATAACGCCATTGTATTAACATCGGTGTGGACCATATTACTAATAACAAATATTGTTGAATAATTATTTGTTAGTCTATGAAAAAGTGAAAATATTTGTTTGTTTCAAATTTTCGGGTAGTGCGGCTGTTTGGACTAATTTTCAATTAGCATCGTTAGAAAGGCTATTTACTTATATTTATGCTATCCAAAATATAGTTTTAGTCCATGTGGTAGAACACATTCAAAAGTTGAAAAACCTTGGGCAAGTGCACGCTCGCGCTCATAGAACAGCCGCGTAAATCGTTTCTCTGAGACTGGAAGTGTTTGTAACAATTATCTTATATATAAAAATGGAGCTCTCGATCAAATGATTCGGTAAAACTCGAAAACGGCTAAACAGATTTGCCCAGTCTTAGTTTTGAGATGGTCGGTAAGGTGAGATATTATTTCAAAATTGCGTAGAAACATTACATTTTTAATTTGAAAATTTTTGTAGAAGCGTAATTTAAATAAAACAATTGACGGTGGCTAATACGTGAAATGTCAAACGTTTTTGACAGATGATGTTCAATTACGTTATGATTTAATTGTAGGAAGTAGTTTTGTAGTTTTATTTATATACAAAAACGTTAGTAAGCGGGCCGCAAGTGTTACTAGAGACTACCAAAAATGCACTTTTTGGCATATTTTTCTCAAACACGGTGCTCTGAAAGATCTCATTTGTATAATTATATACTCATTGGTATTTCTAAAACATTTTCTAGGTTATATTATTTTTTATTCATATTATTTAAATTCAGAACCAAAATTTGGTATCGATCATAGGGACATTTTGTCGAATAACATTTTCCCAGTTATAATTTCCCAGAATTTATCGAAGAATAGATAGAAATATATGAAAGTCCGGGGTTAAAAAAGTCCACCACCAATGTGTCAAAAACCACTAAAGTTAAGCATTGTTTAACAACAATATTTGAAAGTAGAGGGAAAAAGATGTATAACCAGCTATAACCTTGATTCTTATGAATTTGCTATCGGGAGATAAGCGGTAATCTTTGAAAATCCATAATAAAAGTATTTTCTTCCGTTCGTAGTTTTTTAGCATTAATTAAAAATATAATTGTTTTGTAAAATACCTTTAAAATTAAAATAAGACATTAAACCCTTATTGTCTATAGGGTAAAAAGTCTAGGTAACAAATTTTTTAAAGACCGTAAAAAAGCATCTTTCTACAATTATGAAGTAGCTGACAGTTTTACTGAACGTAGCCAGATAATTGTTCCTTTGAAATGTGTTATTTGTTGTGATATAATTGGTTTGATTTATATAACATCATTAATATTTGCTCAAAGTCAAATTTGACCTTTGTGCTTCGCCCTGCTCTACATATATAGTTTTTATTAAATTAACTTTAATTCATCGAATGTTACTTGAAACTTCTCAAAAAGCAGGTCAAAGAAGAAATACTTAATTCATTTTCTATCTCTCCTCGGAGAAATTTGAAAATTTTTTATAAGCTCAGTAGTATTATTTACAGTTATATCCAAAAAGAATCTGAAAATCTTGAAACGTAATTAATAAGTCGAAAGACCAAAAAAGACTTGGATGGGATTATACCATGTTTTCTATAGTAAGTGTATAAAACTTCCAGTTTGATTGTATTGATAAAATATAGACAAACTAATGGGGTTTATAATACCTCATTGTATATAGCATTCAAATAACACATCCTTATACACTTAAAGTATTAATATTTTTGATTCTCTAGAAATTGTTTAGAATATACCTTACTTAGCAAAACAACGTTTGCCGGGTCAGCATGTTCATATTTCTAACTTAATTATGTAATGTAATGTAATGCGTTATATTCATGTATATATATGGTATATTTGGTGATAATAATTTATTTCGTAAATTAGTAATATCTTTTTGAATGTCTTAATTATATGTAAAATATATTTTATTTTATATGGTCATATTTCAAACTAGAGAATGAATTAATTTTATTTTCATGTATTTGAAGATTATCCGATGTGACGCGGTAGTGATATTCATATTATCTTTAAATATAAATCGATAATAGATTCCAATTGAAAATATTTTATTAAGTTACTATGATGTGAAGCGCAATGAAGAATCTAAACTTCTTGATAACCCTGTGCATTTAATGTGATTCCATTGTGAAAACTAATTTTCCAGTTAAGCTTTTCGAAATTAAGCTGGGTTTTCAAGTGCTGATGGTTTAACGAGCAATTTTCGATGAAGAGTCTTCGCCAAATGACTCATCAGCTGATAAAAGGAAAACAATATTATAGCTGCACGTGAAGCCGAATGATTAATTCGATCAAAGTCTGGATGTGGTCCAAAAAGACATTCGGGACTCATTAAAAGAGTTTACTGTTTAAGAAGATCGATTGCTTGATAATCATTCATCCGTTTAAAAGATGTTTTATATAAGACATAGAGTTCGACATAAGTGCTTACATTGTAAATGATAAATCTTATCGACTCGTAATTATTTTGTTGTTTTGAATTTTATGTGGTAATGAATCATAAAGTTGGATATTAAGATACAGCATTTTAGAACAATGATGCCAAGTTTTGAAATATCAAAACATAATTAGTGTTTATGTTTATTATTTTTTTAAACTTTGTGTTTTTAGCTTTTTTACATTAAGTTGCGGTTTTTTATTTGGGGCAGTTTTATTAGAGATTGTTGATGAGCATAAACATCATATTATCAGGAGAAGATGCATTGCTAATCATTCTTATTTTACGAAATTATATACTAATTTTTATTCAATTATTCTACTTTCCAAAATGGATCACGTGACTATGAATACTTATTACTAAGTATTCATAATCACGTGATTTCAAGTTTTTTCTAATCATGGTTTTATAAATTCAAGATGGTCAAAACGCAACGTCTTCGTCTCATGATTGTCTAGTCAGCATCTCACTACAGACCTTGAGTATTTATACCGGAAACATTTTCATCTATTATATATTTACCTTTTCTAACCATTCTGGATTGTCGCCAAGAGATGCTCTAACTTACATACAGAACAGTGTAAATTTATCTGAATAAATGTCAAAATAACCCATTTGTAAAATATTCCGTGCACACTTTTACATCTCACTGTGTAGTTTCACCGTTTTGTAGACTCATTTATTGATGTTTTATAATACTTACAACTTGTTTTTTAATCTCTAATTGCGACTGTTTGTAAAATTATTATGAGATAGATTACATTATGCCATTTTACTTTTGATATAAAATCGTAATATACCGGATTTGGCCTGCCAAAAGATTTGAGTACGGCTTAGTAATATTTTTCACTAACGGTGAATATATTTTGAATCTAAAACTTTGTTGTCATAACACAACTTATTTTTAACTTCCCGTAGGGCAAGTTATAGTAATCGCAAAAAAATCGAAAATGAAAGCTTTTATATATCTTTACGTTTCAAAACCTTCTGAACATTTTGGCAAACCTTAGAAAAAATGGATGTATATGTGTGTGTGTGTGTGTGTGTGCGGATACAAATTTTCGTCGACGATTTCGGGAACACGGACGAAGCGATTTGAATAATTAAGAAAACATTCGATTCGTATTGATAAGGAGACGTGCTGATTAGTTTTTGGCGAAGGCAGGTCTAGCCGTTCCGAAGATATGGGGCAAAAAGTGCCAAAAACGGTAACTCAGTTTTTAAGAGAACGGAACGTCCGATTTGAATAATTCAAAAAACATGTTACTTGTATTTTTACATTAATCAAATTTTAATAAAAAAAAATTGAATTTAATAATATTTCGAATCAAAAGTGTTCGAATACGACAATGATGTTGGGGACTTTAGTACATATAATTTTAGCATACTCCAGATTTCAAGAAAATAGAAATCACTTATTATATGAATTATACAGAGAGAAAAATTTAGTTAAACCATTGAATATATTTAATTTAGTTTCAAATATTAAGCATTATGTTTAAATATATAAATAGAATTTGAATTTGTAAACTTTGTTGATGGTTAATTTGTAAATTTAAGACCAAATAATAATAAAAAACGTAAACCTATATTAGTTTTTGTTAAATTGTATTTAATTAACCCTTTTCGTGTCGCGACAACTTACACTTGATGACTTACATGTACGAGAGTACGAGTGGTAGTTATAGGTGACATTCACAATCAGTGTTACGAATTTGTTTAAAGTTTATCACTTTGAGTTAAATTCAAGAGAATTCTAATTCTTTATTGTAATTTTTATTTTGAATCGCGCAAGTGCATGAACAACGTACGTAATCATATGCCCTTATTCTATATTTTCGAGAGAAAACTACTGCTTGATATCAGACTTTCCGATGCGGATATCGAATGTCTGATTCAAAGTGGCGGAGTAAATTTGAAATAGAGATACATCGATTTTGGACGATTTTTTATATTAAGTATCATTATTTTTAATATTATCTGCAAATCCAAATGTAATTGCCGGTCTTTATTTATTTTTTACGCGCACAGAATCAAGACTAGCATTCGTAATCTTTCGTTATGTATGTCATTCATGTTTTGAATCTTACAAATGTTGTACAAGGCGGCGCATTTTAGCGCAAACAGTCTTGGTGGGTGAGTTGTGATTCCTTTGTGTATAAGTGAAATATTATCGATCTAGATTTATGAGTTTGCTGATTAGCATGTAGATCTTCAATATACAGTGCGGATTTAATCAATGTTTCATTTTATAGTAAATATTGTATTATAGCGTAATAAACTACTTGTGTAGACCGGCCTGGAAAATTTTGAAAAGTTGAATTTGGCACTTTTAATGAGATAGAAATCTAGTAATCTAATTATAAGTTGTGCTAATTACATGTTATGTTAATTGTGCTTTAATTTTTTGATTTTAGTTTGTATAAATATCTTTATTGTCTTGACAAACAAGATATGTTTCGTGAGTTCGATTGAAAGTTGCTTCAACAAATTGTATTAATTTTTCACATGCAGTATGATTATTTGTTAATAAAATTCTTCGACCAACTTTAATTACTGGTACCAGAATCTTACTAGCGGGCGTTTTGCTTTTACTTTTTGTTTTAGGGTAGTACAATCAGTTTTTCAATTTACTTTTAAGATTTTTTGTTAATAAAGTCATTATAGCCATTTTTGCATCTCACCATACTGTTATCTTGAATTTGGAAACACTATCATATTAGAAGTCAAAATTCTTTGAAACTTTTTGGAAGTTTCCTAGCATTGTAAAAAGTTTTTTCAGAAATATTATTATTAAATTATTAATAATAATTTTAATTACAAAGATAATTAATGATATAATTAACTCCCGTAGCAAAAAAATCCTAAATGAAAATTTTTAATATATTTGCATATCTAAACATTTTGGCATACCTTAGAAACAATAGAAGACTGCATTGGGCCTGGATCACTCTTTTCATTAGGTCCTTGGTGCTTTTCTTTCGCACATTTACTGCTGGTGGGGTTAGTGTCAAATACACTTAGCAATGCATTTTGGTCAAAAATTTTCTGTTCCAGCCAGCGCAGTTATCTTACTTGATAGGTCTTCTAAGTTTCTATTTGATCGATCTTTTCTAAAGTATCGCATGATGGTCGCTGGCAGTGTAGATGTCAAATCACCCCCCCCCTCCCCATTTACAGTTACCTCTGATGAGGCTACTGCTGGCAAAAGTGGGGTCTACAATCGAGTTTTCATTGCCTTTGGTGTACGTCGGTGTGTCACCACTAAGACAAAGTCTAGTACTAAAAGCTTCCAGTAGTGCTTTCCTCGTGCTTATGTGTGCTTGCTGTTCCAGTCCATAGCCCAGGAGTTGAAGTCCCCTATCGCCACTGGATGATGTTGCTTTGCGACCTTGGCCAGTCGATCCAGAAAATTAGTGAATTCCGCAATGGAGAGACTAGATAGTGCGTAGCAGCTGTAGAAGCGTATGATATATATTGTTGCTGATACAAAGCCGACGCTGCCTGTGTTAAAACCGTACCCTTGGTTGGCCAGTTAGATGTTGTATGGCTCTACTAAAACTACAAGGTCTAGCTATATATCGGGCATCTCCTATATTTCACAGGCTTCTCCATCTTTCGATTATATCCTATGGCTCTTTGCACATTACTTTAGCCACATCCTCAAGGATGCTTGCGATTGTCTTTTGCAGTCCTTAGGTTATGTTTGCGCTCTATTATTGATCTTATCTACAGTAGTATGTATTTATGTATGTATGTGCAGATATAAGATTTCGTCGTCAATTTCAAGAGCACAGATCAACCTATTTCGATTTTTCGATTCCTATTGATGGGAAGAAGTGCTCATTAGTTTTTCAAAAAATGCGAATTTATTTTTTGAGAAAAGGGAACATCCGATATGAATGATTCAAAAGCCATTTTACTTTTGGGAAGGCAGATATGGAGGTTTCGCAGATCAAATTAAATAAAGATGTTTCAGATGTTTGCCTTAAGGACGATGCCATGCTCCACTAGTTAAATATTCAATTATATCGAGAATTGTAAGAAGTGTGCATGGCCAGAACATGTTTGATTAGTGCCGTTGATAAATTTTTCTAACCGTTTCGGTCGTTTTGCGTGCTAATAACTCACGATAAGTCCGCTGCAGGCGGCTTGGGACCATTTTCCTACCGCCGCGATCGGGGCCGTGCGCTGCCAGCGGCACCTCGGCATGAGTCACCCGCGACGGGAATAGTCGCTGTGTGGAGTCTCTTCCTTCGGATACAGTGTGCACGCATTGCCAGTTGGTCGACAATCGCCTTCAATGCGTAGAGGGAAAATTTGGGATTTACGAACAAATCGTTTCGTTAGTTTAATCATTTGATCAGATATTCGACAAAATTAACTTTATTGATTGATACTGTCGAGATGTTTTTGGCATTTTTGAATAAAGTGCCTGAAATTATCTCTGTATAATACGATTTGTGACATTCTTGTGAAGGTGTTGTTGCGTGTGATTAAAATTATTCAATTAGTTTATACTATTTACAACTTAATCATTAATGCAGACGTATTTTAAATGTGATGGTGCCACTTGAAACAATGTGAATCAAAAGTTATTTACAAATATGAAGATATTCATTGTATTTTAATAAGTTCTTGAAACAATTGTAAATTTAAAGAACAAATACCCGTTTATCGTGAACGAATATGAAAAACGGAAGCGAAATGATTTGCGATCGACAGTCTACCAGGATTATGTCGTCAGCGTATTGGATAATTTATCGTAAGGCATTGTGTTTTTGTATCACACTTTGTATTCAGATTTGAAATGTTTACTTTCTTTAAAATAAATATTGATAATCGTTGTAGTATATTTTTTTAACAGTATAGAGATCAGTTTATGCAAATACGTATTTTTTGTGTGCTATTAATTATTGTATACATTATTATTTTTATGTGCGCTCAGTTTATTTTTGTTTATTATGTAAACAGTGACTTGCTTTTCACATAAAACTCAATCAAAGATTTTAAAATTTATTATATCTTTCTGCTGAATTATAGAGGGGCATTTTGAAACGAATAAAAATTTATTTCAATATCTCATTTATAAATACCGTTTTTTTAATATAAAATATTTTTTCCATTATTTTTATTTACAAAATTTATTCGAAATATTATAATGTATTTTGTGTCATGAAAATTATACCGATATATGAATCTAATAATCCTAATCCTGAGTTAAGTAAACGGTTTGTCTATTGTTGCAAACATTTGATGTTGAGACAAGTTATATGAGAAATGACTAAGTTTTATTTGGAGTTTCGTGTAAACATTTCGTGTAAACATAAAATTAAAAACAAATTTATTTTAAACTTAAATCATTTTTCCAGAACGCAATAAATATTTATGTTTCCATTGCATGTGTTATATGAGAAATAAGTAGTTTGAATTTGTAATAAACTTACAAATAATGAATCATAATCATGCAGCATAATTTTGGATGATGTCCAAGCATTCAATTTTGATCAAGAAATGGATTAAAATTTGCGATAATATTTACATTTGTCGCTTCTAACATATCTTCCGAATTTTTAAATAATTAATTTTTTTTATAAGATATAAATTTTAGCACTAGAAAAAATATTTTGATATCTTCATTTTTATGTTTATAGCAATATGTCATTTCACGTTCTTTTCGCAACAGTTCATAACATTCAACTGGCGGCATTTTGAATTTGACATAAATATATAAAGTTATTTTATCCATTGATTACTGATTTTTTCCTTCGAGAATTTAATTCTGCTACAGGAGTTTCAGCAATTTGCCTTAAGACATGATTCACCACTAGTTTGTAGATAATTTTATGCTCTACAATTTTGTCTCATCTTTACGTGGTTTCCCACGTAAAGTAAAAAAACGCGCTAAGCACACAATCTCGTAGGTGGCGTTTTCAAAGTGTTATATCTCTAAAAGGGTAGCTCGGAGGAAAAAAAGTTTTGATACATTTTTTTTAGATAATGTTATGCTCTAAAATTTTGTTTCAAGTAATTTTGCTATAAAACTGATCACTTTGCTGAAAATCGCGAAAATTTCTTTTTTTTACCTTTGACCTTGTGCCAATTTTTTTTAGCTCGTACCGGAACGATGAGGACTTTTGAGATCTCTTTTATAATTGTATTTTAACACCTTGAAGCTGCACTGGAAATAGTGCTTTACTCGTGGAGGTCGTCTATACCAGATAATAACGTGTGTCCACCGGTGGACATGCGGTCTTCTACGTGTTAAGAAATTTTACCAAGTTACAGCTCATTATAAATTATTGTAACCTTCACCATAATTTTAGGTTTAAATTGACCGGGCTAAATATAGATTTTAAAATTTTTATATTTGTAATATTATCAAAATATATTTTATGGATAAGTTTATCGGTTAGTTGACCATGTTACACGAGAAACAAGTATGCTTCGCAGAATTACTTATTTTCACTTTCGTGGAACTGTTGCTAATCTAAGAAACATAATTTGCGTAGTTTTATAGTTCTTAAAATTACAGGTTATAAATGGAGGAAACTAATTAGATTTTATTATTTTCGAATAAAATCTGTTATTTCATTCATTTAACCAGTTGATTATGACGCTCTTATTAAACTGTGCATTCAGATTTATTTTGAAGTACAATTTCTCCTTGCAACTATTTATTTTATACCTGCTAATCAATTTATTCTAAATATCTTGAAATTTGAGAATGATTTTTTTTAAGAATATATTTTTCAAAAGTTGCAATCTAAATAGCAGATGGTCAAAGATTTATACGCAAAATTCTGCCAATTCTCTATGAGGAGTATATTTTTCAATCGTAATTAACTGGTTAAATTAATAGGTATATTATTGCTTATTCTTTAGTTTTAGATAATGGTTAATATGTACTACTACAAATTGAAGGAATGAATTTTTATTTATTTCTTCGTTGCTTTTCACTAGTTCGACATACACTAAACTTCAGCATTGCGCAATTACCTATTTCCGTTTATTTGTTTGTGACATGCCTATGAAAAAAGATATTTTCCACGCGTTTTTGTCGTAATTAAAAACGACAAGATCAAAAGGTTTGACAGAATTAGACTAATATAAGAATCTCCTTTACTCGTATACGTTGGCTAGTACAACCACCTTGATCGTAAATGTCAGCTCGCTTACTGTGAACTTCAAAAGCTATTTTGTTATACATATATAAGCAGTTCCGTTTTCTACTGAATTCATTATATTTGAGGCATTTTATAATATGATTTTTGATTGATTGATTGTACATTATAATATTTGTTTTTTTTGGAGTTTCATACTGTATGTACATATACATATATATATATATATATATATATATATATATATATATATATACTAGCAAACCCGACGAACTCCGGTTCGCCACCAGATGGTTTCGTGAGAAAGATGGAGAAATTTTTGTTTGTTTTATATTTGAAAAGGAAAAATTTGATTTTATTACACAACAGTAATGAATTTATTTCGATTACAAAAATGAAGTGTTTTTTAGTTGAACTTCTCTAAGTAAATGATAGTAAATCCGTAAATTATCCATTTCATTGAAGTGCTCTATGGTAAACCACATTTTTAATTTGTTGGTCTGACGTTAACACAAATAAAGCAGATGGCTTTCCAACTCGTGAACAGGCAACGTATAACTGCCCATGTGAAAAACAATGATTTTCTTAATAATCTATTTGAAATTTATCCCGCAAACACTAAGCGATTGGCCGTGAGACTTGTTATTGCGAACGCAAGGCGAACTGGAAATTGCAATCGTTTGAAGTCAAACGGAAGACCAGTCGGAATCATTGGTATGTCACCAAATCGTCAGCAATATTTGATTGAATGGTGAAATTCAGTGCGTGTACATCATTATTCTTTGCAAGAATAATGATGACTTAAAGCAAGTATTGCTCGTTGACTTAACCAAGCATAATTCTGATAACTCTCACTAATGTCATTACTCGAATTTTTAATCACGGTGCGTGAAGTTCCAGCAACTTGCACTAATGCACGATGCCATGCACCACTGCGGAACCTTGCGGAGACCGAGACCTTTCCAACGAATGTAAAATTGTCGAAATCGGTTCGTGCATTCTGGAGTTATATCGTCAGGAAGGAAAACCCGACTTATTTTTATATATACATGTAAATAATCTATTTGAAATTATTTAAAACAATTATTGATTATTTTTATTACTCGAATTTCTAATTACGGTGCGTGAAGTTCCAGCAATTTGCATTGGCACTCATATGCATTATGACTTTGCTATCGGGAGATAAACGGTAATCTTTGAAAATCCAAAATAAAAGTATTTTCTTCCCTTGGTAGTTTTTTAGCATTAGTTAAAAATGTAATTATTTTAAAAAATAACTTTAAAATTAAAATAAGACATTAAACCTGTTTGCCACAATTTTCTACAATGATGAAGTAGCTGACAGTTTTACTGAACGTAGTCAGATAATTGTTCGTTTGTAATGTGTTATTTGTTGTGATATAATCGTTTAGGTTTTCACAATATAGTTTATATTTGCTCAAAGTCAAATTGGACCTTTGTGCCTCGCCCTGCTTTGCATATATACTTTTTATTAAATTTCTATTAAAGACTTGGTTTGGATTATACCATGTTTTCTATAGAAAGTGTATAAAACTTTCAGTTTGATTGTATTGACAAAATATAGACAAACTAATGGAGTACGAGGTGTGTTCAAAAAGTACCCGGAATTTTTAAATTTCGCGGGTCTGGAGTGTCTGATTGTCAAATTTTTTTTTTATTGTGTTGGTATACATGCCCCTAAAGTATGATGAAATTTTCAGCTATATTCACTGTTTACTTTGTCTGTGGTAGTCGCTAAGGTTCGACGTGTTTTTCTGAGCTCGGCGATTTTTACAATGGAAGAATTGAAAAGTCAAAGAATTTGTATTAAATTTTGCGTAAAAAATGAAATAAAGTGTAACAAAGTGTGTGAAATGTTACAAAAAGCCTATGGTGAGTCTGCTATGAAAAAAACAAGTGTTTACGAGTGGTATAAGCGTTTCCAAGATGGCCGCGAAGACGTTGAAGATGACGAACGCTCCGGTCGACCCAGCACGTCAACAAACGATGAAAATGTGAAAGAAGTGGAAAAAATGGTTATGAATGATCGCCGAATCACAATTAGAGAAGTTGCTGATGAAGTTGGCATATCAATTGGCTCATGTCATAACATTTTTTCAAATGTTTTGGGCATGAAACGAGTGGCAGCAAAATTCATTCCAAAACTGCTAAATTTTGACCAAAAAAGCAATCGCATGAACATCGCTCAAGAGCTGTTAAATGACGTCAACAACGATCCAAGTTTGCTTGAAAGGGTCATAACTGGTGATGAAACATGGGTGTACGGTTATGATGTCGAAACCAAAGCCCAATCGTCCCAATGGAAGAGCCCAGGTGAGCCAAGACCGAAAAAAGCACGTCAAGTTCGATCGAATGTCAAGGTTTTGCTTACTGTTTTCTTTGATTATAACGGCATAGTGCATCAAGAGTTCTTACCACAAGGTCGTACGGTTAATAAGGAGTATTACCTTGAAGTTATGCGACGTTTGCGTGAAGCAATCCGAAAAAAACGCTCCGATTTATGGAAAAACAATTCATGGCTGTTGCATCACGATAACGCACCTGCTCACTCGTCGTTGCTTGTTCGTAATTTTTTGGCCAAAAACAATACCGTAGTCATGCCCCAACCTCCATATTCACCAGATATGGCTCCGTGTGACTTTTTCTTATTCCCAAAGTTGAAGAGACCCATGAAAGGACGGCGGTTTTCCTCGATTGAAGAAATAAAGGCCGAATCGCTGAGAGTGCTCAAGGACATATCAAAAAGTGAATATCAAGGGTGCTTCGAAAATTGGAAAAAACGCTGGCATAAGTGTATTATATCTGGGGGGGACTACTTTGAAGGGGACCACATTAATGTAGACGAATAAATAAATATTTTTTTGAAAAAACGAAAATTCCGGGTACTTTTTGAACAGACCTCGTATATTGTTTTTATAATACTTCATTGTACTTAAAGTATTAATATTTTTAATTCTCTAGAAATTGTTTAGAACATACCTTGCTTAGCAAAACAAAGTTTGTCGGGTTAGCTAGTATATATGCACACACACACACATATATATATATATATATATATATATATATAAATGATGAAAATCAGGGAAATGAGCTTGTGTGCTTTGACTGTTGAACATCAACAGTGAAATATCATCAAAAATTATTCTTGTGGGGTTTTCGAATTATTATTATCATTCCATTTCTTGTCATTGTTTCCAAAAATAATAAACAATCTATTGATACTGGTAACTAAAAATAATGCAATTTATAAATGCTGTTGATTATGAGTTTTATTGAATGCATTATAATATCTTGTCAAAGATATTACCTTGAAATTAGAGTATTGTTAGTGTCCGAGCAGATAGCAAAGAACCAGACCAATACTGCATGAACTGTAAATCATCACTTACATCAACATTAGTTGTCATAACAACCTGTATCAATAATTCATTTTTTATGGAATTATGCTGACGTACATAAGTTTCTTGATCAGCTGAATAACTACGTATATGTAGCAATAAATACTACTGAATCTGTCTTGTCTATAAAAATAGTTTTGATTGTACTTACTTTGAAATTATATAGCAACTATGAATAATAAAATACAACCTTACGTTTCTTAAACAGCACGCCATTTAATTTCAAACATCTAATTTGATTTGTTTGTTATTATAATTATTTACGAGTGACGATGTATTATAGTAATGATTTTTATTAAATATAGATTTCGACGACATAACCTCAAACATTGTTGCTTGACATTTTACGTTTTGTAATCCACATGGTCACAAGTAGAGTATGAAAGATATCAAGTAACAAGACGTTCTCGACCAACCATATCAGCTGGTTTCGAATGACCACATCGATGGCCAATGACGAATCAGTATTTGTCGCGTAACGCATTACCATTACATTTTCGTTGGGTTCTCCGTAGTAGCGCCTAAAGAAGTTTTACTTCAAAAAAAAATTATTTAACATTCATGTTGAATGTTGTTGCAATGCTCTTTCTTTAACGTTAAATCTATGCATTTTTTAATAATGATTTCGTACGTTTTTATTTGAATGGGGCGTAGTTGCCATAAGTCAATTTCAATTATTAACTTCCCGTAGGGCAAGTTATAGTAATCGCAAAAAAATCGAAAATGAAAATTTTTATATATCTTTACGTTTCAGAGGTTTCTGAACATTTTGGCATATCTTAGAAAAAATGGATGTATGTGTGTGTGTGTGTGTGTGTGTATGTGTGTGTGTATGTATGTATGTATGTGTGTGTATGTTGCGCGGATACAAATTTTCGTCGACGATTTCGGGAACACGGATCAACCGATTTGAATAATTCAAAAAACATTCGATCCGTATTGATAAGGAGACGTGCTGATTAGTTTTTGGCAAAGGCAGGTCAAGCCGTTCCGAAGATACGGGGCAAAAAGTTCCGAAAACGGTAACTCTGTTTTTAAGAGAACGGAGCGTCCGATTTTAATAATTCAAAAAACATTTTATTTGTATTGACAAGATGAAGAATCGATACAACTTTCATGAAGGTAGGTCCAGCGGTTTCGGAGATATAGAGAAAAAAGTAAAAAAATGAGCCATTTGGCGGTCAAAAATGATCATTAGACATATGCACATCAAATTATCAGACATTTTATAGAGATTTTAACAATAAGTATACATTTTGTTAACATTCCTATCGGTTCCGTACCAATGCTTATGCGTTAGATATATTTTTGGTACGGGAAGTTCCAGCAATTTGCCTTAAGGCACGATGCCCTAATTGCCTTAAGACAGAATTCCACTTACAGCTAGTTTCAATTACATTTAACATATTTATTTATTTATTTATTTATTCATAAGCAAGCCGTAATCAATAATAATAATATGCGAGTTCTATAAGAGTATTCAGTAAGGTGCTATCAAAATGAATGCACTTTGATAAGATTGTTTCGAAGGACAGTGCTGACCGTGACTAGTTTTCGTCACATGTGTTTATGCGCACGAGGCCAGAAAGATGCGCCAAAGCGACGTAAATCTTTCCGCTTCAATCGAAACCTCGAATTCAAAACGAATCAGTGTAATGTGCTCCGTTGTTTTGCAACCAAGGACCCATTGGGTGCTGCTGGCATTATTATAAGGAAACCACAGTACGCCGCAACACACATATTTTTTTTTTTTTTTTTTCGAACAGCAATCAAAATCTTACGTCCTATGAGCTGTTGGGCTGAAACTTCTCCTTACTTCGTATTTTTTTAGATGGTAACCCAATGGTTAATCCATCCATATTTGATGATTTAATTTAAGTTAAATACTGTAACTTTCCGTATGGGTTAAAGATTTTAAATCTTAGTTCGTAATCCATAGAAATGTAAACAAAAAATTGTACTTATTTTTAAAATCTCTATAAAATATCTTATAATTTTATGTGCATATGATCATTTTTGATTGCCAAATAATATTTTTTAAACGTTTTTTTATTTTTTCTTCGGTCCGCTGGAACAATTAAGTCAATTTTTCATTCCGTGAATACAAGTGAAATGTTTTATGGAATCACTCAAATCGGACGCTTCCTTCTCTCACTAACTGTATTGCCATGTTTTTGCACTTTTTGCCCCGTATTTTTGGAACAGCCGCCCCCCTATAGTGCTTACGTAATACTTGAGCGGCCCCTAATCAGCACGCCTCCCTCCCCATCACGTATGTGTGTATGTGTGTGTACGGATACAATTTTTCGTCGACGATTTCGAGAACACGGGTCAACCGATTTGAATGATTCAAAAAACATTCGATTCCTACAGTTGACGAGACGCTGATTAGTTTTTAGCCAAGGCAGGTCAACCAGTTTTAAAGATACGGGGCTAAAAGGGCCAAAAATGCTAACTCAGTTTTTGAGAGAACAGGGCGTTCGATTTAAATGATTTAAAAAATAATTTATTTGTATTGGCAAAATAAAGAAATGATAAAATTTTTGGAAAGGCAGGTCTAGCGGTGTCGGAGATTCAATAAAAAAATAATTCAAAATGTAAAAATATTCAAAAACAGTCTATTTAAAAAAAATCAAAAAATTTCAAAATTTAATTTTTTCAAAATTTTCAGAAAATTTTACAGCTTAATTTTTAAGCCTTAAGGCACTATGCCTTGCACCACTTGTTAATTTTTCAAAGCAACCGTTTTCGAGAAAACGTTAACAAAAAAAGCGAATCTTGCGTTCTGATACATATAGAAAACACATTTGGCTCATACTATATGTTTATACTTCTTTCAAGTTCAAATGATTCGGGGTAAATGCCGAAATTAAAGTTGTTTTTTATATAGTCAAAAAAAAAACAGAAATTGGTCTCTTTCGTAATTGAAATTATATCATAGGGTAATTAGGTAAAGCTTATTATAAGGTTGGTCTATATGTGCCTATGGGGACAGAACAACTTGAAAATTTCAATTTTTAAACGTTCACACTTCAATTTTAGTTTTTCAAATATATAATTTTTTACAACAATGTTTTATAAATTAAAACAATTTATAATTAATAATTATTTTTAAACAAATGTAACATTATTGTTGTAAAATAAATAAAACTTATAGAAAAATATTACTTATATTCCAAATTTTTGGTTATGAGTGTGACGTCTATTAGAGATCAGATATATTTACTTTATCCCGGATGCAAATTACTTGGCTATTTTCTGTTCAGAACATTCTGATAATTCGTTTTCGGAAATAATATAGTTTTAATAAAAAATCAGTACAATATTTGTTAAATTTTAAATAGGTTATTAACTTCCCGTAGGGTAAGTTATAGTAATCACAAAAAAATCTAAACTGAAAATTTTTATATATCTTTACGTTTCAAAGGTTTTTAAACATTTTGGCATACCTTAGAAAAAATGGATGTATGTGTCTGTGTGCGTGCGGATACAAAATTTCGTGGACGATTTCGGGAACACCAATCAACTGATTTGAATAATTCAAAAAACATTTGATTTGTATTGATAAGGAGACGTGCTGATTAGTTTTTTGGCGAAGACAGGTCTATCCGTTCCGAAGATACGGGGCAAAAAGTGCCAAAAACGGTAACTCAGATTTTAAGAGAATGGAGCGTCCGATTTTGATAATTCAAAAAACATTTTACTTGTATTGACAAGATGAAGAACTCTCAATAAAAATAAGTTAAAAAAATGTCATTTGGCGGTCAAAAATGTTTATTGGACATATGTACATCGAATTATCAGGTATTTTATAGAGATTTTAATAATGTGTACACATTTTGTGTAATTTTTTTGGGTTCCGTACCAAGATTACGGTATGGGAAGTTCCAGCAGTTTGCCTTAAGGCACGATGCCATGCACTCGGCACCCCACTAGTTTACTGTGCATTCAGCAGCATTATTTATCGTATATTCTTGTTCAGAAAAACGTGACTTATTGAATATTACTATCAATGCATGTCATGTTCGTTCTGGCACTATTCCAATATTTTACACAAGACACTTGTAATTAATCTTACATCTCGGTTTGACTGCCACTTCACTTAATAATAATCGACTCGATATCCTTCAGTCATTCGAAAACAATTTTAATCTTTTCATTGCGAATATTCTGTAAAATGCTATATTTATAACCGAATTATATTTATTTAGATAAGAATATGGTACATGAAACCATATATTTATATAATTTGTGAACGTATGAGTATGTTACATTAATATTTTGTGAATTGTTTGTGTTATTGGTCTCATAAATTCTAGATTGTCTTATTCGAGACCTGCCTTGTTCTATCATCAAATAAAAGCGACCAAGTCAATGGATTATTTAAAAAAATACTTCATTTCATTTAAATGGTGCTTGAAAAGATCTATAATGCTCAATAATAATCAGTTTTTCAATAATAGGAAACACTGGCGGCGGTGGAGGTGACCAGAATGCTTCCGAGATAGACGGATCATGCATGGACGATGCGGATTCTGATCTGGATTCCATGTGTCTTACGTTGGAACCGCATTTGAGACCTGCCACACCAGATCAGACAAGTAGGCTTTCTATGAAAATTCACCACGAACACAAACAAATAGTTCAAGAATATCTCAAGGTTAGTTTACTTTTATAATTGATTCACATTCTGGCGATTTCTCTTATGCTGTCTCATTGCTTATTCATATGGCGGGAAAATCATGCTCTTATGGTTAAAATGAGCTTGTGCAGAATAATTTTAGTGCTAATAATTTGCTCACGGGTTGCATAAATATTTTCCAATATTTATGGATGGATGGAAATATTTATATTTTCCAAATATTTCTATTCATGTTCACTATTTATTCATTTATTTACTCTTAAGCTAGCCGCGGTAAATACTATTAAATATTATATCTAATAGTGTCAGACTGACACTAAGGTAGAAGTACTTTTTTATTGTTCCTGAAGTTTGAAGTTTAAATCTGAAAATACAATATCATAATCGTTTATTTAGCTTTCTCATCTAACATTAAATAACATATAATTTAGTTTTTTATAGAAAAATGGTAACTTATATATCATTGTAGAAACAATCCTAACTTACTAAAATAAATATGATGGGCGCACATAATAGCCCGGTCAATTTAAACCTAAAAACAGGATGAAGGGTACAATAATTCATGATGGGCTGTTACTTGGCAAAATTGTTTAAAATACAATTATAAAAGAAATTTCAAAAGTTCTCATCGTTCCGAAAAGATTTACCAACCCAAATCAACAAATATTATTTTGCAATAGTTCCTTAATAAAAAAAATCATAGATCCGTGAAATAGGCCTACTGGAGAAACCACGTAAAAAAACGCGCTAAGCACACTACCACATAGGTGGCGTTAAACGTACTTATCAAATTGATACGTCTTTAAAACGGTGGCTCTGAGCAAGAAAAAATAATGATGCATTTTTTGTTTTTAGCTCGCATCGGAACGATAAGGACTTTTGAGATTTCTTTTATAATTGCATTTTAAACAATTTTGCCAAGTTACAGCACATTATGAATTATTGTATCTTTGAATGCGTAAATTGACCGGGCTATAAGGTCAAACAGGAAACAAACTGTTCAAATTTTTTATTTGATGTGAATTTATTTGTTGAAGTCATATCGAGTTAATTTTACAGTACCATAAAAACAAGCTTGATTTATTTATATTGAAATGTTATTCATATTTAAAAACAGTGAAAATCTCAATCTTTTGTAAGGTACGTGCTTCAATTAGTCTGTCTTTTTTATAATAGGAAATATTTGAAGCCAAATTTAATTAAAGTTTTGAGTTGCTCCAATAACAATATAACAATTAGTAAAATATATCATATTATTAAAATGTTACGTTATTGATAATATATTCAATTTTTTTACTAAACATCATATCATTCTCAATTTTTATTCTGTTTAGTATCTTTATTAATTCTGTTTAGTTTTAGTCGTAGTGGTGGATGTTATCATTTCGAAGAAAGTAAACAAATTAGTTATAATAATCTGCTCTTCTGAATAAGCTTCAATTTTTATAAAAGTAATTTCTGATGCTTTGTAAAAATAATTTACAAAAAATATATAGACATCACTGTAAAAGCAATATTTATAATTTTACGAAGTATTTGATGTATTTAACATGAAACTTTCATTATATTTTCGGCGCTATTCGCGATGGACTGTAGATATCTGTACTAATGCTTTGCATGCTAATGCTAACATTTCTAACATTCTTTATAGATTAGTAACAACTATGTTAGAATGAATTTTGAACCCGTTTATTGCACCAAATTCATCAATCAACAAGTAACATCTGATTCGAAATGTGAGTTCCAAAAATTATTTTTAATAATATAAATTAACAAGGCAATTTACAAAAATGGAATAATTGTACTTTGGTGTATTTGTCAGCAAAAGTAATAAAAGTATTCAAAACTAGTCAGGAATATGTTTGATTGCAGAGTTAGTTGGAATTATCTAATTAAGGTAAACGTGCACTATTTCGGGATGGTACATTATTCCTGTTCACGGTCGGTGAAAAATAATTTTATACAATGGCACATCAATTATAATTTGAATCCTAACAAAATAGCACGATTTTCGAATTTAAATTTTAGTTTTTAAAGCTTCTGAGGCATCGGTCGTGACCCGATCGCCATTCTGTATGGGCTTGTTAGCTAGTTAAGTTAATGTGACGGTTCCATTGCTCAAGGTTTTTATTCAATGCCGATAAGCTTAATCTATTTAATTTTGTGAAATTATTTATTAATATTAATAAGTGATTACTTTTATAGTTAAATCGAGCATATATTTGTCAAGAAATTGTCAATTTCATGACTCTCGTAATTAGGTTCACGCTGGTATGTACGTATATATGTAGAGATCTAGGGACATCCCTGTAAACGGTAGTTTGGATTCGATTAAGGCAGTAATCTTTTGGAATAAAACCATTATATAACCTACATATTAAAAAAACGAAGATACAACGTAAGTTATTAAATTAATATGAACTGCAATTACTCGAAACTACGTTGTCAATGCTACTCTTGAATGCAGTAGCTTTCTCATAGTATAATACAGTTTAATATAAACTATTAAAATTATAATCAATATCAGTAAATACCGATGCGCATAATTTTCGATTTTCAGTTTTTCAAAGAACGCTTGCTCCAATTATACATTTGTATTGTTAATTAAATAAAGTATTGATAATGACTGTTGCTATAATAATACCGGCTCTTATTTTATTTTCGTTTTGGAAGTTTTTCAACTTACGACTCCCGGCTTTGTCACGAGTCGAATTTTATCCCGGAATTAGGGACAAACTCGTGATTCAGCAAAATGCCGATTATTTCTATAAATAAAATTCTACGCCGCAAAATTTTGTTCTGTAGTGATCTTATAAGTCTAATTTATAAAATAGAACAGTTTTAGCTCGTTCACTTTCCTACTTTTTTCACAAATCATCTTTAAAGTCAAACGTTTCTTAACATCCCGTAATATGGTACATTTACCTTAATCATTATGTTCAATGGTAAGTTTAGTTGCTTTTGGTGCAACAATTTGTTGTCACTTATTATAACACTCACATAATTATTTTATTTGAGAATTTTCACTTTAACCTATTTCGCCTTGTTACTGGGCCTGTTCAGAATTCAACCCAGAAAATCCAGCAAAGAACAATTACAAGAAACAAGAAATACATCTGTCGCGAAAAATGAAATGAATTTCCGAATGACCTAATTCTATGAACAACTAAAAGTCACACTTATTCCATATGTTTTCATTGCTTGCTTGTAAACCGATGAGCTAAATATTTGTCATTAATATAATTCGATGATTTTTTAGGTTCAGACTGAAATCGCTTACGTTTCGAGACATCGGTCCGAATTACGAGAATCGCTGAACGACGAGCAACGCCGACAGCAGCAAGAGATATTGAAACTTGAAGACGAGAAAGAGTCTCTTGTAAAATTGTATTCGAATCTACGAAAGCAACTGGAAGTGATGCAAGCGAATACTTTAAATGCGCCAAACGATCCGAATAGCCATCGGGCGCACAACAATGACGGCTGGGTCGTTGTGCCCAACTCTAGGGCCAGGGAGTGATCAAAAAATGCTTTTGAGACGTTTTGTATTATGCTACCATTTCTATATCTCAATCACAGTTGTTGTAAAGTAGTTACTCTTTATTAACAAAAGGCATATTTTGCTACGATACCCTACATTAATTTGCGAATAGCAGACATTGGTTTTTCAAATATGCTGATATGAGATTTAAAAACAAAAATCAGGAAAAAAATCATCGGCTCCGTCACAGCCGCACATTGATAAATAGAAATATATTTTGTTTTGACCATTTACATCTTGCTGCCCCTTCGAAGGGACGGACAACGCATATCTAGCATATCACTGGGTTGTCTCTTTTAAGGGGACATGGCTCAGGGGGTTTGTATAGACAATGGCTTAGTTCTTATTGAAGCATCGAATAGAATTGATCACTATTTAAAAATTTACTAATTTTAATATAATCTTTTTTCTTCTCAATATTGCAAAACAATCCAGCAATTTGTAAATCAAAATTTTCTTCAAAAATAACGAGACATAAAAAAATTGCTCTTTATCTGCGTAATGATAAAAAAAACTATGACGCTAAGTAAATACAACGGCACTGGAATCAACCTGCTATGCCTTTTGGAAATTGCTTTAAACTTTAATATACAGTGGAAAATGGTCAAAAATAAATTTAGATATTATTATAAATGTATGTTCTTCAATGACAAATTTATATAAATCAAATTTATAACATTATCCTTACTTGGTTCTGAAAATTATACTCAATAATATTACGCTTGCAGCATATACGTTCTTGCCATAATGCCCATGCTGCTAAATAAATTGTTAGAAAAGAAAAAAAAATCATATAGACAATGGTGTATTATGTTTATTTATCTAAATACTTGATTGGTGTACAGAAATAACCAGCATTTTGAAGTAGCCCTGGTTGCACATTATACATGTACTATATTTTAACACTTAACGGACAGCGCAAATTTGGTATGTTTGCTCCTAGTTTCCTTAAATTATTCAGAAAATTAGATTATATTATTATAGAACATGATTCAAAGGATAGTATCTGCAATAAAACTTTATTTAATCAATTATATTGATTTATTTAATATTTTATAATCATATTTATCAAAACTTTTAGTATTTTTTAGGCATATTAGCATTCACATTCATGTAAATGTACAAACGTAAATCTACAGGGTCTGTCCGTTAAGTGTTAATGTATGTTCCACTTCTTTACTTACATTTTGTAATTTATCAGTCTTCAAGTAGTCAAAAATTATTTAAGAAAATATTTATTGATGCAGTAATGATGTAGATTTTAGAATTTTTGATAGTGACTATCTCAAAGCGTCTCAAAATGCAAGTCATTCTGATGTTATTATAAAATTAATATTTTGTATCACCGATCATCATTCCTGTATATAGCTTTGTGTTATGTGTGAATATTCGGAAGTGTGTTCTGTTGTGTTGTGAATGTGTACAGAAAAATATCTTAAATTTGCATCATTTGAAGTTGCGGCTGAAAAAAAACTGCGCAGTTTTTTTTAATTCAAAAGGATCCATGTTGCATGTTCATATTGCTTGGAATATGTGCCATTTATGTACTCAGTGATGAATGCTCACATAATCTGATTTTGATTATATAATCATTTTTACCAAAATGATAATAGAAAGTGGGTTGCAACATGAATAATTTATTTCATCTGTTATATCTTTAAAAATTCATGTACTAAATCATTTATAACACTATGAAATTTAGTAGACAGATTATCTGCATTTTTCTTTCAGTTATATGACTTTAACAAAAAGGAAAGGAATATATTGTGATAAATTAGTGATATGTATTCTGTTTGTCATAATAACGCACATTTAAATAATAAATCAGCTTTTATAATAATTTATATAAAAAAGTTTAAAGTTTGCAAAAAGAATATAACTGAAGTCTTAGGGTGCATAAATTAGCAGAAACATAAGCATCTTACAAAGTAGCAAATTCATGGTCATGCGCTCCAATTTATTGTGTGATATACATCTTTTTAGTATTGATTTAAAATATGTAATACAATACAAAATTTCTATAAATGAAATTGCACTGAAAATAAAACTTATCTTAGTTTTGCAATTAATATAACATTTTTAATGCATAATATTGCTCAAACACTATTTTGATTCATCCGATTAAAAATGTTTATACAAATTATAAAAATGATAATGCCAAAGTGTTTTTTTTTATTTGTTAATATTTATTGTTTGTATTATAGAATCATTTACCATTCGTTATAAGTGTTATTTTTTCAGACAGCAGTATGATGCATCTTCTAAATTATCTGTTTTAAGTCATTCAAAAACTGAGAAATATTTGTATTTTATAGTTTATATGTTGTAATTTGACTTAATTGTAAAACCAAAGAGTTCTGGCTTTTGTATAAAATTACCCTAAAATAATTATATACATAGTAATTTGTTATAGATTCATTAATAATATTATAAAGCAATAAAATATGCAAAAGCCGACTGCCGCTTTTTAAGCTAAGTGAGTGCTTTGATTTCCTATTAGAAAACATGCTGAATATGAATGACAACTTTGAATTATAGTACTTAATGTTATCTTATTGTTATTATGGGAACCTCAGGTTATTTTAAATTATGCATAGCACCATTTTAAGGTGAATGAAAGTTTTTAAAATCATGTACCTATGTTTGTATTTAGATGTAAGTATTATATATATAAAATGGGATTATTTTTTCTTTATAATTAATACATAATAGGTAAGCATGTTATTTAATTATAACTAGATTTGGGTGTAATAGATATATTTCTAATTATATTAATTAATATAACTTCATCTAAAGTCGATTTGTATATTTTTATAAATTTAGTTGTTGTGAATTGTTGTATATAATATCAAAGTATGAATCTGCGTTTTATTAACTTACAAAACTTAAACATAAGTAATTAATTGCAATATTAAATAAATTATTTAATATAATTTTGAAATCTGCTAAATGACAGAGAGGTGATGATGTCTCTATATAATAATAGTCTATTTGC
Organism: Ctenocephalides felis; assembly: GCF_003426905.1. Classification (NCBI taxonomy): domain Eukaryota; kingdom Metazoa; phylum Arthropoda; class Insecta; order Siphonaptera; family Pulicidae; genus Ctenocephalides; species Ctenocephalides felis. The sequence continues at coordinate 125,110,307 of NW_020538040.1, forward strand.
AACCATGTATGTTTGTATGGCTCTCCAAGATAAAACTTGTGTTAAAGTCCAATCTTTACAATTACGGTTTAACTTTTGATGCATATGAAATACTAGTAGTGACACATACAGATTATTGCTCTCCATTTTAGATGGTACTTTAAAAAATAAATTATAATAAAAATGGAGCATGAAGGTAATTGAACCAAGCAGTTCTATGAATTAATAATGAAAAAATATATAAGTTTTATTAGAGTTCACAAAATATAAAGTAAACTAAACTTAAAAAGTTTTTATAAATTGTTGATATAAAATTTATAGTAACTATGCGATATAGGCACATATGCAGAAAGATTATTTTCTAAAGATTAATGAATTTAACCTTGTTTTGAAATTGAATTATAATATAATTGAATAATAATATAATTAATGTTTTGAAAAATGTTAGAGTTAATTAAAAGGTTTTAATATTCTTCATGTGCTTTTTTCCACAATTATTTAAACCTGTGATGAAATAAAATTTGTGATCTTATAATTATTTGATGCACTCATTCTATTTTATTAACTTCTCGAAGAAGTTGTTTTCGTTAAATACCATGAGCTAATTTTGTATTTTTTTGACGTTTCAAGTCGTTCTGAATAGTTCGAAAGCTTATTGGAAAAAGGTACATGCGCATGAATGTTATTACTAACTATATGAGTCAAAATTTGATCTCATTGAAGTTTTCTCAAAAATTGCTGCTCAGATTTCAGGATTTTTAAATCTTTATTAAATAATTGTTAAAAGAAATTTTTGTTGACGATTTAAATGAAAATTGGGGTAGTGATTCCCGATATGGAGCCTATGACAACTTTAGAGTCAGCGGAGTCAAAAAAATGTGCGGGGTGTATTTGCACGCCATTTTAATATCTATTTACTTAAGGGGGTATTCTATAAAGTAAATTCAGGGTCCGCCTTCTAAAGTTTTTTTTCAACTAGTGCTTATTTCGTAAATGGTAACACTTAGCTCATGTCTGATTTGACAGATAATTAGTTTTATCCTTCCGCTGAACGAATATGGTTGTGTATACGCTTGAACAACGCTGGGAAATATTGCATAAATGCATGCATAAAAAATCATCTTTTTAGATGAAGCTCATTTTGATCTTGGCGGGTATGTAAACAAGCAAAATTGTCGCATTTGGGGCACAGAAAACCCGCACGCATACATTGGAAAGCCGATGCACCCAAAACGAGTCACTGTTTGGTGCAGATTTTGGTCCAGAGGCATAATTGGGCCATTTTTCTTCGATAATGAGCAAGGAGTGGTCGTTACAGTCAAAGGTAATCGTTATCGGGCCATGTTGAACGAATTTTTGTTCATAAAAATTGAAGAGGAGGATATTGGCAACATTTGGTTTCAACAGGACGGCGCTACGTGCCACACAGCCGAAGCTACACTCGATGTTTTGCGCCCTGTTTTTAAAGATCGCATTATCAGCCGCAGAACTGATGTCGTTTGGCCACCTCGGAGCTGTGATTTGACACCGTTGGACTATTATTTGTGGGGTGCCGTCAAAGATAAGTGTTACGCCGACAAGCCAGAGACAATTGACGCTTTAAAGGACAATATTCGTGAAGCCATTGGTGAAATACAGCTGCACACAATCGATAATGTACTTAAAAATTGGACCGATCGTGTAGGCTACTGCATGGCCAGCCGAGGCAGCCATTTCAATGAAATTATTTTCAAATAAAAAAAGAAATTTGAGAAAATATTCAGTAGTTTTTTTTATAGCATTTTCAAAAAAAAAAGTTATTTGGCGGACCCAATAGATATTAAAATGGCGCGCAAGTTATTAACTTTTGTTTATTTGTGTGTTTAATTTTTCCCGTACTCTTATAACGTTGATAAATAATGGTAAAAAATAATGGTAAAAAAATCTTTTTCCTTTATTTTACGATGATTTAAGAATTTTAGGTCATTCTTAAATTATCGCATCAATTTCGTTCAAACGTTGTGATTTTTGCTACATATTGTATATTGTATTATTAACACTATGCCGTCCGGCGACACCACAGTGGTGTCGGGCGCGAACTAGCGCTCAACAGCCGGCGACACCACAGTGGTGTCATGAGCACAGTATCGTCCTTTGGCCAGTGGCAGAAATCTTTCCATCCTGTTGGTGTTTTAATTTAGATAACAAAATGTTACACCCGTCAACTTTAGTAAGACCTAAAAATTTGTAATTTTTCGATAATATCCAGAATGGGCGGGGACAAGCAAAGTGATAACAAATTAGCACTACCGGCGCCAAGCGAATAAATTTTTACAAGACGTGCGGACGGCAAAGTGTTAAGTAAAATATTCAAATTCAAATAAGTCTGTTTGTCAAACATCTGTTGTCAGGTGGCAGTGACAACGAGTTTCACTTTGAAATATAGATATCACTATGTTTCTAATTGTAAGTGAAAATAGCTCTTGGCCGGCATTGCTGCACCAATAAAAAGTCAGCCCTATTTGATAAATTCTAATAATAAAATTATCCATTTTGATAAATTCTTATAATAAAATAATATAATATGGATGAATTAATCATTGGGTTACCATCTAAATTCGAAGTGAGGAGAAGTTTCAGCCCAACAGCTCATAGGCTCATAGATATGAGAATAAAAAAAAGAAAAAGAATTATATTTATAGGCTCACCAACTGTGTGTTAATTTATTTACTTCGGTAAATATATTTTCGTACATCAAAGTCAAGTGACATTTATTAACAATTACGCAACACCAATGATTTACCAATGATATCAATGCGGAATAACTGCTGATAATATCAGTTTGATTTACGCAGTCGGTCGAGTAAGAAAGTGCAATAAATGCAAAATCACAATTTTCAGATAGTTGTTGTGTTCATAATTGTTCTAGTTTGGTGTATGATACATATGGAAATAAACAATGGTAAGTGTTATGTATATATAGATTTTTCAGTGTTACTCTTATTATGAGATCAGTTGAAAGGATTGATTTTTATCTTCCCGAAGAAGAATTTTAGGCCTTCCAATCGATATATGTAATCCACTTTATAAAATAAGAACTTGCGTTGATTAGTTTTGCGCGACAATCGTCTAAACCTTTTTAAAAATCAGCAAATAAGTGCATTTTTTTATTTATATTTTTGCTTGAGCAGATTTTAAAAAATTAAAAAATTGTCTAAATATAGATTAAAAATTGTAACCCTACGATAAAAACTCTAATTAATAAAACTATTAAAATTTGCATTAATTGATTGCGCGTTGAATGTAACTTCTGATATTGAATAGAATGCAATTTATTCTGATAAAACAAGTAATAAAACAAAGTTCTAAAAGAGTTACATCAAATGACTTAACTATTTCTACCCCGGACAACGTAAAGGGTATGGGCGTGTTGCCATACAGAATTGGCCCCACCCTGGTATTTAAATAATTTTGATGCCATTTTATAGGTATTTTCGAGAAAATCTGATATAGAAAATTTCAAACCCGTAGCTCATTATTTGGCCGAGATATCATTGAAAATGTGTGAAAGTGGCCCCTTTTTTCAAAATCGTTTTTTGTTGTAACTGCAAAAGATTTCGACAAACAAATAATGCCATTCTATTCACAACGGTGTGTACTATATTATTAATAACAAATATTGTTTAATAATTATTTTTTAGTGCATGAAAAAGTGAAACTAGTTTTTTGATTTGAATTTTCGGGTAGTGCGGTTGTTTGGAGTAATTTTTAATTAGCATCATTAGAAAGGCTATTTAATTTTCTTTCACTGTCCAATATTTCGTTTTATTTCATATGGTAGAACATATCCAAAAGTATAAAAAACCTAAGCAAGAACACGCTCGCGCTCATATAACACCCGTGTAAGTCGTCACTGATTTGCAACGACTAGCAATAGCACTACTCGCCGCGCGTCTTGATAAATTCTGCATATAAGTATGGAACATTATTTTATGAAAAAATTTTAATAAAACACAAGATATATACATTTTTATTTTGAATTAGCAAACCCGACGAACTCCGTTTCGCCACAATTTTTTGTTTGTTTTATTTTTGAAAAGGAAAAATGTGATTTTGTTATACAACAGTAATGAATTTCTTTCGATTACAAAAATGAAGTGTTTTTTAGTTGAACTTCTCAAAGTAAATAAAAGTGAATCCGTTTTATTGAAGTGCTCTTTGCTAAACCACATTTTTTATTTTTTGGTCTGACGTTAACACAAACAAAGCGATTGGCCTTGTTATTGCGAACGCACGGCGAACTGGAAATTGCAATCGTTTGAAGTCAAACGGAAGACCAGTCGGAATCATTGGTATGTCACCAAATCGCCAGCAATTTTTGATTGAATGGTGAAATTCAGTGCGTGTATATCATTTTTCTTTGCGGCAAGAATTGCTCTTTGACTTAACCAAGCAAAATTCTGATAATTCTCACTAATGTAATTACTCGAATTTTTAATTACGGTGCGTGAAGTTCCAGTAGCTTGCATTAAGGCACGATGCCATGCACAACTAATTTTCTTAGCTATAAACCTTGCGGAGCCCGAGACCTTTCCAACGAATGCAAAATTGTCGAAATCGGTTCGTGCGTTCTGGAGTTATTTCATCAGGAAGGAAAACCCGACTTATTTTTATATATATAGAAGATAATTATGTATTTATATGTATGTGTATATTAATAATTATATTTATATATAATTAAATATATATTATTTATATATTGCACAAGTATACTATATGATTGATATTTTATACAATTATCACTAAATAAATAAAACATAGGTCGATAAAATATATACATAATAATAGTATGTCGGTATACGATTTCTATTCATACTACGGCAATGTATAGAATGTCAAGTACACTAAGTTAGTCATAAATATATTAAATAATATCATAAAGTTTTTTTAAAATTAAATAATATATATTAACATATATTGAATGAAATATCTCTGCCTGTAAATACTCTTATTAATTGTTGAACTACTATAAAATTGTGCTTCATCATTAATTAAAACAATAAAAAATAAACGATGTCACAATAACGACACTAGAATCAACCCGCTATGCCCATTGCTCCAACTTGCTGCAGAAAATAAATTTTATTTTTATTGTAAATGCATGTTCTTCAATGCCCACAAATTCATATCAAACAAATTGCATAACACACAAAATAATATCATGTTTACAGCAGGTAAGATTTCGTCAGAATGGGGCACCGAGTTGCTGATAGATAGTTTTTATATAGAAACCGGCCGAAAAGTGATAAAATATTGAAATCTATATTCATACAAACACATAGTTTTTGTCAATTTTAGTCTCAACTGATTCAGAATTACTTGAAATGCAGAGAAAACATAAAATTAGCAAATTGGATTCTCTCGTGAACTCATAATTTCTATTCCAATATTTTTTATTATTTCATCAATTTTACTAGTTTTTGTTGACTTAGGTAGTGATGTCCCTATCTTCTAATTCAGCCCTGTTTTATTTGGCTTGTTCATATGTGTAGGAATCATTCCAATTCGTCAAAAGATTTTTGAACATCGATTAGTTCCAACGATTGTTCTTTTTCTATGCATTGAACACTTTTGATTAAAATCAATTGTGATTTTCGGGTTAGTTTTATTTAGTTGTGCTCATTGAATATTTAGTGATAATTTAGTTTAGTACAAAAAACTATATGAATTTGCCTTATACACAAAAGTATCAACTGCATTGACGCATATGCTTTGTATAAATAATTTTTCACAGATTACGTATTAGATTTAACAATTGAAAAAACGAAAAAATATTATACGTAGTAGAATGCACCAGCAGGCGCGACTAAGGTGTAAATTCGTGCAAATGCAACGGAAGTGCGTTACGGCAAACAAATGCAGCATTTGCGCCGTGTATGAAACATAAGTTTATTGAAATAATTTCTGTATTATTCGTAGTTTCTATAAATCTTTGAAGTTATTGAAATGGAGAGTATTTTTTAGACAAAACAGATATTACAGCTGTTCAAAGAATGAGATTATATCGTCAGCGAAAAAGTAAAAAAAATACCATCAGTCAATGAATGTATATTAATTTTAATTACATGAAGTTCTTCAAACACAATTATTACATGATGAGTGAAGTTGCGGAAACAATATTTGTTTAGGCGTTGTTTAACATAATCCACTGTGTGAACGAATATTATAGAAGTTATTAATCAGAAATTACTTCATTTCTCTAATGAAGGTTCATTTCTAAATGCTAATTACAATGACAAACCGATCATGTCAAATTTGAAGTATGACTTTAATTACATTATTGTTTTTAAATATTATACATATTTTTAATGCTATTATAAATATATAATTTATATTTAATCATTGTATAAATGAGTATTGTGTGTACATACATACACATACACACATATTCATTTTTTCTGAGGTATGTCAAAATGTTCAGAAACCTTCAAAACGTAAAGATACGCAAAAATTTTCATTTTCGATTTTCGGCCCATTACTATAACTACCCTATGGGAAGTTAATAAAATCTATAAGCTATTGTGATGGTTATTAGAATTCCAGTAATTGTACTGGAGTTCTACATACTTGACATGATGAAGATCAAAGGGATGATTTTTCTTCAATCTTCTAATATCTGGTGGTTCTAATACGGGAATTAATGTAGGGTTTTTGTGGTTGATGATTTTGTCGTAATGAGATTATAAAGGAATAAATAATATACGAAGCATGTAAATTAAACTCCAACAACTGTATAAAAAGTCACTATGAATTCTATATATGATCTTTATGGACTCTATATTTCCGGCTCGGACGATGCCTAACCTTTGTACCATGCAGTTTTATTTAAAATTATTGATTGTGAACCTTGACACAGGGCATTTGGAGAGTTTATTATAGGTAAGAATATTATATTACGTATTATAGATATAGATGCTATTCTAAATGCTGTTCAGAGTAGTAGAATGACTTTTCCGTTTTTTATACATAATATACTATTTTTTTCGACAAGTTATATCTTTATTATATATCCGTAGGATGAAACGAGTAAAAGAAAATGGTGCGTCATTTAGAAAGAAAAATAAGAGAAGGGCGGAAATAGAGACTAAAAATACTGGAGTACTACTCAAATATTTCTCCAATAAGTCAACTTCTAGTTCTTTTAGTATTGTTGCCTCAAGCACGGGCGAAGAAGCAGCCTTCGAAGGCGAAAAAGCATTATCCAATGTTGTTCAAGAAGAAAGTTTTGCTTCACACACTAGCAAAGAAGTAGAAAGTTTGTCAAGTTCTGATGAAGAATCTGTTGCACAAATTATTCCGTCTATTTCTATGAAAGATATTGGATTATGGCTTAACAAAATTGACGACAATACTAGAGTAATGCTGGTTCGTCAAGGTTTCTTTGCAATTCAAAATTTGGACGCCAACTTCGGCAAAGGAGTGAAACGTCCAAATAATACAATCAAAACCAAAGGTGGAACATGAAAACTGAGTCAAGACTGTTTTCTTCAAATTTTGCCTAATGGCGAAAAGCTCTTAAGATCGTGGATGGTATATTCACCATCGAAGAAAAGTGTTTACTGTTTCTGTTGCAAACTGTGTGATAATCTTTGTTAAACAGGTTTCTATACGAAAAATGGTTTTAATAAATGGTGAGAATTCAATCCCAAAATCGATCAACATGAGGTGAGCCCCATAGATAAACAAGTATAAAGTCCACTGCACATTAGAAATAAGACTTGGACGTGGCACAACTATTGACATTCTACAATAGCAGAATATTGATAAAGAAATAAAAAAAATGAAGAAAATTTTAACAAGAATACTTGATAAAATTAGATTCTTAGCAAAACATTTGGCGTTTCGAGGACATCGTGAAAATGTTCATCAGGAAAGCATCGATTCAAGGAAAAATAAAGGAATTTTTTTAGAGTTCGTAGACTTATTGGCTAAGTACGACGCAGTATTACAAAAAGAAGTAGTCAAAATTAAGATGGGTAATAAATATAGTATCTCCTATTTGTCACCAAAGATTCAGAACGAATTCATAGAGCTATTGAGCGGCGCAGCCAGAAGAACAATTGTGGATAAAATAAAGCAGGCTAAATACTTTTGTATTATATTTGACAGCACTTCTGACATTTTGCACAAAGATCAAACCAGTCAAATTATTAGATATGTAGTTATAAATTGTAGTGAAGTCAAAGTTGTAGAATCATTCATTGACTTCGTAGAAACTAAAAGAAAAACTGCTGGTGAAATTACAAATATGATTTTAACAAAATTAGAAAATGTTGGTTTAGATATAAAAGATTGCAGAGGACAGACTTACGATAATGCTGCTGTCATGGCTGGAAAGCATAGCGGTGTTCAAATTCGTATAAAAGAAATAAACCCAAACGCAGAATTTGTAGCATGTACAAATCATTCTTTAAACCTGGTGTGTTTACATGCAGCTTCTGAAGCTATCAATTCAATCACATTTTTTTGGAACTATTGAACAGTTGTTTTTGTTGTTTTCTTCTTCCACTCATAGATGGAATATTTTACTTTCTGTCACTGGTCAAGGTGTTAAACGCAGTGTAGAAACTCGCTGGAGCGCTAGAGCTGCCGCTTTGGCTATAGTAAAAAAAACATTTTTTTTACATTTTAAACGCATTAGAGAAATTGACATCTGAAGAAGAAAATAGTAAAACAAGATCAGATGCTGGATTATTACTTAATTCTATGCAATCTTTTTCTTTTCTAGGTTACCTTCATTTATGGGAACACTCCCTTTTGGAAATTAATGACGCTCAAAAATACCTCCAAATAGAAGAGTTAAATGTCCACCAATGCCATGTAAAACTAAATTCTTTGCAAACACAAAACGCTGTTATAGCACCCAAAACAATTTGTGAAGAGTTGGAGATATCGACTGAGCGTCGAGTTAGACGAAGAAAAAATATGAGTGGGAAAAATTCACAAGACGCCGGGCTATCCTTAGAAGAAGAAGTACGAAGAGAAATGTTTTCATTTATGGACAGAATTATAAGGGAAATAAAAGAACGCTTCGATCAGTTGCAGGGCCTTGTAATGAAATATTCGTGTATAATAACATGTGACCTGCTAAATGAAGAATTTGAATGTCAAATAAGTGACTTCATTGACATTGATAAGGAACAGTCTCATATTGAAAGAAAAAGTATCCAGGTTTTTATGGCTGTACCTACACTACAAGAAGAGGCAAAATATTGGGATAATGAGAAGAAGGGCCCTCTTGATCTGCTAAAATTTATTCAGAAGAATAGGTTGGAAAATTCTGTTCCCAACATAGTAATTTTGTTAAGAATTTTTTTTAACAATTTCAATCAGTGTCGCTAGTCGCGTTTGCGAAAGAAGCTTCTCAAAATTGAAGATTATCTTTGTTCGACAATGAGCCAATTAAGACAAAATCTTGCAATATTATCAATAGAACAAGAAGTTCAATTATGTTCAATTAATTTATAAAAAAATTATTTATGTGCATTAATTTATAAAATAATTATTTATGTATATTAATTTGATTTGATTTTAATCATTTTACAAATGCCCAAGATTTTGTCCGGGTGAAATTTGACAAAGAAGTTACTTAGTTTTTTTAGATCTTATCTTATCTTGATTTAAAATATTTCAATGATTTTTATTTATTCAGCAAATTTTACCTCATTTTAATTCAAACTATTATATAGTTTTATTATTTTTTTAATAAATGAACAGTTGAATCGTACAGATAAAATTTAGATAAAGATCAGAATGCCACTTACACCAAGGCTTAGTTATGAAAGCAATTTTAGAACTTGTTAAAAAAAATTAAGATAAAATTTTTGATTTTTTAGAAATTTTAGATTTTCCAAAGAAGTGATTTGTTTGAAAACAAAAAACTAAAATACTATAACTTTATTCGTTAATCAATAGTTGATTTTAATTGACTATTTTAAGATTCAATTATTACCGTGCTATTCTCACAATTAGGAGCGGGTGTTTCAGATCTCTCGGCAACGACACCTAGAAAGTCAAAATCTTATGTTAATGAAAACAAAAAAAAAATTATTAGTAGGATTTAAATCTAATCTACACATATAAATAAAAATTGGTGTCATTATAAAAATTCAAATCTCTTTAATAAAGTTAAAAAGGCCATGAAAAAAAGTTGTATGAGCTCCAGAAAATTGTACACTGAATATTGTATTTAAAAATTTTTAAAAGAAATTTTCCATAAAGCCTACTAATAAAGCAAGACATAACTGAATGCCAAATAATTAGAAAAGTAAAACTTTCAACATTTTTGTCAAATTTGATGTGATGTAGAAATAAAATATGTTATTAAACACATCCAGATAAGAAAAATTATCAATTACAAAAGGAATTGAAGCCATTTCAAAGTTTCTTTGCTTTTGTACATCGTTTTGTAGTTGTGATTTTTTTTTTTAAATTTTATTTCTAAATTTTTAATTATTTTTACCAGTCATCTGGTTCCACCTGATCGTTATTTACCTCCTCCTCTGATGATTAATCTTCTTTCGAAAGATTCTTTTCATAGTTCTTTGCTAAATCAGTTTCAAACATTATAGTCTAAGGCTTCTAAGATGCGTCAGTACAGTGCAGAATATATTAAATATGGATTCATAGAAAATTCTATAAACCCATGTATGCCTTTATGCCTTCTGTGTTCAAAAACATTTTCAAACTAGCTGTAAGTGGAATTCTGTCTTAAGGCAATTAAGGCATCGTGCCTTTAGGCAAATTGCTGGAACTTCCCGTACCAAAAATTATTATTTTTTTAAAAACGATTAACATTTTTGAAAAAATTTTACTTCAAAAAATAAGATTTTTGAGAAACTATAAATTGGACAAAAAATTATTTTTTTTTGAAAAAAAAAAATGTTTTCTTTATTTTGACATATTTTGGAAGATCTGAACTTTTTTTCAAAGCATCGTACTGCTTTAACTGCATAGAGACAAAATATAAAGCGCGTAAGCGCCGCGTCGCTGTCTAACGGATAAACATTGGTACGGAACCCATAGGAATGTAAACAAAATTTATAATTATTGTTAAAATCTCTATAAAATATCTGATAATTTGATGTGCATATGTCTAATGATCATTTTTGACCGCCAAATGGCATTTTTTTTTACTTTTTTTGTTATATCTCCGAAACCGCTAGACCTGGCCCTATGAAAATTTGATCAATTCTTCATCTTGTCAATACAAGTAAAATGAATTATTAAAATCGGATGCTCCGTACTCTTAAAAACAGAGGTAGGGTTTTTGGCACTTTTTGCCCCATATCTTTGGAACGGCTAGACCTGCCTCCGCCAAAAACTAATCAGCACGTCTTCTTATCAATACAAATCGAATGTTTTTTGAATTATTCAAATTGCTTCATCCGTGTTCCGTCGACGAAAATTTGTATCCGCACACACATACATACTACGCACACACACACACACACGCCTACATCCATTTTTTCTAAGGTATGCCAAAATATTCAGAAACCTCTGAAACGTAAAGATATATAAAAATTTTCATTTTCGATTTTTTTGCGATTACTATAACTTACCCTACGGGAAGTTAAAAATGAAGCAATGAAGACCTCAAGACTTCAAGATCATTTGAATAGAATGCATCCGGATAAGAAGGATAAAAATGTTGACTACTTTCAAAATCTGGAAAAGACGTATAATGCTCAGCCTAGTGTGTCAAAACTTTTTTCTGTGGCTGCTAAGCAGGGCGATGACGGACTTCGAGCTTCATACAATATCTCTTGGTTAATTGCCAAAACAGGTGAACCACACACTATTGGAGAATCATTAATTTTGCCAGCAGTAAAAGAAGTTATAACTGCTGTGTTACATAAACCAGCGGCAGATATAATTCGCAAAATTTTTTTGAGTAATAGTTCTGTGCAAAGACGAATTGATGAAATGGCTGAAAATATTGAAGAATTATTATGCAATCATTTCAAGTCTTGTAAATTTTCACTCCAATTGGATGAGTCTACTTTACCAACTAATGAAGCATTGTTGTTGACTTACGTGAGTTAAAGATGAAGAAGTATGCCAAGAACTACTATTTGTTAGAAATTTAGAGACAGATACAAAAGGAGAAACCATATTCAAAACATGGAAGAAATTTTTTGATGAGAGAGATATTCCCTTGAAGAATATTATATCAGTTGCTACTGATGGTGCTCCAGCTATGAGAGCTTGTCAAAAAGGATTCATATACTACCTAAAAAATAAAATTTCCAATGTTCTTGCTGTACATTGCGTGATACATCGACAGCATTTAGTTGCCAGAAACTTAAGTGAACTATTGCATCAAGCATTGCAACATGTCATCAGAGCTACCGTTAAGTAGTTAAATCCGAAACAACTCTTTAAATGAGAGATTGTTTAATCAGCTGTGTACCGCTAATGATGAAGAATTGTTATGAAGAACAGATTGTTATTTCACACAGAAGTGCGGTGGCTATCAAAAGGAAATTGTCTGACCCGTTTTTACAATCTGTTTGACTCTGTTGTAGAGTTTTTAGAAAATAAGTACACACAGTTGTGTAAAAACCTGATATCATCAAAAAATGATATAGCATATCTCATAGACCTTTATGCATTGCTCAACAATATGAAACTACAACTTTAAAGCGATGGCCTAAATTTAATAAAAACAAAAAATATCATCGCTGCTTTTGTAGCCAGACTGTTATTACATAAGAAAAATATTGGAAAACGGGAGTTTCATAATTTTTCCGGTATCGCAACGAAGACTTGCTTGTAACATTTGGAAAATCTTCATGGCAATTTTATTGAAAGATTTCAACATCTTTTAAATTTGGAAATACCAGACTGGGTATTAGACCCTTTTTCAAATGCAAATGTAGAAACATCAGCCCAGCTAGAAGAAGAGCTTATAGAATTAATAACAAATGAAGAATTGAAAATCAAATTTTTAAGATGGTTATCAACAATTTTGGCTACAGAAGTCAATTCAGCAGTTATATACCCGGGCCTGTGGTCGGTTGTTCAAAATTTTTTACTAACATTTCCATCATCATATTTGTGTGAACTAAAAACAGAATCAGTTGCAAATTACCAAACGCGGTGACTTACGACTGTTTTTGAGTCAAATGGAACCTGATATTGTCAAACTTGTAAAGAACCATCAAATTCATCCTTATCATTAGAGTTTGAAAATAAAATTTGATATACTGTTTCTATTAATTTGATATATAAATATATAAAATATATGATTAATGTTATAAAGTTGCATTTTATTTGCTCTCACTGGTAAAAATGTCTAATTTAGAATGTAAGGTTGCATCACAATCACACTATAAATATATTAATAAAAGTAAAAAAAAACAGTTTTCAGAGATTGTATAAAAAATTTGGTAGGGGGGCGATATAAAAATTTTGATCTTCAAAGGGAGTGATGGAAGAAATAAGTTTGAGAAACGCTGGTCTAAGCGCTTGTGTACCATCCGACTAACCCGTTTCCACAAAGCTAGAATTTTTTTAAATCATATTTTATTATCGGTTCATTATGAAAGTACCATTCTGGTAGGCATTTCGCGGTTGCGTCATTATCTTTTAAGTCAAAAAAATGTCAGAAAATGTCAAAAAAAATTTTTCATAACTTGGGGGCATGGCATCGTGCCTTAAAGCAAATTGCTGGAACTTCCCGTACCGTAATTATACATTCAAGGAATGAAAATAATCAATAATTGTTTTGAATAATTTCAAATAGATCATTTATTCACCGTCTACTCAAGCAAAATGATTTTAGAATTAATTTAATCGGACGATCTGTTTTTCAAAAACTGCATAACCATTAAACTGCGCTCCATACCTCCGAAACGGCAAAATTGCCTTTTGCAAAAACGCCTCGCAATCGAGTACTTTAATGATTTTTCAATCATACAAATCGGTTATTCCATACTGTCGAAAATGTGGAGACATTTGTTTGAACCATATAAATAAAAATAAAAATTCAAAATCTTGGTAAGGAATCCAAAAAAATTACACAAAATGTGTACACAATATTAAAATTTCTATAAAATATCTGATAATTTGATGTACATATGTTCAATAAACATAACCGCTGGACCTGCCTTAACACTTAATTTCGTTTAACGTCAAAGTTTGCAAAAATTGGTATCGTTTTTTTGACATTTGTCAAAATTAGACCTTTCATCGACCTTTGCTCAGAAACGCCTGAACCGATTTCAGAAATTTAAAAGCCATTCGATGTATCTCAATGAGCACTATAGTTTGTCAGTTTTGTGAGATGATCTGCCGAGCCGTTTCTTTGTAATTTGAAAAATAGTATTAAACTATTCGTCCACATTTAAGCCCATTCTACCGAATCGATTTTAAAAAATCGAAAACTGTTCGAAAGATATTAGTTGGGAATAATACTGATTAGTTTTAGGTTTAAAATCTACCGAGCCGTTTTCTTGTAATTAACTGTTGAAAAAAAATTAAGCCGATTTTTAAGAAACTTTCTTTGGCGATGTATATCTTGGTCTTATAGAACTTACTGAAATATTACGGCCTTACGACAAGTAGTTTAATTTTAAAAATTCATCAAAGTTTGAGAAAATGAGTAGTTTTTTCATTCCAGTCTATTTATTCTTTCTTCTAGTCTATCTTTTGCTTTCCATGATAACATGTGCTGCATCAGTTCTTCTCGCTCCACCTAGGCAATGACAATTAGGATCAATTTCGATCCCAATTCTACTTTTGGGAGAATTTTGAAATTTAAAAAAAAATCTTTTTTGAAAAATTTAACTTTATTTTTTATCATTGATTTTTTTTTAATTTCGATTTTTTTGAAAATTTATACTTATTGTTAGTATTATAATCTCTATAAAATATCTCATAATTTGATGTGCATATTTCTCATAATAATTTTCGACCACCAAATGGCATATTTTTTTTATTTTATTAACTGAATCTTCGAAAGCGCTAGACCTGCAATCCGAAAAAGTTAATTAGTTTTTCATTTTGTCAATACAAGTAAAATATTTTTTGAATCATTAAAATCGGATGCTCTGTTCTCTCTAAACTGAAATACCATATTTAGCCCTATCTTCGAAACGGCTGGACCTGTCTTTTTCAAAAACAAATCAACACGTTTCCTTATCAATAAAAATCGATCGTTTTTTGAACCATTCAAATCGGTTGATCCGGGTTCTCAAAGTTGTCTATAACAGTGGAAGTGTTGGAGAATCCGATCTGAATTATATTTTTAAGATTTAAAGACATGACATTACATATTGAAACTTCGTGAATGTTATTGTTAGCTACCGTATCTGGCGTTATTGAGCTAAGATTGCTCTGCTAAGTTATTAGGAAATAAATTGTTTCGAGCGAAACCATTTTTCAATATCCTTATATCATTCCGTTTCAAGGAAGTGGTTCTTGTAAAAGAATTTCAAAAATCAACTTAACGCACTATTTCCTTTTGTAAGTAAATCGGCAAGTTTATATCATATAAAATTGTCTAGGTGTGGTAGATCTTTATAGTGTTTTATGGCTCTAATTTTTTAACGCTGTCGCACTTTTTTACAACTATGAAATTGACAATCTACTATAGAATATTTGTTGTTGCCGCTTCATTAATACATTTAATGAAGCTAGTATTCGAATTCGTTGGATTGCACTTAAATTGAGACTTCGATAATATTTTGTATGCAATTTTTACGTAGCCTGCCCAATCTGCAGCTTTAATTTTTCAAGGATTATGGTATGTTCCTATGTTATTATAATTTGAGCCATATTGTATCTTATTAACTTCCCGTAGGGCAAGTTATAGTAATCGCAAAAAAATCGAAAATGAAAATTTTTATATATCTTTACGTTTCAAAGGTTTCTGAACATTTTGGCATACCTTAGAAAAAATGGATGTGTGTGTGTGTGTGTGTATGTATGTATGTATGTATGTATGTATGTATGTGCGTGCGTGTGTGTATGTATGTGCGGATACAAATTTTCGTCGACGATTTCGGGAACACGGATCAACCGATTTGAATAATTCAAAAAACATTCGATTCGAATTGATAAGGAGACGTGCTGATTAGTTTTTGGCGAAGACAGGTCTAGCCGTTCCGAAGATACGGGGCAAAAAGTGCCGAAAACGGTAACTCAGTTTTTAAGAGAACGGGGCGTCCGATTTGAATAATTCAAAAAACATTTCACTTGTATTGACAAGATGAAGAATCGATAACATTTTCATGAAGGTAGGTCTAGCGGTTTCGGAGATATGGAAGAAAAAGTAAAAAAATGAGCCATTTGGCGGTCAAAAATGATCATTAGACATATGCACATCAAATTATCAGATATTTTATAGAGATTTTAACAATAAGTATACATTTTGTTAACATTTCTATGGGTTCCGTACCAATGCTTATGCGTTAGACAGCGACGCGGCGCTTACACGCTTTATATTTTGTCCCTATGCAGTTAAAGCAGTACGATTGCTTTGAAAAAAAGTTCAGATCTTCTACAATATGTCAAAATAAAGAAAAAAATTTTTTTCAAAAAAAAAATTATTAAAAAAAAAAATGTTTTTTTAAAAAAAATTTTTTTTTTCAAAAAAAAGTTATTTTTTGTCCAATTTATAGTTTCTCAAAAATCTTATTCTTTCAAAGTAATTTTTTTTCAAAAATGTTAATTGTTTTTAAAAAAATAATAATTTTTGGTACGGGAAGTTCCTGCAATTTGCCTTAAGGCACGATGCCTTAATTGCCTTAAGACAGAATTCCACTTACAGCTAGTTTTATATTAATAATAATAGCTAGATGGTCAGATCCTAAAGTTTTATTTGTTACGCTCCACTTGGCTTTTCTTGACATCTCTGACGGGCTGTATATTGAGATGTCGACCAATCAAAGATTTCTATCATGTCTTTTTAATAATGTAGGTGATTTGTCATTACTACATTTCAGAATTTATGGTATTAATATACACTTAAGTTAATTCCTTCAGTATTATTTTTAATACTTCCAAATCTAATGTGATCTAATATTAATATCCCCTGCTATTATAAATGGAGTGGTTATATATTAATCCTGTTTTGTGATCGGGGGCAGAAAATATCGGCAAAAGATTGAGAGATAATCATAAATGGTAACTTTGATTCCCCAAATCTGAATTTTGGGCTGAAATTGTTTAGGTTTAAACATTCAAATTTGAACTTGGTTAATGAGTATTCCAACTCCTCCGAATCCATCGTCTCTATTAGTGCATACGAAAGAATATCGAGATGTATGGTACTTACTATTAGCCTTTGTAACTCATTTTACTTTTTTATTTTTATTTTTTATTGTATGCATCTTGCCAATATAAAAGTTCAGTTGGTATATTTTGCACCAACTATAAGCTATTCTAAAGGTTATAAAAAGCAAATTGTTGAATCTAACTTAAAAATAATAATACACCTTATAAAACAATCAAATGACGTATACTAAAAAATATATTAATAATTAAATTAATTTATAAATTATTATTTATATTTGTGGGTTGCATGGCATCGTGCCAAGTGTTTATTAAATTGGGCGACGAGCGTATTCTTCAAACAATTATGTGTGTGTTTAAAAGAAATATTTATTTTAAATTTGATTTCTTTGATAATTTATCATTTCTTTCAAAATTTTGAAATTTATTTAGAAGCTTGACATTTTTTTTTATTTTAATTTTCTGAGAATTTGGAAATTTTTGTATATTTAATTTTTTGAAAATTTTAAAATTACGAATTTTTCTGTAAAAGCGTTATTTGCACATTATCTACTCAAGCAAAATGCTTTTTGAATTAATTTAATAAGATGATCCGTCTTCTTAAAAACTGCCTAACCGATTTTACACCCTTTGCGCTCCATTTTTCCGAAACGGCAAAATTGCATTTTGCAAAAACGCCTCGCAATTAAGTACAAACCGAATATAAAATAATACAATATAAATAAAATATTTTTTTGAATTATTCAAATCGGACGCTTCGTTCTCTCAAAAACTGAATTACCATTTTTGGTTCATTTTGCCCTGTATCTTCGAAACGGCTAGACCTGTTTTTGCCAAAAACTAATCAGCACGCCTCTTCATCAATATGAATCGAATGCTTTTTGAATGATTTAAATCGGTTGATTCGTGTTCTCGAAATTGTCGACAAAATTTGTATCCGTCCACACACACATACATAATTTTTTTCTAAGGTATGCCAAAATGTTTAGAAACCTTTGAAACGTGAAGATATATAAAATTTTTCATTTTCGATTTTTTTGCGATTACTATAACTTATCCTAATAGAAGGTTAATAAAAATACTGTTGAGATAGCGATGTCGCACGAAAGGAGATGATGGGTGGTCACACATTTTTTTCCTTCTACTTCATATATTATTATTATTTTCTTCTACTTTATATTAGTATAGAAAAATGGCATAATTTTCGAAACAATGGTAGTAAACCTTTTCACCCATGAACTTTTAAATCCCGCTCTACTAAGTATTAAATAATTGCTAAAAGCTGCACAATTATAAATTAATACTAATTATAAGTTATAGGTGTTTACAATTAAGTTATGAACACATGGTATTCTAATATTGTCTAGGGTTGTTATACCCAAAAACCGCTGTCAGAAAACTGACATATAGATACATAAAAGTATCACAAGCTTACCAAAAACAATGAAACTGATTGACATAAATTTAAGTAAGCATCTCGTTTAAAAACAAAAAATCGTTTTTCGGCCTCTTCAAAATTTTCAGTATGATTTATCTAAATTACTTTTCCAAATTACCAGTAATCTTTTTTTATAAGGGTATGGGAGTTATTCAAAGTCTGTTTTATTTTATATCTCCTCCATTTCGATCTTCTATACACAAAAATATACAAACTCAATCACAAAATATAAATACAGGGCAAAATTTATGTAACGTTGAAGTGTCAAAGGCTTCAGGCACAAAGAGAAAAAAGGAAGAAACTAGCAATGAATTTGCACAGACAGAAAAACAAGATGAACCTGAATTTAAAAAAACCAAATTAGAAAGTTGTAACAACAACCACACTGAGCATGAAAATGAATCCGAAAAAAGTGAAGAAATGGAGGTTGCCAAGGAATCGGAAGATGAGGATGTATCCGACTATTCTGCTACAACTTCGTCTAATAAAAGTAGCAAGACAATAAACAAAGCTTCAATAACAGAAGGTAACAACGAAGACGCAGACTCCATGATACATGAGCAAACATTATTGAATAGTGGTGAGAAATGAAACAAATTATCATATATTTATAAAACACAAATAACATTTATGTATTATTTAAATGACACCAAGAAATCAATGTTGCTGAAGTTTGACAAAAAAATAATAAAGAATAGTTACGACAACATTTGGAGTAAATTTTATCTTAAAGCTTAGATGAATATTTATTTATTTTTGTCATTTTTATTAACTTTCCGAAGGAGAAATTTGTTTTCATCATGAAATCCGAATCGCATCATGAAATCCGAATTTTATGTTTTCTCGACGTTTCACGCCATTCTGAATCGAATGAGACCCAATTTGTCTTTATACATTGCGGACTGGTGTTTTGTCTGGATATGTCGGACTCAATACCGCCCTGGCATAATACCGACTAAAACCTCCGCTTTGCAATTGTCTCTGGTCCCCACGGAAACCGCCGTTAGACATTAGTTCGTGGGGGGAGGATCTAGAATGTTAAAATTTTTACCTTGATTTTATACTTAGCTTTTAATTGTGCAAAGTCCCATTTGCCCTTTCTCTTTCCATAAAACGCAGGTCAATTAGCACATCTCGTGCTAATCTGTCTATGGCGTTCCATGTAGCTTCAGTTGTCAGCAGCACTATCTGGAGTAATTCTTCGTCTCAATATCTCTTTTACATCGTCCCGTATCCCGGGATTTTTTTCCAAAAATTTAAAAGCGTCAGTTTTGCGCGACGATCGGCCAAAAAATTTTTCGTCCACGTTTTATCCTGCAATTCTGAGTCGATTTTAAAAATTCAAAAACCGTTGGAAAGAAATTAGTTGGAAATCGACCTAATTTCTTGGTGAAAATTCGCTGGTATAATTTCATGTAATTAACAGTTGAAAAAAAAAAACGACTATTTTCATGAAATTTTTGTTTTGGCTATAGATATTTTTTCTTGGTGAAGATTCGCTGGCATAATTTCATGTAATTAACAGTTGAAAAAAAATCGACTATTTTCATGAAATTTTTGTTTTGGCTATAGATATTTTTGTCTTCTAGATCATACTAAAATATTACGGCCCTACGACAGGTCGTTTAACTTTAAAAATTCGTCAAAGTTTAAAGAAATTAGTCGCGTTTTTTTGGCGTTTGTCAAAATTAGACCTTTAATCAACGTTTTCTCTAAAACGGCTGAACCGATTTCAGTAATTTAAAAACCATTTGATGTATTTCGATGCAGATTTTCGTTTCCCAGTTTTGAGCGACGATCGGCCGAGCCATTTCTTTGTAACTTTGGAAAAAGTGTTTTCGTCCCATTTAAGCTCACACTACCGAATCGATTTTAAAAAATCAAAAACTGTTCAAAATATATTAATTGAGAATTATACTAATTAGTTTTAGGTGAAAATCTACCAAGCCGTTTGCTTGTAATTAACTGTTGAAAAAAAATTAAGCCGATTATATGGAACTTTTTTGGCGATGTATTTCAACTTTTTCGAATTTTCTTTTATATTTATTTTCAATTATTATACAATTTTTTAACATTTATTTAAAGCAATCGCGTTGCATAGCTGTTTTAGAGTCGAAATATCAAAGCGTATAAGCGCCGCGTCTCTATATAACGTATAGTAATCGTAAAAAAATCGAAAATAAAAATTTGTATATATCTTCACGTTTCAAAGGTTTCTGAAGATTTTGACAAATTTTCGAAAAAAATTAGGTATGTGTGTGTGAGTGCGTATGTGTATATGTATGTGCGATTACAATGTTTTTTCGACAAATCCGTGAACACCATTCATTTTCTATTGATAAGGATACGTGCTGATTAGTTTTTGGCAAGGGTAGGTCATGCGGTTCCAAAGATACGGGGCAAAAAGTGCCAAAAATGGTAACTCAGTTTTTAAGACAACAGAGCGTCCGATTTTTATAATTCAAACGAGATTTTACTTGTATATACAAGATGAAGAATTTATTAAATTTTTGGGAAGGTCTAGTGGTTTCGGAGATCTAGTAAAGAAAATGCCATTTGGCGGTCAAAAATGATCATTCGACATATGCACATCAAATAATCAGATATTTTATATAGATTTTAATAATGTGTATCAATTTTGTTTACATTTCTATGGGTTCCGTAACATCGTCGTCCGTTAGACGTCGACGCGGCGCTTACGCGCTTCAATAATTTGTCTCTATGCAGCTAAAGCAGTGCGATTGCTTTGGAAAAAAGTTCAAAATTTGCAAAATATTTCAAAATAAAAAAAAATAAAAATCCAAAAGTTTTTTTTTCAAAAAAGTCAATTTCTTTTCAAAAAATCAATTTTTTTCAAAAATTTAAAAAAAAATTAATCTTTTAAAAACAAAAAACTTTTGGTACGGGAAGTTCCAGCTATTTGCCTCAAGGCACGTTGCCATACACCACTAGTTTAAATATTATTTATACAATTCGTAATTAGATTGCCTTAATATTGTTTATATTAATCATATCAATTAAATTGATAAATACATGTCATATACAAGTATTTTTATTTATTAAACTATTATTTAATCAAAAAATAATTTACAGTATCACCAAATGCAAAAGCAAATGATAAATAACAAGATAAAGAACTAATCATTTATAAAAATGGTAAAACAAAAAATTGAAGCTTTCCGATAGTCCAGAATTACGACGCCCGATGATGTCCACCATTAACAACGCCAGGATCAGAGATCAGCCACGATTCTAAAAGTATGTACTATACACGCTATACTAACTTTAAACAAAAACGTATTTTTACTGCAATAAGAATCTTCTATTTGATGCATGCAAATATCAAAAGTCTTTTTACTTACTTAAATAATTAATTATTTTATATTCAGTTTTTTATACTATCTGAATTGTAGTTGATATTAAAAATAGCGTCATAAATTTAAATATAAATAGAATATGTATATATTTTTTATACTTTATGAGAAAAAAATGGTTGAAATAGAAGTTATGAACAAAGCAATATTTGTTTTTGATTGTTTTATATGCACATTTCTTCAAGCTTTTATTAATTACATCAAAAATAATGGCTTCAAAATTCTTTATCTTTCACAAAATATATCACTTTTTAATGCTGAAAAAATTTCAAAATCACAATAGGGCAGTACAATTTGATAATAATATGAATTTAATAAAAGTCAGATCAAAATTACAATTCAAGTTTAATAAAACATATATATATATATATATATATTAATTGTTTAATATGAACAAAACAGCACTCAGATTTGTTTAACACAACTTTATTTTATGATTACAGACGTTTCGAGACCATGGTGTGTCTCATCTTCAGTGTAATTTCAAAAACAGTTACTTATATACTACACATTCTTTAATAATTTATTTAAATTTCATTTAATTTTTGATATACAAAAAACACCAACTATTCCTTGCAATGCTTGACACAGTACTAAAGAAACATATAACACTTACAGAAATATTCTAAACAAATTTGAAGTACTTATCTAGATGGAGACAGAATGGGTATCATTATAATGTAAACAAAAGGAGTGCTATCGCATACAAAAATCGATAAAAATGAAAAAACAAATTAATTTATTGAAAAGAATAAGATAAATGAAAAAAATTATAAATTATTAATGATGTTTATATAAGTGTCATGTAAAATATTTGTGTCGGTTCTTAGATTTATGCTATTGTTAGTCCGAACTATTAACATTGATTCTGCCATGCTCAAAAAAAAAAAAAAAATAGAGTCGCAAAATTACTTGAACCTTTTGATAAGAAACCGGAAGAGCCTGGCAAAACAAGTGTTCCTGAAAAAACTTTTTTCATTAATTTTCCATATCTTGACAATAATTTTAACCAATTATCAAAAAGACTTTTAAAAAAACACAATATTCGTATTACTTTTTCTTCATTAAAACAATTAAAATTTTTATATTCCAAAATTAAAGATGAAACTCCATTAACAAAAAAGAAAGATATAGTTTATAAAGTAAATTGTTTGGATTGTAATTGCTCTTATATTGGCCAGACCTGCCAGAACTTAGAAAAGAGACTCAGGCAACATGAATTACAATGTAAAAAAATAGATAACAAAAAATTTAAAAGTACACTTGTGGATCATGCTAATATCAACAACCATAAGTTTGATTTTGACAATCCCCAAATTTTATTCCATGAGAAAGACTTATTTAAACGGAGCATGGCAGAATCAATGTTAATAGTTCGGACTAACAATAGCATAAATCTAAGAACCGACACAAATATTTTACATGACACTTATATAAACATCATTAATAATTTATAATTTTTTCATTTATCTTATTCTTTTCAATAAATTAATTTGTTTTTTCATTTTTATCGATTTTTGTATGCGATAGCACTCCTTTTGTTTACATTATAATGATACCCATTCTGTCTCCATCTAGATAAGTACTTCAAATTTGTTTAGAATATTTCTGTAAGTGTTATATGTTTCTTTAGTACTGTGTCAAGCATTGCAAGGAACAGTTGGTGTTTTTTGTATATCAAAAATTAAATGAAATTTAAATAAATTATTAAAGAATGTGTAGTATATAAGTAACTGTTTTTGAAATTACACTGAAGATGAGACACACCATGGTCTCGAAACGTCTGTAATCATAAAATAAAGTTGTGTTAAACAAATCTGAGTGCTGTTTTGTTCATATTAAACAATTCATATTCGTTCCACTCATATCATAAAATTCTATATATATATATATATGATAAAATTGTTTTTGGGCATCCATCCAGTAATTAAAAACAGTTTTATTGAAAGAAAATGTTTTTATTCAGAATTTCAGAAAACATACGTTTCGGGTCTTGATTTGAATTGCACGAAAAAATTATGAAACACAAATTGATAAACGTCGAGTTATGATAAAATTAAAATAATTGTAAAATTAAAATAAAAATAAAAATAAATAATATATTTTATTATAAAAAAGCTTATTCCAAACAAAACATGTTTGGGTCAAATCAAGACCCGAAACGTATATTTTCTGAATAAAAACATTTTTTTTAATAAAACTGTTTTAATTACTGGATGGATGCCCAAGAACAATTTCACCATCTGAAGATATATATATATATATATATATATATATATATATATATTTCAACAATTTTATTCATTTAAAAATCCACCATCTTCTGTTTTTCTTAAACATATTGTTTGCTTAAATCTGTTTCTTGACAGATGCCCTGAAGATAGAACGTACCTAGTTCTAAAACGTCGACAGTAAATAAATAAAGAAATGGTTTTTTAAAAAAGAAAACGTTTTTTGTTTTAGAAGAAGAGTTAGGATACAACTACATACAAAATTACACAATGTCCAAATAAAATTTGTTAAATTATTACAGAAGATTCTGAATGAATCAGTCAAATGCATGTTTATTTCAAAAGATCTGAAATTTTCTGAAAAATTTAATGAAAAATATGGGGGCTTAAAGAAAACGAATAGATAATTTTCTATAACAAATGAAAATTGTATTTGGTTATGAGAATACAATATGTATCAAAAATTCTGATCAGAAAATCATATCCATATCGAAGAATTAATTTCAATCAATGTCTATGAAGACACTGAAAATAAATTGATAAATATGAATTAATTTAGGAAATTTTTAACATTATATAGTTGGTAATAAAAAAATCATTATCTTCACACGTTCAAAATACGGCAATAATTAATTAACAAATAAATTATCCAAATTAAGTCATTAAAACTATTATATATATATATATATATATATATATATATATATATATATATATATATATATATGCTATTTCCATACAAATCTTTGATTGAATTGCGCTCTATCTAAAAGACAATATTAACAGCTAAAACTTTCAGAGTATTGTTTTTTATCAATTTGGAACCATTTGATCCCTTGGGAGCAAGGAAATTGGAAAATGTCCATATTAAGAACTACCCTAATATATATTAAGATTAGATTTTATTTAATTTTATTTTAGAAGCAACACTTGTTAGAAGCAAATATTAATAGTGGAAAATGTCGTTTCAGACTCATAGCAAGAAGTAAATGTGTTATTATTATGATAGCGACATTGGAAATTACTATTATGGGCAAGCTCATCTTCAGAAACCTCATCGTATACGCATGACACATAATTTATTATTAAATTATGACTTATACACAAAAATGGAGATTCACAAACCTCATAAAGCCGATGAAATGACCAAATTTCATTCAGTTGACTACATTAGGTTTCGAGGTCAATCAGACCTGATAACATGTCAGAGTATAACAAGCAGATGCAAAGACTTAATGTCGGTGAGGATTGTCTAGCATTTGATGGTCTATGAATTTTGTCAATTATCAGTTGGTAAGTCCGTTGCCGCAGCTGTTAAGTTAAATAAGCAATCAAGTGAAATTTGCATTAGTTGGAGTGGTGGTTTGCATCTCTCAAAAACTCTGAAGCCTCTGGATTCTGTTATGTAAATGATATAATGTTGAGTGTATAAGAATTACTAAAATTTCATCAAAGAGTATTATATATTGATATTGATATTCACCACGGTGATGGAGTCGAGAAAGCATTCTACACTACAGATCGTGTAATGACTGTAAGTTTCCATAAATATGGGGTATATTTCCCTGGAACAGGAGATGTTAGAGATATTGCAGCAGATAAAGGCAAATATTATGCCGTTAACTTTCCTTTAAGAAATGGTATGGACGATGAGTCTTACTTAATTTTTGTATCCATAATTTCAAAAGTAATGGAAACATTTCAACCATCTGAGGTTGTTTTACAATGTGGTGCAGATTCTTTAACTGGTGATCGTCAAAGGCCATGGAAAGTGTGTGGAACTCGTTAAAAAATACGGCTTCTCGTTCATTATGGTTGGAGGTGGAGGTTATACTATCAGGAAGGTATCCAGATGCTGGACATTTGAAACTTCAGTTACAATGACTACTTTGATTACATTGGTCCAGAATTCATTCTGCACATAAGTCCAAGAAACATGTCCAATCAATAGAATAGGAATAGACTATTTGAAAACCTATGAATGCTTCCACATGCTCCGGGTGTGCAAATCTTGGCAATACCTGAAGATGCCGTGAAGGATTAATTGGATGGTGAAGAAAAAGTGGATAAAGATGAGAAGCTTCCACAGAGAGATAAGGATAAGCGCATTGCTTCAGACAATGAATACTTTGATATCGAAGATGAAGGAAAGGGTGGCAGGAAGGATAACAGGACATACAAAGGACAGAAGAAAAGACCTGGACAAAAAGGCAGAAAAGGCTGGACAAAACTGATGGCTCTAAAAAAAGAGGCGTTAAAATTGAATATAAGGAAGTGAAAGAAGAGAAAGAGGATCTCAAAACAAATGCATTGGATGAAGCAAAGAAAAAAATATTTGCACTTCCAACTTATTATTTAAATTTTTTTTAACTAAATATGGACATGATTGATGCTTGTATTGTTTTGAAATGTGAACTCGATTTAATTATTATTTGAATGTTATCTGCTGAAATATAGAGACTAGGCCATTTTAATAAACAATATAATTTTATTAGCTCTATATTTTATGGCTATAACATAATTTATTATTATACACCAATTTTTTAAATAAATAAATAGAACATGTAAAAAATAATAATAAATAGAACACCGTAGTGAAAACAACTCTTACAATATAGCAAAAGAGCAATTTTTGACAAAAACGAACAAAAATAGAAACGATGTTGACCAAAAGATGATAAGTGTAACTGGAAGTGCCATTCTTAACTTTTATTAACTTCCCGTAGAGCAAGTTATAATAATCGCAAAACAATCGAAAATAATTTTTTTTATATATCTTCACGTTTCAAAGGTTTCTGAATATTTTGGCATACCTTAGAAAAAATGGATGTATGTGTGTGTGTGTGTGTGTGTGTGTGTGTGTGTGTGTGTGTGCGGATACAAATTTTTGTCGACAATTTCGGAAACACGGATCAACCGATTTGCATAATTCAAAAAACATTCGATTCGTATTTATAAGGAGACATGCTGATTAGTTTTTGGCGAAAGCAGGTTTAGCCGTTTCGAAGATACGGGGCAAAAAGTGCCAAAAACGGTAACTCACTTTTTAAGAGAACGAAGCGTCTAATTTGAATAATTCAAAATACATTTTATTTGTATTGACAAATGAAGAATTGATCAAACTTTTATGAAGGCAGGTCTAGCGGTTTCGGAGATCTAAAAAAAAAGTAAAAAAAAATGCCATCTGGCGGTCAAAAATGATCATTAAATCAGACATATGCACATCAAATTATCAGATATTTTATAGAGTTTTTAACAATAAGTATAAATTTTGTTTACATTCCTATGGGTTCCGTACCAATGTTTATCCGTTAGACGGCGACGCGGCGCTTAAGCGCTTTGACAATTCGTCTCTATGCAGTTAAAGCAGTACGATTGCTTTGAAAAAAGTTCATAATTTCCAAAATAAGTCAAAATAAAGAAAACATTTATTTTTCAAAAAAAAAAAATCAAAAAAAGTAATTTTTTGTCAAATTTATAGTTTCTCAAAAATCTATTTTTTTCGAAGTAAATTTTTTTCAAAAGTGTTAATCGTTTTTAAAAAAATAATAATTTTTAGTACGGGAAGTTTCAGCAATTTGCCTTAAGGTACGATGCCATGCGACCACTAGTTTGTGATATTTAATGTTGTGAAAATCGAGTAAAAATATTGTAGTATTATTGAAAAATGCTACAGTTCAAAAGCTAAAAAGACTGTTAGTGGATAAAATGCTTTTGTTTTACCAGTTGGTATAAACGTTTTTTAAATCTTGTTTTTAAATATTTGTGCCAAAAAATATTTTTGTGATACTATACGGTTTTCAAAAGTCATGTGGTTGTATCATATAAATAGAGCGGGACTTAAAGGTCCCCGGGTAAATAGACCTACCAGCAAAATCTCAAAATCAAGTAAAGTTAAGAATTTTTCAACATCAATTTGAAAGTAGAGGGAAAGAAATGTATAATCATCCATCACTTTAATTCTTACAACAAATAAAATGCCATTCGGCGGCCACAAATGATAATTAAACATATGCGCGTTAAAATCAGATATTTTATATCAATTATAGTACGTAAAAATGTTTGCATTTCTGAGGGGCCGTACCAAGATTTGTCATGATTAACTGTTAGAGACTGCGGCGCATACTGACTTCGATATTACGTCTCTAAAACAGCTAAGCATCGCAATCGCTTTGTAAACTAGTTGTAAGTGAAATTCTGTCTTAAGGCAATTAAGGCATCGTGCAAATTGCTGGAACTTCCCGTACCAAAAATTATTATTTTTTTTAAAAACGATTAACATTTTTGAAAAAATTTTACTTCGAAAAAATTAGATTTTTAAGAAACTATAA
Source organism: Ctenocephalides felis (assembly GCF_003426905.1). Taxonomy (NCBI): domain Eukaryota; kingdom Metazoa; phylum Arthropoda; class Insecta; order Siphonaptera; family Pulicidae; genus Ctenocephalides; species Ctenocephalides felis. The sequence goes on from NW_020538040.1 coordinate 125,138,937, forward strand.
ATTGGACAAAAAATTACTTTTTTTTGAAAAAAAAAATTTAAAAAAAAAAATAATTTTTTTTTTATTTTTTTTTTTTGAAAAAAAGTTTTCTTTATTTTGACATATTTTGGAAGATATTTTCAAAGCAATCGTACTGCTTTAACTGCATAAAGACGAAATATCAAAGCGCGTAAGCGCCGCGTTGCCGTCTAACGCCTAAACATTGGTACGGAACCCATAGGAATGTAAACCAAATTTATACTTATTGTTAAAATCTCTATAAAATATATGATAATTTGATGTGCATATGTCTAATGATCATTTTTGACCGCTAAATGGCATTTTTTTTACTTTTTTCACTAGATCTCCGAAACCGCTAGACCTGCCTTCATGAAAATTTTATCAATCCTTCATCTTGTCAATACAAGTAAAATGTTGTTTGAATTATTAAAATCGGACGCTCCGTTCTCTTAAAAACTGAGTTACCGTTTTCGGCACTTTTTGCCCCGTATCTTCGGAACGGCTAGACTTGCCTTCGCCAAAAACTAATCAGTACGTTTCCTTATCAATACGAATCGAATGTTCTTTGACTTATTCAAATCGGTTGATCGGTGTTCCCGGAATCGTCGACAAAAATTTGTATCCGCACATACATACACACACGCACATACATACACATACACACACACATACATCCATTTTTTCTAAGGTATGTCAAAATATTCAGAAACCTTTGAAACGTCAAGAAATGCAAAAATTTTTATTTTCGATTTTTTTGCGATTACTATAACTTGCCCTACAGGAAGTTAATAATGATCAAAATTTTCAAAAAGTTTCCAAATTATCAAAAATGTTAAAATAACTACGATAAGGAAAGTACCTACCAGCAATTTGCCTAAAGGCACGATGTCATGCATTACTAGTTTAGTTTTCAACATTTGAAATAATTCTAGACTCTCATATTCACATTCTAATAGAAATATAATGGTAACTATAAAGTTGTAGAGTTAACAAAAACGATGATGAACGTCCATATTATAACGTGTGCGCAATAAGTGCGAAAAAATAGAATCGAGGCGTTCCCTTTAGGCAACACGCCTGCTTATGGAACAACGCCCAGCGACTTGTTGCTCGCGAGTTAAGGGATAGTTGGAAGATAATTCTTGAGTAATATGTCGGAATTTTATTAATACTAAATATCATATATTTATTATGAAAGTAATTTAATTTAAATATTTAGAATCATAACGTTTTTTTCTAATTTAAAAGTCAAAATACCAAGTTGTTGACTAAACAACATGTAAGTCAATCGCTGTGGGCCTATTCTGCCTCTCTCGAGCTCTCGCTCTTGTGGGCTTGCTGTTGGAGCGAGATCTCCGCCTGTGTCTCGGCTCTGTGTTTTTCCCTCGACGTGCGAATGAATCGCGGCATCAACTCGACCCATTCAGTTACCGATTGACCGTCGAACTGTTAACTCTTCACGTGAGCGTGGTCCCGGCGATTGACACATGTCAATTCCGTCGATGACATTGTGTGCAGACTCGAAGGCTGCGCCACCAAACGGTTTGTCCCATTGCGTCACTCTTTCGGAGAAATTTTACTGATTGTTCTTAACGAGAATCACTTACGGGCAACGTGCGGAATATTGATTAGTTTATTTTAAAATAGCACTGTACACGACCGATTTGTTATAGTTTCAGTGTTTCGATTTTCGGATTTCCTATAAATTCACTCATTGTTGTTCTTGGACTCCGCGTGCTTTCCGGCTGTAACAAAAAGTAACTGGTGAGGTTAAAATTGTTCTTGATCGAAATATTAAACAATATCATTAAAAAATGTTTGAGAGTGTTCAGTGCATATGCAACTTTATAAACATGTGCTAGTGACTAAATAAATGAACTCGATTTAATAATTATTTGAATGTTATCTGCTGAAATATAGAGACTAGGCCATTTTAATAAACAATATAATTTTATTAGCTGTATATTTTATGGCTATAACATAATTTATTATTATACATCAATTTTTTAAATAAATAAATAGAACATGTAAAAAAATAATAATAAATAAAACACCGTAGTGAAAACAACTCTTACAATATAGCAAAAAAAAACAATTTCTGGCAAAAACATACGAAAATTGAAACGATGTTGCCATTCTTAACTTTTATTTGTGAAATTTAATGATGTAAAAATCTAACATTAAACAATATCATTAAAAAATGTTTGAAAGTGTTCAGTGCATATACAACTTTATAAACATGTGCTAGTGACTAAATAAATGAACTCGATTTAATAATTATTTGAATGTTATCGGCTGAAATATAGAGACTAGGCCATTTTAATAAACAATATAATTTTATTAGCTGTATATTTTATGGCTATAACATAATTTATTATTATACATCATTTTTTTTAAATAAATAAATAGAACATGTAAAAAAATAATAATAAATAAAACACCGTAGTGAAAACAACTCTTACAATATAGCAAAAAAACAATTTCTGGCAAAAACAAACGAAAATTGAAACGATGTTGACCAAGATGATAAGAGTATAACTGGAAGTGCCATTCTTAACTTTTATTTGTGAAATTTAATGATGTAAAAATCTAACATTAAACAATATCATTAAAAAATATTTGAAAGTGTTCAGTGCATATGCAACTTTATAAATATGTGCTGTATCTTTATGTAAAAATCAATGTATGTATTTAAGTCAAATAAAGCAAATTTTCAAATTAAAAAAAAATTATAAATATGTGCTAGTGACTAAATAAATGATAAATCTCACATATAGTGATGGTGTTATATATCAGTTTAAAAGTACTGTGTCTGTAAATTGTTGGCAAAATGAAAATTCATTAAAAATTTTATTCACAAAATCTTCCTAATCTGTTCTATGTAATAAAATATATTTCATAATACATATGAACAAAATAAATCTAAAGTTAATATACATAGCCTAATATAAATAATATAAGTCGATTTTAACGCAGTTTATTCACAAACCTAAGCATAATATTCACGTTTAAATTTTTTTACCACCGAGTTTTAAAATTAAATCCTACCCAGCACATGACGGGATCGCCCCGCGCGGTCGTCCCGCGGCATATATCGCGCTCGTAATAAATGCACCTGCCGGTGACGCACGGCACGGCCGTCGAGTCGGAGACCGCAGCCCAGGCTGCAGCTAGCGGCGGCTCAACGTGGCCCGCCGCCGACTCGCCTATGGACGGCCGACAGCCGACGCCGCCTGATGGCGATTCGATGTGGTGGTTAGAAGAGTTTGTGCAGAAGGCTCAGCAGGAGCACCAGGAAAAATTAGGTATTGGATGAACGTTAACTTTGTTTTGGCCATTCGATGCTAATTTTAACGCTATTTTACTGCAAAAGACTTTTGAAAAATTGTTGGATTAGTGGTGAATCATTGATAAAGGCCCAATCTTGAAACCACTGCAACTGTAAATTTCATATTATTTACTCATTGTCAGTTCATGCAGTGACAACGATTTTCACTTGGAAATATAGATAGCAATATGTTTCCAAGTGAAAATAGCCCTTGCCCGGCATTGCTGCACCAATAAAAAGTCAGCCCTATTAGATTAATTCTAATATCAAAAATCATCAAATATGGATGGATTAACCATTGGGTTACCATCTAAAAATACGAAGAAGGAGAAGTTTCAGCCCAACAGCTCATAGGACGTAAGGTTCTGATTGCTGTTAAAAAGCAAAAAAAAAATCAGTTCACATATATGATTAGATATTAAGGAGGTCTCGACTAGAATGTCTAGTCGAGACATGAAATTTATGTGATTTTTATAAGGATGTAAAGAAGCAAACAATGTGAGAAATATGGACAAAATGGTTTATATGGCCGAAATGTCACAGTGGCCTTATTTAAAAATTGGCTAGCGTTTTAACGTTTCCGCGACTGTATAACATGAAAAAAGCCATAATAACAATCCTGTCAGAAGTTGAGCGATATTGTTATAGTTTTATTGAAGTAATCAGTTTAAATGCGTTTCGCGCCTTGAAAAGTTTAGTTTAAGGGTGATTTTCTCATGTTTATCAATTCGAGGACCCGTTTATTGGCATTTGTAATTATTTCAATTAAAATCAAAAAACTTATGTAAGTACTAGTGATTTCAATCAATTTTATTGCATTCAGTTTTTTTTTTTGTCAATCAAAACTTTATTCAAGATTCAGGTTTTTTGATAGAATTTTGATTAATTACTCATTTTTCTTCACTTTCGGACAAAATGACATACCTTTATTATGGTATAGTACCTAGTACTATTTTACAAGTACTACAGGGTCAAGCAAAAAAATTAAAAACTGTCAAAGGTGACTTCTACTCTAAGTATGCAGAAAATAATTGCTAAAACTAGACTAAAAGATTCACCGGTAAAAAAAGAACTTGCAATTGCTGCAAAACCCTCTTTTTCTCTCCTGAGCCCGGCGAAAGTTGGTTCCGAACGATGTTTGGCTTGTACTTTGGGTTTTTATTACATGTTTACAGAAAATCTTTTGTCATTTTTCTGTGCTATGGACAAAATGAACTTGTAATAGGTTGCATTTTTTTCTTAATAAAATTTGTTATTATAGTTCCTGCTTAATTAAAATACTACCTTACCGGTAGTCAAGGAACCAAAGATGAGTAAAAACGATTGAGACCGGTTATCATTGAATAAATAAATATAATTAAAAACAATAACACCGTGTCATTTGGTTCGTATTTCCCTTATAGCAAAAATTCATTCTCTTATAAGTTATTAATTGATGTAGAGCACAGTAAAAAAAAATTAAAATCAAACACAGTGATCCATGATTTTAGGCCTCCAAAAACTGAAAAGAAAAACAAAAAGATAATTAATCAAGAATAATGTTGCATTCATATGAACTACTGACAAATTACTTTTGTTTTTCACAAAATAACTATAGTCTGAAAATATTTTTTTATATTCTCGAATTTGTAAAAATGTGGAAATTAGAAATGGCATTTTCGAGAAAAACGCGATTAAAGTTTTGCGGAGGAAGTGGAGATATTTTGTGATCAAAATCTACTCGTACAACATTCTTGAAAAGTTAAACTTTGAGAATATCAAAAAAACGATTTCTCAAAACTTTTAGACTAGAAATCACCCTTAACCAATTTTAATAATATTTGATATACTCTTTGGTTGAGTAAAAATACAGTAAGAATACGATTTGAAATTACGATTATGGTTTTTATTATTATGAATCATTTAGCGATAAATTATTTTTTAAATGTTATTTCTAGTAGTAAGGCAAGTAAGATTGATAAGCATAATTTTGAAATTATCTACAAACAAATATACAATATTTGATTTAATTCTTAACAGCTAGAATATTAACACATTAACGCTATGTCGGTCATATGTGTGTGACGCTTAAGAGTTTTGTAGGAGTCGTGGCAGACATATATATTTGAGACAGTATAGAACTTATTAGCGTCAGATACATATGGGTGACATAGCGTTAATGTGTTAATATTTTTGCTGTTCAGAATTAAATCAGACTCTCTGACATACGCGACCACAACACGAGAAAAAAGTTTTAATATAGGGTCATGTCTGTCACATATGTGTGACAGTTTTTCCAGGAATTTTGGCAAAAAGAACATTTTCTTTGGTACATCAAGTTTGACATTTTTAACTAAATTAACTAGTGGGGTGCATAGTATCGTGCCTTAAGGCAAGTTGCTAAAACTTCCCGTACCGTAATTAAAAATTTTAGTACCAAAATATTTACATAAAATGTGTACACATTATTAAAATCTTTATAAAATATCTGATAATTTGATGTACATATATATTTTTGACCGCCAAATGACATTTTTTTAACTTATTTTCATTGAGAGTCCATAACCGCTGGACCTGCCTTTCCAAAAATTTAATCAGTTCCTCATCTTGTCAATACAAATAAAATGTTTTTTTTTTAACTTCCCGTAGGTAAGTTATTGAAATTTTTACATTTCTCGACGTTTTGAAGGTTTCTGAACATTTTGGCATACCTCAGAAAAAATAGATGTGTGTGTGTATGTATGTTTGGATACAAATTTCCAGTCACGTTTTCGGGCGCACGGATCAACCGATTTGAATGGTTAAAAAAACATTCGATTCCTATTGATAGGGAGATGTGCTGAGTAGTTTTTGGCAAAGACAGGTCCAGCTGTTATGGAGATGCGGAGCAAAGAGTGCATAAAATAAAAATCGAGTTTTTGAGTGAACGGAGCATCCGATTTGAATGATCTAAAAAACATTCAATTAGTAATGTTTGGGAGAAGTGATTATTAGTTTTTGGCACAGGCAAGTCCACCGGTTTCGGAGATACATAGCTAAATGTGCAAACAATGAGTTTTTAAAAGAACTAAGCGTCCGATTTGAATGATTCAAAGAACTTTCAGCTTGTTCTAACAAAAATAATTGATTTTGTAAAAAAAATTGTATGATTTTTTTTTTTTAGTTTTTAGTTTTTCTTGTATATCGAAAATTATTCAGATTTAGTTTTAATTCTGACTATAGTTCTAATATACTTTAAACAAATAATTTCAACTTTGCAGTTCAGTTTATATAATTCTTATGAATATTAGACAATGTTACAATATTTATAATAATCTATTTGAAAACATTCAGTATTCCTCGAACATTTTGTTACGATACGGGAAGTTCCAGCAATTTGTCTTAAGGCACGATGCCATACACATCACTAGTTAATTATTGAAATCGTACGTTCCGTTCTCTTAAAAGATGGTTTTGGCACCTTTTGGCCCGTATCTTGGAACGGCTAGACCTGCCTTCGCCAAAAACTAATCAGGACGTCTCCTTATCAATACGAATCGAATGTTTTTTGAATTATTCAAATCGGTTGATCGGTGTTCCCGAAATCGTCGACGAAAATTTGTATCCGCACACACACACGCACACACACACACACATACATCCATTTTCTCTAAGGTATGCCAAAATATTCAGAAATCTTTGAAACTTAAAGATATATAAAAATATTCATTTTCGATTTTTTTGCTATTACTGTAACTTACCCTACGGGAAGTTGATAAGTTACCATGGCCTATGTGATTTATTTTTCTGATATTGATGTGTTAAAGAATAAACTTAAATGATCGTGATCATATTAAATAAATCATAATTTTATTTTTCAGTTCGAACTGGAAGTCCTTATTTGTTATGCTCCGCGTTACCCACGCATTGGCGCAGCAACAAAACGCTCCCGGGCGCCTTCAAAGTGATCGCCCTCGGGCCAGTCAACGACGGGACTGTCGTCACCGTCCGGGCGGGAAACGATGAAAACTGCTGCGCGGAGCTGCGGAACGCCTCCGCTGTAATGAAGAATAAAGTTGCCAAATTTAACGATCTCAGATTCGTCGGACGCAGCGGTAGAGGTTTGTGAAACAAAATTGTTGTTTTTAACCTGTCGTATATTTAATACTTGTTTGTCGCACTACAAGCCCGTAATGTTTGTGTTCATCCCCATGTATACAAAGGTTTGTTGCTCAAAATCAAAATATGTGGTTTTAGTAGAAGTGATTTTTACTGGCATTACCTGAATGAATTAATAATAAAGATTATAAGACATCAGCAATCTTTCAAGTCTATATGATGAAGCGCGGTTATACTGTACTTGACCCCACACGCTTTCTAGATTATAGCCACAATCGCGTCAGATATTCGGTGATATTAGTTGGGCATGGGAATTTATAACAACTTTTTAAATAACTTTAAATACTGTAAATTTATACGTGCTTATTGAATTGCGCGACGATTTTTTTTTCAATTTTTAAATTTTCTATTTTTTTTGGATTTTTGAAAATAAACGATTTTTTTTGAATTCTTTTATGAAAACTTTGGTATTTCGGAAAATTCGCAATATTCTGAAATTATGAAAAAAAATCGATTTTTTTTTATAAAATTGATTTAAAAAAAAATCAAAACTTGGAACTTTGAAAATTTGATTTTTGTTTGAAATGTTTAGTTTTTTTTTTTGAAAATTTAATTTGTTTTTTTTCAATTTGAAAATTAAAATTAAAAAATTATTCTGAAAAAGCATTTCTTCACACCGTTTTTTAAATCTGTCAAAAACTGCTTGAATATTTTTTATACTGTTTGCTCTTTGTACCTCCAAAACGGCTAGGCGTGCCTTTTACAAAAATTAACGTCACAGTCAGTACGAACCGAATTGTGAGATACGAAAACAAAATTCGTACTTATCGTTAAAGTTTCTATAAAATATATGATAGCAAATGCCATTTTTTATTTTTTTCTGAATCTTTAAAATCATTCGATCTGCCTTACCAAAAAATTTAGTAAATTGTTTATTCCGTCAATGAAAGTAATATGTTTTTTTAATTACTCAAATCGGCTGCTTCGTTCTCTCGAAAACGAAATTGCCATTCTTGGTACTTTTTGCCCTGTATTTTCTAAATGGCTGGAATTGCCTTTGTCAAAAAATCATCATCGTAATCATCACGCCTCCCCATCAATACTAATCGAATGTTTTTTAATCGTTCATATCGATCGATCTGTGTTCCCGAAATCGTCGACGAAATTATGTATCCGAATATATGTTCAGAAACCTTTGAAACGTAAAATATGCGAAGAATTTCATTTTCGATTTTTTACGTTTACTATAACTTACCCTATGGGATGTTAAAAAGTAAGACTGTGCCTTATTACCATTTTATGAATAAATACTTTTTTAATAAATTTTAATATTTTCTATATTTTTTAAATTCGACATCAGTTCAATATAATAATTTAGTAAACGCAATAAATAATAGATCACATTATAAATTAATAAAGTTCAAATGTCATGGTCTGAGATAAACTTTAGCTTTGTTTCAGACAAATTTAGACTATTTTGTACTTCGATTACCTTTCACACATCAGCTTAGGCATGACTATTAAGATTTGTAAAGTGATACAAATTTACAAGATAAAAATAAATACTTTTGGGGATTAAATTCGCTGAATATATTTACCAGAATATATTTTCGTATGTGATTTTTGTATGTTATACACCTTATTGCTTTGTTTGCATTATTTGATAGTATTAAATTTATTTAGATCTTTTATATATTTGTTATTCATAATTTATAATGTCATCATATAAATAAAGCCATGGTTTTATAATTAGATTCGCGGTTTACGGTGGATTGTTTTGACATTTTGATAATAGAAAATGCAAATACTAATATATCACGTTTACCTATTTTAAAACCACATGACCATACATTATTGTCGCAGTATAACATACAACTTTGATTGTGTTATTCGAGTAATTAGTTTTTTTTTTAATTTTACGCGATATGATATAATGAAATTTAAAAACCATGTAACATTTGAAAAACAAACTGATAAAATTACGGTTTATGATACTACGTTAAGTAAAGCTGTTTGTATTGCTATATTTCTATAATGAGAAAAGTATGTTTTTGCATATATGAACATACAATTGATTATAAACTTAGGGTAGTTGATTTACTATTTTAGAATATAACTAGACTGGGCGGATTATATTTTTTCTTCGAAATAATTTGGCAATATTATCTCATGTATTGTAGACATGGACATTTATGATGCATATGTATTGTAAAAATATGATTGTAGACTTAAACTGTTTAAAATGCGTGTTTTCTATTTTTGCCATAATTTGTTGTTACATTAATGAACAAAAGGGAGACTTCACGAAAAAAAGCATTTATTTGTTTGTAAATTACGTAATTAAAAAAAAAACTATTTTTTTACTAACTTTTAGTAGGGTAAGTTATAGTAATCGCAAAAAAATCGAAAATGAAAATTTTTGTATATCTTTACGTTTCAAAATCTCCTGAATATTTTGGCATAACTTAGAAAAAGAGAATGTATATGTATCTAGTGTTTAGTGTTTTGTATGGATACAATTTGCGTCTACGATTTAAAATGATTATTTAAAAAACATTTGATTCGCATTAATGGCGAGATGTGCTGATTAATTTTTGGCAAAGATGGGTCTACCTGTTTCGGATATACAAAGCAATAATGCAAAACATATCAGTTTTCAAGAGAACGGAGCATCCGATTCGAATGATTCCAACAACATTTTACTTTTATTGATGAATTAAGAATTTTTTTTTTATGATCACATTTTTGTGAAGGCAGGTCTAGCGGTTTCGAAGTTGCAGAGGAAAATGAACAAAATTGACATTTTGTGGTCTGAAATAATCATTAAAAATCATTATTATTGATTCATATACATGTAGAAATATTGATACACGGATGGATGAGAGATAGACAGGTAAACAGGTAGAAAGGTGAACAAGTCGATAGGCAGACATGTTGATAAGTAGCCAAATAAGAAGGCAAGTAGGCAGGTAGAAAAGTAGACTTAGATAGGTAGTTGCTTATAAGTAAACTAGTAAATAGTTAGACGGGTAGATAATATACAATCAAATATTTGTTCATTGAATTGGTTAGAGCGTGGGCTAGCACCAACTAGTTCCAGGTTCGCTGGTTCGATTCCCGCTACCGCCAAGCCTGACATCAGGCAACTTTGATGTCATATTTCTACTTGAGGTTATAGATTTCAAATATAGCCTCAAGTGAAAATCGCCTCTCGTGGGTATAGTTGCATATATAATAAAATGTCAGCAAATTCTACGAGTATAGATAATTAGTCATAACTGGACTGGACAACTACTGGGTTCCCATTCATTCAAGATTCATATAATAAGAGAAGTCGAAAACAATTACTGAATGTGACAATTACTCTAAGTGAGACAGATTGTAATTAAAATAAAAATAATAAAAAAAAATTAAATTGATTATTTACGCATATTGGGAAGTTCATGCAACTTGTCTTATGTTAGGGCCTAGAATTTTATTTATGATGCAGTTTATGATATTCCCCGAAATAGCAAAAAATAACAAATTACGTAAATTGTTTTATACATAGAAATTGTTTAATAAATATTGGAATATTATAAACACAAAATTTACAAGTTTTGAGTAAAATAAACTGTTGTCGTCGGAAATGCTATTTTGTGATGAATTTTAAGAGCAAGTGTTTTCATAGTCGATTTTATTTTTATCTGGCAAATACCAGGAAATTGTCATGGCTTTTAACTTCCTGTAGGGCAAGTTACAGTAATCCCCAAAAAATCGAAAATGAAAATTTTTATATATCTTTACGTTTCAAAACCTTTTGAACATTTTGGCATACCTTAGAAAAAATGGATGTATGTGTGTGTGTATGCGTGTATGTGTGTGTGTGTATGCGTGTATGTGTGTGTGTTCGGATACAAATTTTCGTCGACGATTTTAGGAACACGGATCAACCGATTTGAATAACTAAAAAAAACATTTGATTTGTATTGATAAGACGTGCTGTTTAGTTTTTGGCGAAGGCAGGTCTAGTCGTTGCGAAGATACGGTGTAAAAAGTGACAAAAACGGTAACTCAGTTTTTAAAAGAACGAAGCGTCCGATTTGAATAATTCAAAAAATATTTTATTTGTATTGACAAGATGAAAAATTGATCAAATTTTCATAAAAAATGCCATTTGGCGGTCAAAAATGATCATTAGACATGCACATCAAATTATCAAATATTTTATAGAGATTTTAACAATAAGTATAAATTTTGTTTACATTCCTATGGGAACCCTTACCAATGTTTATTCGTTAGACGGCGACGCGGCGCTTACGCGCTTTGACAGTTCGTCTCTATGCAGTTAAAGCAGTACGAATGCTTTGAAAAAAGTTCAGAATTTCCAAAATGTGACAAAATAAAAAAACTTTTTTTTTTCAAAAGAAAATTTTTTTTTCAAAAAAAAGTAATTTTTTGTCAAATTTATAGTTTCTCAAGAATCTAATTTTTTCCAAGTAAATTTTTTTCAAAAATGTTAATCGTTTTTAAGAAAATGATAATTTTTGGTACGGAAAGTTCCAGCAATTTGCCTTAAGGCACGATGCCATGCGCCCTACCAGTTTTTTTTTAATTATCAATAGAAAGTAATCTTTGGCAATAATGTCCAGTGATTGTGGCGGTTGCGGCGTCGTTACCGTAATGTGTTTAGTCAAAAACCGAAATGTTGAAAAATGTTTGTAACTGATTTGTGAAGAGCGAATATTTCGCTTTGGTTCGTCCGACTCATCACACTCATCATTTTTTTCGACAGCACTCCTAAGAGCCGTCGCGAATAATGAATTGTAAATCAATCAAGGGCACTTTTTTACGATTCCGGCCGCTACTTTGTGAGAGTGAGCGCACTCGACGCAACGTTCTGCCGCTCTGAAATTTACACCTGGACGAGCGCGCTCGAAGATTTATTAAATATTAAATAAGCGTGTAATAGGTGCCTTCACGCCGCTCCGTGCCGCGAAAAGTTCGCGGATTCATTTCTGGTTAATACTAGCGCTTATGATGCAATTATTCGGTCGCAAATAAACAATGCAGACCCCCGCATAACGAGCACTTCTCATAGTGAGTAATTCAAATAATCAGCATAGAGAATTGTTGAAAATGTCTCATAACAAACTAAACTAATTGAAAACGAGACGTTTTGCTTAAGAATCTTGTCTTCGCACTGTAACATGCTTTCCTCTTAAGTTTAAGTCCTATTTATGATAAAGAAAAGACTCAAATTATCCGAATTGTAACTTCTTACCGCATAAATAGTGTTTTATTTCACCAACATTCCACTGTTATTTTGGCTCAATATTTAGGATAATTGGCATAACATAAATTGAGCACGTTTAACTTACAAGGAACTTCAAGTTTAACTTTCTGTGATTTTGATGAAACTTTCCATGGTGATAGAGTTAATAGTCAAACTGAACACCTTAAAATATTATAGTCCTATGTAAAGTAAAATATAAATATAAAAATCAATTGAAGTTTTGAAAATTCCATATCGGTTGCTGTCTTTTTCTGCGATCGAATTCATAAATAATAGAGTTAAAAATGATCGTCTTCAAATCCCGTCAACGTATAATTCATTTTTTATATTTTTTACTTTATTTTTATGTTTGAATAGTTACATATAGTGAAGATATTTATAATTATTAATTATATAATTTGTTAGACATTTTGTTATTTTATGCTAGCACTTTAATACACAATATTTTATTTTTCAAGGTTTTTTACTATCAAGTCTTTATACTATCATGTTTTTATACTAAACTAATAAGTTTTAACAAAAAAAATTTTAAATAAAATTTAATATAATATTATTATGAAAATACTTTCTTGGTAATTTGGTTAGTTGATCCATAACTACGAAATGGAAATAAATATTCATTTTCAAATTTTTACATATACATTATGTAAATATTTTTCTCATTGTATAAAGTTTATAGTTATTAATTATCATATTCTGCTGTTACAGATATAAAAATAGAAACAACAGAAACAATAAGTTATTAAATATATCTAATCGTGTTATATACTTCTCATAGTATTATAGTATTATAGTATAGTAGTCGGAAGAAATAAAAAATGAAATTATTGATATCTTGATGTTTCAAGACATTGTGCACATTTTGAATGCATGTGTGCGTATATGTGTAGTGTGTATGCATGTTCGGATACAATTTTTCGTCCACGTTCTCAACCGATGTGAACGATTAAAAAAAACATTCTATTCCAATGACGTAAAGAAATGATTATTTTTTGGGGAAGGCAGGTCGAGCGGTTTTGGAGATACAGAGAAAAGAAGTTCAAAAATAGGTATTTTTTGGTCAAAAATATTACAGGTCCACAAAAAAAGTTCCCTGGATTAAGTGCGCGACATATGTTTTCTAATCTATTTTTACCGCTGAACAATATACACATAGAGGGCCACATAGATCGAAAAAATAAATGACAAAATGTCTGATTAAGAAATTTTTCTGCACAATAACTAAAATCTTATTATTTCTATCGCTTTCTGGTCCTTTACTTCTTAATTAATCTTTGCAACAGGTTTTTGAAACTCTTTTTTCATCTCTGTTGAATATTCTTTTGCAACTTCCAGCATTAATTTGCCATGGGGAGTAAATGTGTTAAGTCTAAATAGTTTTATATTTAATATTTTTCTCTGAACTGTATATTATTCAGTGTTTATAGATATATATACATATAACTTTACTGAGACATACAATATAACTTTATTGAGACAATCATGCTTAATTCTTGCATAATATGCTACTTCACACCGGTTCCTGATGCACTTTGAAACATGTAGTTTCTATCCCGAATAATACGCTTCCTCCGGAGAGGTTCCTAAAAATCGTATTAATGATATAATGATATATTATATATATATATATATATATATATATATATATATATATATAATATATCATTTATGACTAGATACGCTTGCATGCATGCTAGTCTTGCCGGTGGCACGTGCATTTGTGTAACTGCAAAATAATACAGCAGGTCCTGTATCGCTCCTGTGTCCAGTGTATTGGTGTTAGACTAAAACATTGTGGTTTAGGAAGGAGCTTAGCAATTAATCCCATTTCATAATGAGCTCGAATATAACAATCCCCTCGCTGATGCTCGTCAGATGTAAACGGGTTCGTTCCTATAATTAGGATGTTGATGGCACTAATGATTTGATCAACACGCATTTTGTTCTAGAAATGTTTAAAATCTTGTATGAATGAACGAGTTCATTGAGAATAATAATTAAATCGGCGTTAACTTTTATCTGTATATATAAAATATGTAGAAGTTCTGGATTCGTGTTTAATTCGTGATTAATTTTCAAATGAAAATCCAAGCCACTGCAGAAAACCTGAAGTTAGAACATATTCAGTTCCGAAACGCAAATACCTTAAAAAACAACTACTTATCAAAAAATGTTTTTGATTTTGTTATATGAAATACAAAAACAGGATATATACAGTCTATATATAAACATATACTCTCCTATCTGTATAATACATATATACAGACTGAGAATCGGCCAACAGCTAGTTTTCATACCGATAAGTGGTAAGGGTTCGCCCACGTCTTAAGATTTTTATTTTATTTTTTTGACCAATTTCTTTTCTCTTAATTTTTTAAAATTTGTACTTAAAAGATACATATAACCCTAAATTTTTATCTTTATTTCACAAACTCCTATTATGTGATAGTCACTTTAGTAATTGAGTAATTCTGTCAATATTGTTCAGGGATTTTCTTAAATGTATTAATTTTAGCCCGAAGTTGTTTCCATGTTTCTTGATAATAATTCTTACGATCTCGTTCCATGACTTTGTAATCTTCACCATATTTGTCAATAAGGTATGTAATCCATTGTACTTGTCCTTTCGGTAATTCGGTGCATTTGCTTCCTCTATTTTTTTTTAACGACATGGGATTTGGATGGTATATTTTTAGAGTTGGATCCACATCAGACACCTCAAAACCTCCAGAAATTGTGGATTTCGACTCTTCAATCATTTCTCTTTTTCGATTAGGAATTTTTAATACTTCATTAGGATCATAGCATAGACCCATTTCTTCAGCATTTTTTCTAGCCGATTTGGCTTCATCCCAGCTTTATTTTATTTCTTTACATTTAATATTTCCTTTACTAGTCATTTTTAAATAGCCTTTTTCTGTTTACATTTGTACGGAATCGTTTCTTGCGCCAATAAACATTCATTGACTGAAATTTGAATTTGACGTAATTTTAATTGAGTTTTTTTGAGTTTATGAAAGAGCATAAACTTTACTTTAGAACACAAATTATTTTTATTAAGGGTTGTTCATCCCTAACACTTTTTTGTCTTTGGGCCAATTTTCTTTATTTTCATTTTTTTAGAATTGAAAAATACATACAACTAAATTTAATACATACATCTAAATTTTTACTCTCTTACCACAAATCCCAATTTCAGTACCATACAATAATGCTAGGTACCAAACTTGTGAATTTTTCCAGAGTTTTTGAAATTTTACTTAAATTATTTACTTCGGTACAACATAATTCAAAAATAACGGTTCGGATTTTGCTTCGTAATTCAAAATTTAATGAATCTGAAAAGCGCGGTAATAATATTTCAATACCTTGAACATCAAAATATTCCAATTCCATTTAAATGAAAGTTTCAGATTAGGCTGACACTCAATGACTATCAATTTGTTCCATAAAATACCACATACTTCTACATTAAGAATCCCTTAGTTATTTTTTACGAAGAAAATCGTTACGGAACCATAAACTGAAGAATATTGTGATACTTTTTTTAATAATTTCAAAAGAATCTTTGCCATTGATATTTTAAGTAATGCTAACAATTTCTAAATCTCTAGTATTCCGGACTTCTATCATCCTATGTTAATTTGTTCGCATAGTCTTGTTGAGGTTTCACGTTAAATAATTCGCTAGGAGTTTTTTGCCTTAACATTATACTTAATTAATTTATAATAGGTTTTGTTATTTTTATGTCAATTTTGACAGTTTTTTATATAACCTCGAAAAAAGCTTACACTTCGATGGGATAAAAAGAACTAACTGAACCTTTACCCTGGTAAAAGTATAAACAATAAAAAAAGAATGCGCGTAAGGTTCACACGCGATTGAAGTAAAACTTGTTTGCTATTGTACGAGATGGCATTTAAGTTAAAAATAAATACACCATATAACAATTTTGAATAATGTTCATCAGTAATATGGTAACACTCGTGATGCACACATTTTATAATATCAACCATTATACATATTTATATAATATTAAATTATAAATTTATAATAGCATTAAAAATATTTATAATATTTAAAAACAATAATGCAATTAAAGTTATACTTCAAATACGACATGATCGGTTTGTCATTGGAATTAGCATCTAGGACTTGAACTTAAAGAAATAAAGTAACTGCTGATTAATAATATTAATTGAATAATATTCGTTCACACAGTGAACAGCTGTAATATAACAATCTTGAATAATTTCATTAACACTAGCAATGAATAAACTGCATAGATGTTCATTATAAAGTAAATCTGTATATAAATAATACACAGCTACACAAACTATTGTTGTGCTTGATCTCTTGTTTAAAGTAATAAATCTGAATATCAATTTGTTCTTTATTATTTATAAAAATATGCAATTTTGTAATACTTAATAGCCATCATGAATGAAAAACATGTTTACTTCCTCTAAACTTCCAAAAGTGTCTGATTGTGAGATATAATTCTGAAAAAGATACATCTTCGGCATGTTAGACAAAAGCTTTAATATTTTTTAATATCTATAAAAATGCAAAGAATTATTATTGCGATACAGTTTTATTCTTTGAACAGTTGTAGTGTCTGTCTTGCATATAAAAATAATTTCCATTTTAATAACGTCAAAAATATATAGTAACCACGAATAATACAAATTCAATAAATTTAAGTTTCTTACACGGCACAGATTTATCATTTGCTTTATTATTTGCACTATAATTATTTATGAGAGACGGGATAAAATATTCTTCCGATTCAGACTTTTTTTCATCAACTCAAGATTTGTACTAGTATTTACCCTTAAAAGGTAATGACATGAACACCGAAAAATGAACAGTATGCTTCTCGTTTTCAGTAGCCTCGCACAAATACGACCAATCACAATCGACCCGTATAGAAATGATATCATCAAGAGCGAATGACGAATCATTGGCACCTTACCTTGCCGTAACTCACTTCCGTTGCATTTGTACAAATTTTTGAAAAACAGCAAAAAACAAATTTCTACAAATGACGAATTAGCTGGGAGGTTTATTGAACATAGTCCGATACTTGTTTGTTTACGTGTTATTTGTTGTGATATAATTGGTTTGGTTTTCACACTATAATTAATCAAAGTCATATTGCACTTTTGTACCTAGGCTCTATAGAAAAGATTGCGGATGTGCTCGTTGAAGTCAGTTTGGTTAGCAAATGCGACACGTGAAATCAGTTCAAAGTTAAATTTATCAAATGAATTGTTTTTGCCCACTTGAATTGTTGGTTAGCCATATTTCTGATCCTTACTGGGTTAAAAATGGAAATCGCATTCCGAACTACCCAATATTATATTATATCAGTTGATCTCATCCCACGATATGACTCTGTTTCCATGACATGGCCCATGACCGTTCCAGTGGCTCGTGCGTTTGATCGGCATCCATTAATTTTAAAACAGTATCGCGTAATATCTGTTAACAGGTCTGTCGCACAGTCGGGGTCCTTTTGTAATCACAGCGATACCTGATTTTCATGCTGGTGTCAGATTCATATCATGTACATACATGAATTTTGATAAATTGTCATATTTCATAATATATTTCAGATTTCGTAGTACACTGGATACTGGAATTATAGGTTTTACTAATAAGGTTATTTTTGTAATATCTCGAATTATAAGTTTTTAACTTCCCGTGGGGTAAGTTATTGTAATCGTCCAAAAATCGAAATTAAAATTTTTTGCATTTCTCGGCGTTTTGAAGGTTTCTGAACATTTTGGCATACCTCAGAAAAAATGGATGTGTGTGTATGTATGTATGGATACAATTATCCAGTCACGTTTTCGGGCGCACGGATCAACCGATTTGAATGGTTCAAAAAACATTCGATTCCTTTTGATAAGGAGATGTGCTGATTGGTTTTTGGCAAAGGCAGGTCTAGCAGTTACGGAGATAAAAAGCAAAGAGTGCAGAATATGGAAATCGAGTTTTTGAGAGAACGGAGCATCCGATTTGAATGATCTAAAAAACATTATTTGTAATTATTTACAAATATTTACAAATTAATTAAGTTGTAAATTATAGTTTTATAAGACTTCAAAAAGATAAGCTTAAGACCAATTGATATAAATATAACTATTGCAAAAGTTTATTAGGGGCGACTAGGTACGATTATGCCAGGGTACAGTAGTGACAGTTGTTATAACAGCTAATCTACATGAATTTGAGGATAGGGCCCAAACGGAGAAAAATGAGGTATGTTTAGACGGTGGTGTAACTCGCCCTTTTCTTATAAGATTTCATTTCATGACTGAACAATTCATCGTATTTAATGACAGCATTTCAGTTCGTAGACAAATGTTCAAATTACCATTTATTTGAATTTTCTTTCAGCTAACTGGAAATTTACTAAAGCTATTGCTTATAAAAAAGTGGCACAACCATACCTAGTTTCGCATAAGAACAAATTTACAAACTATAAATTTACAAGTTTATAAATAAGTGCTTATTAATTGAATTATAGTCTTATAACAGTTTTAGAAGATACATTTACAATTATGCTTCAGTGATTATGTTTCTCACATTGAAATTTTGTATTTAACTATTTTGGTTTTATTTATAAACATACTACACATAAATTTTATTTTCGATATTGCAATGCTAAAAATTGCGTCACCAATATTAACTGTTTTACTTTATGTTCCACAATCTCTCCACCGTATATTCCACTAATCTAGAGAGTAAGCGATTATTTCTTATTTGTTGCTCAGTAACTCTAACATATGTCTTTTATATTATATTATATTATATTATATTATCTGGCAATAGATCTGGATATTTAACACATTTCATTTCCGCATTAATTTTTTTTACGTTTTTTGTTCAATAATATTCATTTTGTGATAGTAATGAATCGAATTAATTCGCGATGTTGAGCTAACAGTCAATAAAATATCTATTATAATATAATCTGCGAATATAATTTTCTTGTTTACA
This sequence comes from Ctenocephalides felis, assembly GCF_003426905.1. NCBI lineage: Eukaryota > Metazoa > Arthropoda > Insecta > Siphonaptera > Pulicidae > Ctenocephalides > Ctenocephalides felis. The sequence continues at coordinate 125,158,625 of NW_020538040.1, forward strand.
TGTCATTACTGAATATTTAATTCAGCTAATATGAACATAATTACATTTAAAATATTTAAGTAAAAATTTTGAGTGCAAATTTAGGAAATGAATAATATTGTATTAACTTTAATATTTATCGATCGAATTGATTTAAATATTACTATGCTCTTAGTTGTCGTTTTTGTATCGTTTTTCGAAGCTGTTATTTATTTGCAACGTTTCAGAACTTGTTAAGATTTATTGTCAGACTTTCCCTTAAAAACTATATATGTTGATATAATAATGATTAATATGTTAAGGACAACTCTGGAAATTGATAATTATTTACCTGCGAGTCCGATATATAAATACAAGTGCAAATTTCTATGCTATCTCTATAGGTATGCCGACCTACTGGCCTTCTGACCCCACTTTCCGAGAAGTTGTTGTTTGTCTCTACAGTTATTAATGTTTGCCATCTTGCAAGAGTTCATTTGGCAAAAACGAATTGGAAACTTAACTTAAACATGATACACATACTTAGGTCTCAAAATATACCACTCTCAAAAATAGATTAAATTGACACTGCTTCAACAGTTTTAATAAAATATCGCTTGATGCAGTTTTATTTGTTATTCCTACGATAGCCTACAACTTGTAGGCTACAAGTAGTAAGAATTGATGTCTCTTGAGCTCTACCTAAAACTCGTGAAGCAGCATGAAATTATTTTTTCTAGAAATGGTTGCCAAAGAAATTGCTAAACACAAATTCAACAAAATTGGATTTTGATTCAATATCACCAAAGAATGAAAATTCAAATAGAAGACTTCATTCATTTTACTCTGTAACTGTATGAAACTATTGAAAACCTTGCAACAGAATATCAAGTAGTAAAAATGATTTTAAAAAGTGGGAAAGATTTTAATATTGTATCCTCCTACCTAGCCATCATTCTATTGCCATTTGCATCAAAATTCTTTAAAATATTTGTACTGCAACATATATGAAATATTACAAATATAAGCAGCCTGGTTCTACAGCCAGTCCTCGACAATTTAGCAGTGCCACTAAATTGTGAACGTGATAATTAATACTTTTGAATTAATCTTGTACTTTGGTATTCTTAAAAGGTCCTGATAGAGTGTGGCATAAATTGCTAAATGGGTATCATAAACTTCCCGAGTTTTATCTCAGAAGTACATAGTTCAATGTTGATTAAGGGACATCAACCTTTTGACTGAACGAGGTGCTCTTTACTAGCGATTTTATAACATTCGAAAACTTAACAATAGTTATATTTAGTGGTAATATTGGAGTCGTCTGTGTTCTAACGATGATTCAGTCATGGCCTCAAGATAACTTCAAAACCGTCTAACATTCATTGAGGAGTGGATCAGAAATCAGGATAAAAAATCACGTGTTTTTTACACTTTTTAAATTTACATGGCCAGCAGTTCACTTTTATGGTGAGACCATTGCAATAAAAATTACCGTACTTGGAATGCATTTAGAAATAAAACTAGCCTGGTCAACTTGTTTGAAAAATTATGCTAGTTAAAAATAGAGCAGAGCAGAACCTTCAATGGTAATAGAAAATAAATTGAAGTTATTCGTTAAAAACAAGTTGTTACTTTATAAAACTTTATCAATTCATATTATACACACATATATATAAATACATATATATATATATATATATATAATATATTATATATCATATATATACTAGCTAACCTGGCAATATTTATATTTATAAAAATATTTTTATAATCGCCATAGAAAATGCTCTTAGAGGATTTTTAGTATGAAAAATAACTAACTGATTACCGATGTGAAAATATGTGGTATATAAGCGAAAGGGATAGCTAACACAAAATATGTTGATTGTTTACCCGCTGCAAAGCGTGCCACATATAATTTTTTCTGGGGCATACTAATAGTCATTGTAAGTACCAATCTTACCTGAAACTGATTTAATTTAAATTGAATTAATTAAATTTGAAGACTTAAGTTTTTTATATATTAATATTTATTCATTAAATTTTGATTTACGAAGCAAAATCCGTACATTTATTTTCGAATTTATTGTGACATGCCTAGCAAATAGAGCGAGACAGCTCTGCCATAGATTTGTATGGTACCTTGTTCACAAAATAAGATAAGGCGCTTAATTAAAAATAAGTTCTTTAGAAGTTAAATTTAAGCTTTTCCATAAGTTTAAAAAAAACTTAATCAAAACCAGTCAGTGATTGATTACTATGACGATATAGTGGTTTGTGGTCGGACTTAGGAGGGTACAAATTTAGGGTAGTATATGTTTAACAAATTTAATAATAAATTATAAAAAAAATAAAATAAAACAAATTGTTCAAAAAAAAATTAAATTTCAGGGGAGTCTACCTTTACCACTTAGGGGCATGAAATACAGATATTGTCGGATTCTCGGCCATGCTGTACGTGATTATAAAATTTCACAAAATTCGTTCAAACCTTTCAGATTAGAAACAATTTTTAAATAATATAATAGAACGAATGCACGTGGACGATGACTATTCTATTCCAAGCTATTTTATGGAAAGATTTCGCTGCTACTGTTCACCTTCCACCGTTCGTATGATGTATTATGAACGATGGAGATGAGTCCGCGCGTAATGCACAAAGACGTCCGTAAAAGCCGTAAAATCGTACTTGTAACTAAATACAAACCTGGTATTGAATGCATTCTTGTTCGTTGGTGCGATGCATCTGGATGCATCCCAGTCGATGGTTTGTAGATTAGTTAAATCAGTGGTCGGATACCTATACAGCGCGTGCCATACTGGACACATGATTTAAAAATAAACGAAAAGTTGCACAATCTGCAATTTGATCTTAGATGTAGGGATCACGGCTATACCAACATCCGGACCACTTGGCCACTTGGCTAATTGGCGAAAGAAATAGTTTGATGTGGAAAGCACGTTATGCCAAACTATATCTTGATCAACCCATAGCTGTAATTGGAACTCTATTCATTTTGGTAAATATTTTTGTGATTTTTTTTAAGAATTGCCCAACTTTTTCTTTTTTCCCACATCTCTATATAATATACTGTTTATATATATATATATATATATATATATATATATATATATATATATATAAATTTATGTTGAAGAAGTTAGTTTTGATGTTGAGAAATATGAGTAAGTTCTTCAAGGGCATACATCAAATAAAAGGCAAAGATTTAGAAGTTAATCTTTAATTTTTCCAAAATTTGGAAATTTGGAAAAATTAAAGATTAACTTCTAAATCTTTGCCTTTTATTTGATGTATGCCCTTAAAGAACTTACTCATATATATTTATATATATACATAAATATAATGCTATAAATTATTTAATGTACAACTATAATATCCAAGGGTAGATAACTTATGTATCAACCATCTTCATTTAACATTCATTTTATATAACGAAATATATGTTTCTTGAACTTGATCTTGAACACACTTTGCATTTAGTACACTAAACGCGCAGTTCTTGATGGTCCTATTACAATACAAATAATGTATTTAAAAAAATTTTAATTCAATAATGAATTTTAGGAATAATATCGATTGCAGTTGCTGACAATAATTCATATTGCGCCGCAAAAAAAAAGAAATTACTGAACTGTGTGGACTTTAAGAATGTCAATATTAATATCTTGTAAACTATTATTAAATTGTAAAAAGTATAATGTAAATTGTGAATAATATTGATTTTTTATATTATTTATTAAAACATTAAAATTAAAACAAATCTATTAAGATTTTATTAGCATTATTTATTAATTTTCATTTTTCAACATCCCGAAGAAGAAGTTGTGAAGTGTTTTCACCAGAAAATCCGAGTTGCTCATGTTTTGTTTTCTCAATGTTTCAGTCTTAATTTAGAAAGTCAAAATTTGACATTTTGTCGACGTTTTCTCAAGAACGGCTGCGCCGATTTTCGCGATGAAACTCGATAAGGACTATTGTTGATTAGTTTTGTCAGATGATCGGCCTATCAGTTTTTTTTAGAATTTGCAGAAAAGTGCTGAAATTTTTGTTAAAGTTTTCGCAAAAAGTTTGATTTCGGAAATTGTAAAATCTTTCGGGATCTTGATAAAATGTAGGGCTCGCCCGTAGGTAAGTTAAGAGCGACGGGACTTGTTTCAGAGGTCCAGGGTTCGATACCCACTTCGAGCAGCCTGTTGTCAGGCAGCAGTAACAACGATTTTCGCTTGGAAATATAGATAGCAATATGTTTCCAAGTGAAAATAGCCCTCACCTGGCATTGTTGAACCATTAAAAATACTCGCCCTATTACAGAAATTGTAATAATAATATATAATATATCATACGGAGATGTGACAACTGGTTGGGTTGCCATCTGTCAAACAAAAGTCAAAATCAGCACAACAGCTTATAGGACTATTAGGTTCTGATTGCTGTTCAAAAATTATAAAAAAAAATTTAAAAAAAGATGAAATGTGATATTTTTGTTTAAGTTTGGTCGGGCCGTTTCTTCGTAATAAATCGCTGATTTTGTTGGAACTTTAAATGGTTAAATCATAGAAATGAGTCTTGCGCTTAGATCTACGCCGAGCATTTACTGTTCTGATTTTCGTAGGTAGATACTACTAATTAAGTAAAATACGTTTTTATAACACGAACTAAATTAAAATGAAATGTTACATCATTTAATTTAATTTACTCAATCACAGATAATTATATCTGAAGTTTTTGAATTGTTGATGAATGTTTTTGAAAGATATAAATCAAGGAAATTGTATTATTTTTTAGTGGAAACAATACTTTTATTTTTGATATAAATATTTGAAAATTTTACTTTAATTAATTATTATTGATTAAGTAAATTATATACACGACTAAAGTCAAAATACCGCTTATAACTAGTTATTTTAATTATAGGCATAGTATACATACCTCATTCTGAACGCTTGCAATTGAAAGCAAAATTTACTATAATTTATCATAATAAATTGACATGTTTGGACAGATCAGTACATCTTGCTTATTTTATAATATTACATTAATCAATCGAATTATAAAAAATGTGCACACACACACATACTTTTTCCAAATTTGGTCTCATTTGATTCAGAATGGTTTGAAATGTCAAGAAAACATAAAATTAGCGAATCAGATTTTTGATGAAAACATAAACTTCTCCTTCGGGAAGTTAATAATATGCTGGCAAAATAACAGTAAACTAATAAAATTGTACTGAATTTTGATCTTATCTAAAAAAAATCCATAGTAATTATCTATTTGATCTTTGTATGATAGCGTTTAATCAATAATTATTGTTATTAATAATAATTGTTTTAATATATTTTGCATCATCGGCTATCATAGCGTCCCGACCAACAACAAAAGCATGCAGATGTCCAATAGACAATATGGCAAAAGCGCGTCCTCTCGTGTATTATGGGTCCCGTACTATTATTAATAACAATTTATTATGACAATGCGGATGAGTTATGTAGAGCGCGAGCACTGACGTCGCGAGGGCGCGCAATGTCAGAAGTCGCTCGCTTTGGATGGATGTTCTTGCATTCATCTTCCGAGAGACGATGGGACGATCCGTTACTCTGCGTTTTGTCACCTAGTCCATTAGACCAGATCAGGGACTCGAAACTTTTGACTTTTTTCTATAAAACATTCTTAATTTGACGATTAAGCTCGTAGGCAAAATTATTTTTAGGCACGAAAAAATTATACAACTACTGGTGCATGACATCGTGCCTTAAGGCAAATTGCTGAAACTTCCCGTACCAGAAATATTCGATGGAAAGAATCAATAATTAATAAATATTGATCAATAATTAATAATAATTGTTTTAAATATTTTTGAAGAGGTGATTATAATTACTATATATTTTATCATTCATATATTATACAATGACGATGTTATTGCACACTTCAGAATGTTTACATTGGCATGAGATGACGAATTTATCCATTTGACATCGTGCCTTAAGGCAAATTGCTGGAACTTCCCGTACCAGAAATAAATATTCGAGAGAAAAAATCAATAATCAATAAATATTAATCAATAATAAATAACAATTGTTCTAAATATTTTCAAAGAGAATTATAATTACTATATATATTATCGTTCATATATTATACAGTGACGATGTTCTTGCATAAAGCATTTCAGAATGTTTACATTGACAGGAGATGCCGAATTAATCCATTTGAGCATATATGTATGAAAACGCGTATGAATTATATACAATTTTAAATTGAATTGTAAATTCAAAATTTATATTTAAAGTATTTGTATAATTGGATAATAATATTAATTAATAATAAGTAGTTGTATAATTTAAAATTTAAAATGTTGATTTTCTTTACAAATTACAAATATTTTTTTTTTTTTGAAATATATAAATCGGGCATTCCGTTATCTCAAAATGAATTACCATTCTTAGCATTTTTTGCCACGTATCTTCGAAACGGCTGGACCCTGCCTTCGTCAAAAACTAATCAGCACGTCTTCCCATTAATATGAACCGAATGTTTTCTGAATTATTTAAATTCAAACCGAAATGTTATGTATGATAGATCAATTTTATATTTTATATTTACTGCATCGGCCTGCAAGAGAGTAGCTATAGCTATGTTATTAGTTACTTCTGTTTTGTTAGCATCTAATTCCCCTATAGTGTACAGTTAATTACGCGATATGCGGGGCAAACAGGGACAATCAGCGAGAAAAAAGGTCCAATGTTTTATTTTTAATTTTGAAGGCGTTGTACGAAAAAATATCTACATCATTTAATAAAAGCGATGCAGTTTTATTACTGAATTGAATAACGTTAACTTTTATTATTAGGCTAATATTCATTGTTAAACAAAAATGTATATCAACTTGTACTCTATAATAAATTTTTGGTATGTATTTCTGTTTTACTTACCAAAATCACATTTTTTTACAAAGCACTTTATAAACTTTCGTCTGAAACTTGGTTAGAAGTATTTATTATCAGAATTGAATTAACTATGAATTTAATTTATCTCTTGTAAAATTTAATTTATCTCTTGATTTTTTAATTTGTTTTATTTTTTATTTAATATTTTCTTATTGTTTACACCTTAATATAAAGATACAGTTGGTCTATTTTAGCCCAATCACATGTTGGCTTTATAGAGGTCATATAAAAAAACTGACCTTAAAAATTAAAATATACGATATGAAACAATTAAATAACTTATACTTAAAAATTATGCTCAAAAACTAAATAGCAAAGCAATTAATAATTGCATATATTATTAATTAACAACAAAAAACAACTTGTTGAACCAATAAAAAAAATCCGATTGACGGCGATGGCTGGTTACATCCTTTGCGCTCTCTACTTTAAAATAGTATCATTAAAATACTATACTTTAGTTCATTTGAGATACCTTGCTCTTTTTACTTATTATTTATATAATTAATTGGTTTTATTATGCATTCACACTAATTATGGTAGTGTCGATACTGGTGTGCTTAAACAAATTGTGCGCAGCAAATCGGATATCATCACAGTGACGTTTTTTTTAAAAAAAGAGTGCGCGTAAGGTTCATACGCGATTGAAGTAAAAATTATTTGCTACTGTACAAGATGGCAAAAATGCATTATATTACAATTTTGAATAATGTTTATTAGCAATATGTTAACACTCGTAATGCACACATATATTAGTGTCAACCATTATACACATTTATATAATGAGAAATTATAAATTATATATTTATAATAGCATTAAAAATATGTATAATCTTTTAAAACAATAATGTAATTAAGATCATACTTCAAATATGACATGATTGGTTTGTCATTGAAGTTCGCATTCAGAAATGAACCTTCATTAGAGAAATGAAGTAATTGCTGTTTAATGAATTCTCTAATATTCCTTCACACAGTGGATTATGTTAAACAACGCCTAAACAGATATTGTTTTTGCTACTTCACTTCACTCATCATGTAATTGTGTTTGAAGAACTTCATGTCATTGAAATTAACATACATTCATTGACTGATTGTATTTTTTTTACTTTTTCGCTGGCGACTTAATCTCATTTTTTGAACAGCTGTAATATCTGTCTTACCTAAGAATATTTTAAATTTTAATAACTTCAAAGAATTATAGAAACTACGAATAATATAGAAATAATTTTTAATCAATAAACTCACGTTTAGTACACGGCCCAAATGTTTTTGTTTTATTATTTTCAAGAAACAGGGTAAAATATTTTTCTGATTCCAGCATTTTTGATTAAATCAAGATTTGTACTATGATGTAACTTTAAAATGTTTATTTATATACCGATTTCCTTGTTGATATCGATACGCATACAACTTTGATGCCGGTACGCATACAACGTTGATGTCGGTACGCATTCAACGACATATTTCGATTCACATACACGACGGCTAATCACAATCGACCCGTATGGAAATGATCTCATCGAGAGCGTATGACGAACAGTTTGGGCGTAACGAACTTCCGTTGCATTTGTACGGATTTACTCTAGTCGGGCCTAAAAAAGAAAATATTTCTATGATTGAACGATGAAGCATGGGTAGCACCAACTTGATGCAAGCACATATTCCAATTTTGGTCAATCAATATCTTGTTAGGGTGAAATATTACATTAAAATATATACAAAAATCACACGTGTATCACAAAATTAATGATTATTCCGAAAAAGGTGCGTCTGAATTGATATTTGAAAAGTATTTGATAATTTAATTTTGTTTAATTATGTTATATTAAAGTAGAAATGTATTAGTTTATTCCACAAAAAAGTTATGTTTTTGAACCCTGGTTCTAGATAGTCGATTGATCTCGTTGTTGTTAAATCTTTCGGATTACTAGCTTTGTTTCCTAAGCGACTATAACATGGAACATATTCTCTCGTTTCATAAATGACAACACTGACAATGATGTCAATATGACACAAATAAATTTTTTGTTCTTCGATGTCAAGACGGAACTTCACAGGCGGCGTGGTGTTGAATTATTGCCGCTATACAAACGCGCGTTTTGTCTGCGCGGCGGCTCAGGCTAGAGAGCGGAATTTTTATGCACGATTTTTGTGACACTATATATTCTCACATAGTTAAACTATTTCTAAAATATACTGAACTTGCTGGTATTCTTTCAATTGAGTGCTCATTGATAAGCCGAAGCGGAATTTCTACTCCAAAAACTTCATTCAACTTGTCTGTTGTCTTTTGCACTTTTTATATTTTATTCATTTTTTGCCACTTTTACACATTACGCAATTTTCCTTGATAGAATCAAATCACAATCTATATGTTTAACATTTAATGTCACACAGTTACAAGATATATCAATCTTCACATATTAATTACTATTTTATTCAAGTATTTTTAGCGCCATATTATTGTTACAGTATATTAAAAGATTTAAAAACCGAAAGAATGATTTTACACATAAGATAGCGCAACATGTTTATATGTGGATATAATAGATAGTAGACAATAATTCTCATTTCAATCATTCTTTATTGCTAATCTGTTTATCGTACAAATAAACTTATTTTATGTTAACAACTAAGTATTGCGCATTTTTTCTGAAAATCAAATTTTTTCATGAAAATTAATAACTTTATATATATATATCTTGTAATATATTGTGCATTTTAATCAATGACTTTTTGTCATCTTTTGAGCAGCTTCATCATCTTTCATAAAACTTAATTAGTAAAATTTTTTTTAGTAAAAAACTTAATCTAATCAAGTACATTTTGATACCATCATAATCATTGAATTGTTTACCACCAAGGAGTTTTGTAAAGATCGAATTAAAAAGTAATCAGAAGGTGCAGGGCAGTATCCATATATGGCAATACATCTCGACCAAGCCCCAATGATTTTTGTCGAGTAGCCAAAGATATGCCAATGAGTCAATAAGGGAGTAAATCGCCGTTTCGATTATCCAATTCAGGCCGCTTTTTCAGCTGTACAGTTTTGTAAGTCGTTTGCTGTAGGCTGAACTTATCAGAACTGATCATTCGGTTAGTAGTAACAGTTCAAAGTAAACAATTCTTCATTAATCAATTTTACCTGGACGACCAGGGCGTTTTTCATCTTTGAGAGAAAAACCACCAGAACGAAATTTTGCAAACTAAATTTGACACCTCATCACTTTTTGTGGGCAAAAGGTTCCTCTTGAGACAAATTTTTGATTTTATTTTAAAAATTTCAATGAATCCCAAATGAAAACTACGCAAATGGATCAAAAAAGCCTTTTCTTCTACGGACATCTAAACTGCCTATTAGCCAATAACAAAGAATACTTTACATTTGCACTATGTCTGCAAACCTAAACATTCAATTGAAACCATCTAAGCTGAAAACCGTACTTACTTAGTTTTCAACTCAATATATTGTCTAGCTCAAGGATGAGCAACCCGCGGCCCGCGGGCCGCATGCGGCCCGCCAGATGCTTTTCTGCGGCCCGCCAAGCATTTTTTAACTACAGATTATTTTTCTAGATATTTCATCAAATACGGCTTTAAGAACTAATTTTGTTATCAGTCACATACTGGTAAAAACTGTTGTTCGCAGAAAAATGCATTTCCTGATGAAATAAATATTAATTAATTGCAAGAAAAATTGAGAACTTGTCCGAGAGCATAGCAACAACGCATTTCTAAATTTAAAATAATTTAATAAGTAAATCTTATAAAGTCGCCAGGGTAAAATCATCGTGAATGTGCTTTTCAATACTGAAGTACGTTAGCTTAATGGTGATGCAATGCTTAAAGGAGTATACGATCCAAATGGCGATATTTTTAAATTGTTTTTGGATATGAAAGAACAATTGTAGTACTTTCGTAATTTTGGTAATAAATCATAATATCTTTTGCAGAATCTTGTGCTTCGCTTTTCATATTTAAGAAAAAAATGTGAACAAATTTTAATTGTGATTTCAAATGTTTAAAGGTAACAAGACAGCTGTTTTCATGTAAATGTTTTCTTTACTATTCACCATGCAAATAATATAGCATGCAAAATAATACAGATTTAAAAATTGTATTTTTTCAGTAAACATCGAATTTTTTTTATAAATCTAACGTCGCCCTGAAAAAAAAAACGCAAATCAAATATGATGATTTTTTTTGGAAGTACGTATGTGTGCGAACAATTACACAGGTCCACAAAAGAGAAGGATAATAATTAATCGCTGGATAATGATTAATCCATTCAGAAAAAATTCTAGATTGAAGATTGTGCCAGTTTTTAAATGTTTTTCCATATTTTGTGTCCCAATTTTGACTGTATATTTATTACATGTGAAAACACATGTCACACATCCAATTAAGACAAATTTTTATGTGGACTTGTATTAATTTCAACCATGAAATTCATAAAAAATTGCCATCTATCAAAACTGAGTAAAACATAGCAAAACTGCATACGCGTTGCTACTTTCCGCATTAAAAAATTAAAATAAAGAACGAAATTTAAAAAAAAACGGTTGATATTGATCAGCTTATATAAAAAAGCAGTGCCAAATTTTTTATTAAAGTTTTCAAGTAAATTAGTTTTTCTGCTTAACTATTTGTTTTTATTTTGTAGTAATATTTATAAACACTTATACACTCGTAATTATATAAAATAATACTTTTTTTAATTTTGAATTTTTGTTCTTGTGGCAATTTTATTGCAATTACGTTATTCCCGCGCTTAGTCAATAAATCTTTTGACTTAATTTTAGTTCAGACTTTTGAGTTTATGAAAAAGCTTCAATTTTATTCAAAAAGAAAAAGCAATTTATTTTGTTCTTTATTTTAATTTTTTAATGCGGAATGGAAAACTACATACAACTCCAAATTTTCATTATTATAAAATAGTCATTTGAGTAGTCCAATCATTTTTTATATAGCTCAGTGATCGATGAATTAACTATATTCGCCATTTTTGAGAACATTTTTAATTGAAATTCGATCAAGATTTTCTGAGTTTAGAAAAAATCCTAAATTTATCCAATATGTCTGCTGCAACATTTTAAAAACAATTCTTAGATATTGGCAACGAAAGGGTTAATTCCGATAAAAATAACTGATTTGTAGACTTATCCTAACGGTACATGTCTTGCAGAAGGAGCAATTCCAGCAAAAAAAAATAGAAATTTAATATTATATATGAAGATAAAACTGTTTTTGAGAGAAAACCGAATTTTTCGCTAAGCATAGCATAGCATAATTCAAATATGGATGTTAGTATTTCAGCATTGCAGTGGGTAAATTATCAATGTAATTTGTGTTAGCTGCCCCTCATTTATATACCACAAAATTATACATTCAGAATTAGTTAGTCATTTCTTTTACTAATGATTTTCTAAAAATATTCTCTGTGGCTAAACGTTTGCCGGGTCAGCTAGTATATATAAATTACGTGCGGCCCGCCATAAAATTTTAAAATTTAAATTGGCCCGCAAGTTAAAAAGGTTGCTCGCCCTTGGTCTAGCTAAAATACAAAGTGAAATTAGTGAATATTTCATTAGTGAATTGTTCATGTGATATGTTATTCCAGGCCAGAACAAAAAATTAAGAACGTATCGACAATACAAGAGATAAAAAGTGATTAGTAAAAAAATAGTAACAGTATGAATAATCATTGTTAAGAATTGTGGCTGATAAGATCAATTATATTTTTTTGGTAATATTCCACTTATAAACAGAATATAGAGAAATAATAGTAAATGCTTATATTACATCTGCTATAACTGATTCGTATTTTTTAAATATAAATCTTTTATTTTAACACTGAGAGCAGTTTAACTTAGCTTTTGTACTACTAAATAAATACTATTATTATAAATTTATTATTTCTTTTTTCAGGAAAAAGTTTTTCCATAACGATAACATTGGACACGTCGCCACCAGAAGTCACAACTTACTGCAAAGCTATCAAAGTTACTGTGGATGGACCAAGGGAGCCGCGATCCAAAACAAGTAAGAAATTATTATTTAATTATTTTTGTGAATGGTTAGAGTTATGGGATTCTAATCAGTCAATTCCATACTCGTCTCAGACAAGCTGACAATCTGATGTTAATCAATTGTGACATCAGTTTTCACTTGAAAGTATAGAATGCAATATGTTTCCAAGTAAAAATATCTTTTATCCGGTGTTGATGCATCAATAAAAATTCTTCAGTATTACATATATTGTAATAATAAAATTTTTATTAAATAGAGATTCCATTTCATTTTATTAAAATGATTTACCATCTAGGAAAAAAGCCACTTAGAAGTCAACATATAGAATTGGTTAAGTTCTGATTGTTGTTAAAAATAAATACAGAAAAAAAAGTTTTTTGGTGAATGGCATATTAGTGAATAGTATACTTTGATTTCACTATTAGGGTACGGCGGGGCACAAAGGTCCAATTTGACTTTGAGCAATTATATTACGAAAACCAAACCAATTTATACTATAAGAAATTACACAAATCAAACAACTATCTGACTATGTTCAGTTAAACTTCCAGCTAATTCAACAAAGTAGAAATGTGTTTTTTTTTCTGTTTTCCAAAAATTTGTCACTTGATCTTTTTTAGGTCATAGGCGAAGTAAAAAGGACCCAATGTCTTATTTTTAGTTTTAAATTCATTATCCAACCAATGCAAAATATAAATTCCACCGGTAATTTTTTTTTTGCAGAAATAACCCCGCATATAACCTTGATCTGGTATTTTGTCAGAAATGATCATAAGCATAGATGGAATAACTATTTATTTAACTTATCTTTTGTAAAACTGCTTTTGTTATCTTTATTCAGTTTTTTATTAACTATTTTTTATTGCACCTTTGCCAGGGTTTATTTGGTCTTTTTTACCCCACCCACGCGTAAGCTTTAATAGAGGTTGTTTGAAAAACAGTTGAATCTAACTTAAAAATAACATCACATCTCATAAATCAATTAATTACCGTGTAGCTAAAAGTTATATTAAGTTCTCATAAACTAAACTATAGTAAATATTAGTTCCAACTTGGGACGTTGGGACCTAAATAACTAACAACGATAGAAAATACTTTTGTTATGGATTTTCAAACACTGCTGTTTATCTCTTGATAGAGACGTCGTAATAATCAAGTTGATGACTGCTTATACATCTTTTTTCCTTTACTTTCAAATATTGTTGTTATAAATTTTAATTGAGATGTCCGTGGTGGAGCTTTTTACCTGCGGACCTTTAATACCCGTTTTATCCTATACATGCCGATTTTATGTATTATTTATTATGATTTCTATATTTATTATGTATGTTTTAAGTTTTTTAAGTACTGAATGAAGGTTACGACATAGTCAAAACGTTTGTAATAAATTTTGCTTCAGAAATTCATGCTTTTATTGATGTTTTGCCTAATTATTAAACCCTGTCAATATATAAAGGTATATTTATGTATTTATAAATCGATGTCTTATCAGAAAATAATATTTTTGATAGTTTACGTTAATTAGCAGTAAATGTAGCAAAGCATATTAGATTTCTTTCATAGTACGCTTTTTCCGCTCTTGTGTACCTAACGAGGTCAAAAATAGTGTATCATTAATGAAACAAAAACATAAATAGTAACACATAAATAATAATCGAATCGAATATTTTGAAGCAAAAAACTGAAATGATAAAACATCAGTTTGTGCTGCTTCAAACAGTTAATGTGTTTGTGATTGAGTACCGGCGGCGAGACGGTCGTAATGAATTTTTGCCTGGGTGGCCCGGGAACGATTGCCAAAACATATATTTTGCCTCTTTATGTCTCTGAAAGATAACAGATGAATCATTAACAGAAGAACATATACTGCATCATACAAAATTCGTTCATTTTTTGTATTGTTCTTACTCATGACCATGACCTATTAATAAATTTTATTTTATTCATTAAACAATTTTTTTGTTCACTTCGAATAAATACTATTTCTTCTGCATAGTCAGTCATTTTGAATCATACGTATATAACTTCAGTTGTCTACAATTAAAATTTGTCGACATAATTTATTTGTGTTTTCATTCTGCTAATTGAAGAGTATTTAACGCAAATTCATTAATATAAATTATTAACATATAGATAATTTTTCAAATTATAAGTAGACTCATTAAAATTTGCTGATATAAAATCAAATTTAACATTTTATACTGTATTAATTATAAGGGCAATCTGTGCATAGGAGAAGTATTTATTAGACCTACAGATATAGCCTTTTCAATTTATTTTAATAAAATACATTAATTGTCTAAAATAACAGTCTAAACTACTCTAAACCAAATGAACTACACATACAAAATACATACCACGTATCCAACGAACAACTATCGAACTATGTTCAGTAAAATTTCCAGTCAATTCCTAATTAAAGAAATGTGTTTTTTACTATTTTTGTAAAATTTGTTATTTATTCTTTTTTACCCCATAGGCGGAGTAAAATGAGGCAGCCAGGGGGCAAACAGATACCTTGTCTCATTCTAAGGAATTTCACGAAACGCTATAATATTCAACAAATGCAAAATATAAATTTCATGGGCTTATTTTTTACAAAGATAACGCTGAATATAACCTTGATCTGTTATTTTATCGGAAATATTCATCAGCAGATTTGAAATAACTATTAATTTAATTTGTTTTTTAAAATTGCTTTTCTTTACTTAATTTGCTTTTCTATATACTATATTCTTATTGTTTATACCATTGCCAAGATAAAGTTTTAGTTAGTTTATTTTATCCCACTCATATGTAAGGTTTATATGATTTATATTGATTTATTTAATTAACTGGTCAATGAAACAGTTTTCTATTCTATTATTATTAGCTTGTCTCCTAATAGCGACGCTGCTTGAATTAAGGCGATGGTAGATTATATATCTTTTTCACCAGTAGCGGCGCGAGGCGTCGGCGGTGTCGGCGGCCGCCGACGGCCTCGCGCCTGGGGGGGCCTCGCAAGAGGCCCCGGAAAAATTTTAATTATTTAAAATTTAGTTAATTTTCATACGGATGTGCGAGTAAAAAAGGTGATTAGTGGTTTACAGGCACTATCATTTTACTCTTTTATCTTTTATGGACATTATCTAATATCGTCTGTCAACACTATAGATCTAAACAACTTCGCGGGAGCTAAATCTCTGGTTGTTTATATTTGAGTATTTCTTATGTG
This sequence comes from Ctenocephalides felis, assembly GCF_003426905.1. Taxonomy (NCBI): domain Eukaryota; kingdom Metazoa; phylum Arthropoda; class Insecta; order Siphonaptera; family Pulicidae; genus Ctenocephalides; species Ctenocephalides felis. The sequence continues at coordinate 125,174,799 of NW_020538040.1, forward strand.
AGCACAATGTAAATTGTAAATCATCGTTCTTTTTGGGAATACATACGAGTGGAAATCTTAACGTATCGAAACAGTAATGAAATATTCGAGGAATAAAAGTAATCAATGATCAATATAAATTGATCAATGAGAAATAACAATGAGATAATAACAAAAACTGTTAATTTGAAACTAATCATTGTTCACACCGTCAACACAAGCAATATATTTTTTTAATCATTCTATTGGGATGATCAGTTCTTTCGAATAAAATTGATAACCTTTTAAACTTTTTTTGTATCTCCAAAACCGCTAAACCTGCCTTTGACAATTTATCAACACAAATCGAATGTTTTTTAAATCTTTTAAATCGGTTGATCGGCTCTGATGTCGTCGACAAAAAATTAAAGCGTCCTAAAAAACGACATTTTGGCATTTTTGAACCAATTTTAAAAATTCAAAAACTGATCGAAAGTTTTCAGTTGGCGATCGTCCTGAATTGTTTTTCGTCAAGATCGACCGCACAGTTTCTTCGTAATTTATTGTAAATTTTTTTTTCAAAAACTTGTTAGTATCATCTAACATAAATTTTATGGAACTACGATAAATGATTAATTATAAAAACTCATTAAATTTTAAAATAATGGGACGAGCTTTTAGACCTTGTGTACCTACTATGTGATGTGCGGATTTGTGCACTCAAATTAGTATGAACATAGATTTTTTAAATCTAATTAATCACTTGCAGATTGCAAAATTTTGTCTAATTAGTTATTAAGTCGGTGATTTCCAACCATTTTTTATTCATAATGATCGAATAAACATAAAATTTACTAATCAAATGGGTGGGCAAAGGGAAACTTTTTTGCGATAATTATTTAATTTTAGTGCTTTTTTAATAGCTGGAGAACAAACCATTTTTGCCGAAGAGTTTGTTTATTTTAACTTGTGTAATTTTTGTCTATTTCAATTGGTGTATTTATCTGATTAAAAATAAATCTCATATACAGTTATAGTAATCGCAAAAAAATCTAAAACAAAAAATTTTATATATCTTCAAAGATTTCTGAACATTTTGGCAAATTTTCGTCGACGATTTCGCGAACATGGATCAACCAATTTGAAAAATTCAGAAAACATTTATCATGTATTGAAGGTAAGAAGACGTGCTGATTAGTTTTTGGCAAAGGCAGGATAAGCCGTTTCGAATATACGGGGCAAAAAGTGCCAAACTGATTACATTTTTAGGAAGGCAGGTCTAGCGGTTTTGGAAATCCAGTAAAAAAGCACAACAAAAGCCATTTGGCATATGCACATCAAATTATCAGATATTTTATAAAGATTTTAATTAATAGTGAGTTAAGTTAGACTGCAACGCGCCGTTTACGCGCTTCGATATTTCGTCTCTAAGCAACTAACGCAACGTGATTGCTTTGAAAAAAAGTTCGAAATTTTCAACAAAATATTTCAAATTAAAAAAAGTCAATTTCTTTCACTTTTCAAATTTTTTAAAAACTTTTCAAAAATTTAAATTACGGCACGAAAAGTTTCAGCAATTTGCCTTTAGGCACGATGCCATGTACCACTAGTCAACTTGCAACTGGCAAAAAAGGGGGGCCTCGCTAACGAATTTCGCCGACGCCCACGAATGGTCTAGCGCCGCCACTGTTTTTCACCCTTCTCCAAATGTAGTTATTAAAAAATATTTTAACTTAACTCATTTTTGAGATATTGGTGGTGGACCTTTTTATCCGCGGACCTTTAAGCCCCGCTCTAACCTACACATATCGTTTTCGTATGATCTCTATTCAAAATTGCTAGATCTTCATAAAATCATATAACATCAGCATAACAAGTTAGTATCAACAAATACATAAGTTTATAGTTCTAAGTAAAACTAGCTGGTATTGGTATTTTGTCTTGAGGCAAGTTACATGAACTTCCCGATATGTCAATCGACTTAATCAATAAAATCTACATTAATTTATGACAAAAAGTATTTCGAGTGGATTTATCACACATCATTGAAAACGAACGAACACTCTATCGTTATACCAAGTAAATCGTCTAATTTTAATTTCGAAAAAACGATACTAATTTTTGCGAACTTTGAAGAATTTTTAAAATTAAACGACTTGTCGTCGGGCCGTAATATTTTAGTACGATCTATAAGACTATGGTATCTACCGTCTTCACTAAACACTAATCAGCACGATTCCCAACCAATATCTTTCGAACGGTTTTTGAATGAGTGGACGATTTTTTTTCACTTTTTTGGTATTTACAAAGAAACGGCTTGGCTGATCGTCGCGCAAAATTGAAAAACGCTCAGTCTTCATCGAGATACATTGAATGGCTTTTAAATTTTTGAATTCAGTCCAGTCGTTTTCGAGAAAACGTCGATTTACGGCAAAAAATCTGTTTACACACACACACACACACACATACTTTTTCCAAATTCGGTCTCATTTAATTCAGAATGGCTGATTTTTTTATGAAAACATTACATTCTCCTTCGGGAAGTTAAAAATAAATGTTTAATTTATTTTCTCCAACTGTTTGCAACTTATTATGTACTGTAACGTTTGTATTAAATTGTATTCGGATTTAGTTGAACATGTTTACGGACATGACCATGTTTAATATTAACAAACTTCCCCAAAACCACAAAACCTAACAATAATAACGCATCAAAACATCTGAAGGCATATCGAGTTTGTTAGTATCAACAGATACCTGCCACGATAGAAATTAATTAGATTCAATTGTAAAGCACCGGTAGCGTCGCCGACTCGGAATTACCTTGGGTATTCACCTGGGCAAATTATCATGCATTCGTCGGAATTTTTAATTTTATATGCACTTTTATATTATGTTTTTGTAGAATTCTATATTATTTTAAAAAAGATTTGTTTTTTTTATTAAACTATTTTATTATAGTATTTCTAAACGGTTTTGTTCAATTGAATTATAAATTGTTTATGTACATCTTAATCAATTATGCCACAATACTAATAAGTAGTGGTATTCGTGGAAATCGTTGAAATTGCAAATTGATGAAATGCATTTTTTTAGTTCCCAATTCAAGTTGACATGAATTTTGTCAAAAACACTTAAATAAACTTGGTGTAATTAAATATTTATAGATTCTCAAAAGGTTTATTTTGCAGCCAAATAGTCGAAATGGAAAACAATAAATAATTTAACTATTTATTCTGTACTTTTCGAAACTGTCATCTTTCATCAAGTTAAATTGTAAATAGTTATTATTAACTTTCCGTAGGGTAGTTATAGTAATGGGCCGAAAATCGAAAATGAAAATTTTTGTATTTCTCGACGTTTTGAATGTTTCTGAACATTTTGGCATACCTCAGAAAAAATGGATGGGTGTGTGTGTGTCCGCATTTTTTCGTTCACGTTTTTGGGCGCACGGATCAACCGATTTGAATGGTTCAAAAAACATTCGATTTTTATTGATAGGGAGATGTGTTGATTTGGCGAAGGCAGGTCCAGCCGTTACGGAGATAAAGAGCAAAAAGTGCAGAAAATAGGAATCGAGTTTTTGAGAGAACGGAGTATCCGATTTGAATGATCTAAAAAACATTCAATTAGTAATGATTGGGAGAAATGGTTATTAGTTTTTGGCAATGACAGGCTCATCAATTTCAAAGATACAGAGCTAAATATACAAAAAATGGCAGTTTTTGAGAGAAATAAGCATCCGAATTGATTTGTCATTTTTTTGTATATTAAAAATAATTCAGATTTCAATTTTATATACTTTAAATAAATAACTTCAACTTTGTTATTCAGTTTATATAATTCTTATAAAAAAATATTAGAAAATGTTACATTATTTTTAATAATCTATTTGAAAACATTTAATATTTCTCAAACATTTCGTTACGGTACGGGAAGTTCCAGCAATTTGCCTTAAGGCACGATGCCATACACCACTAGTTTTAAAATTAATTTGGTAATCATGTGACCAAATACATGATTTTTTATGTATTATATATATTTTTAAATTTTACTTCGTTGAAAGTTTTTTTTTTTTCAAAAACAAGGTGCATTTTTTCTGTGTTGCTATATATTGATAATTATTCTAAATTTGTTATAACTTTTATTGATTTTTTAATTCTATAAATTTGTAAATATTTTTTTGAGCTTGTTTACTTGCTGAATGATAACACACATAGTGTAAAAGCATACAAAATACATAGTTAAATTAATTATAATTTTTTTATTCGTCTACTTGGCTGCAATAAAACATTTCAAGAATACAATTAACGGCACGGCATGCTTAAATATTTGAACTATATTCTTCTTGTTATGTGAATTATTTAAAATTTTCAAACATTTTCTCATTCTTTATCGAAATAATGCGCTTAAAATTATCTTCTTATAACATATTGATTTTTTGTTATTAACCTTATAAAGTCTGTAAAATTTTGAAGAAATATTTTTTGATATATCGATTAAAATTGCTTTGATAATAAGTTCAAAATTTTCAAAGTATACAAAGAATTCAATTTTTTCAAGAAAGTCAATATTTTCAAAAAAAATTCAATGCTCAAAAATCAATTTTTTTTGCTTGCTTAATTTGATAATTAAACTACTACTTTTATTCCAAATAGTAGATATCATTGATTTAAATTCGATTTATTAATTGAATTAATATACTAAACTATCTACTTCTAGATGCATAAAAAGTTGTATTATTTTTGTAAAATTTACAACTGTAATTGCTTCGTGCTCTTTATACATTTTAATTTGATTTTGTTGATCTTACTCATTATTTTACATAATAATTTAAATTTAACACTCATGGGAAATAATGATTTCATGTCAATTTAATCCAATTAATATAAATAATTTTAGTTAATAATAATTTTCAGATTTTGAAAATGGGATGAAATTCATATGTAATTTGTATATATTTGTATGGTTGTGTGTGAATGTATAACTTCATGTATACACGACTGCTGAACCTTTTCAAGTATGTGAATACCTAAATTAGTATTCATCTTGCATTTTATACTATTGTCCAGTTGAGACAAAGACTTGGGATATTCCTATGAAGCACTATGATAGAAATAAATTAAAATATTTTTGGAAAATCCAGAAGTCTGGGAAATCTGTAAACGTTTTATAGCTGAATATCAAATAGATGATTTACTGCAAAATTTTGCATAAACATTACAACTTCTACCGGATGTTTATCTTTCTAATACTCTAATAACATATTTGGATGAAACGTTTCAATCCTTACGGGAATTATTGTGTATGATGCATCGTGGTAAATGTCATGGCAATCGCTTATAAATTATAATATGTTTACGCTATAATTAATATGTATTTGTTTTATAAATGAATCACATTGTCGAACATTATTTTTGATGAATAACACTTTTTGCCTCGTATTTTCGGAACGGCTAGACCTGCCTTCGTCAAAAACTAATCAGCACGTCTCCTTATCAATATGAATCGAATGTTTTTTGAATTATTCAAATCGGTTGATCGGTGTTCCCGAAATAGTCGACGAAAATTTGTATTCGCACACACACACACACACATACATACATCCATTTTTTTTAATAATAAGGTATGCCAAAATATTCAGAAACCTTTGAACCGTAAAGATAAATAAAAATTTTCATATTAGAATTTTTTGCGATTATCATAACTTACCTTACGGGAAGTTAATAATAATAATATTAAATGATAATTTCTTGGTGGTAAAACGTGGTGAGGGGTGGCTATTTTTGAGTTAGTTGATAACTTGCAAACAATAAAACATTACGATCTCATTCAGTTTTCAAAGAATTATGAAGCTTTTTTAAAATTTATAATTTTCTCTAGGGGAGAAAGGCCATGCACTACTAGTTTTTAAGATTGTATCAATCATATGTCATTGTATGTAATAAAATAAATAAAATAATACCACAGTCAAGAATTTTAGACTGGATACAGATTAATAATTATTAAACATCGTATTGTTTAATAATTATTAATCTAATGTGTCGACTGGAACGTGATATCATTTTTTTAATATTAAATTTACAAAATAATTACTAATTGCATGTTATTTACATAATGAGTAATGTAGTACTAAAGAATATATATACAAAGAGTTCTTTAATTTGATTAAAATACATTTATCTTTGTCTTTGTATTTCGTGTATAAATCTGTATCAAGTCTGATTCAACATTTATTTTATGTGCGTATTTTTAGTCAGCTTACATGAATCATTATGCTGTACATATAATATTGATTGTATCAAAATATTATCTGGCGAAAGCGTGGAAGCGTTGTGTCATTACTCTGTTTAGAGTGCAGTTCCTGGATCGTCATATATATGTCGTAATTGGAAAGATAATAAAATATTATTAGTTCGATAACTTTTGTTTTTATTTATAGCAATTTGTAAAATTCAGCCATTTCGATTATAATTTAATTATTTTATAATGAAAAATTTTATCAGTTGCTACCAGATGAATCTTGAATTTGTATGTGTTCTGTTTAACTTTGAACTTAAAAATATATTGTTTTGAAGTGAAATTCAAGCTTCGACTCTATTTCATAATAGACATTTTAGTAGTTCAATCATTTTTATGTAGGGGGAAGTCCCGTAACGCCGGACGGCACCTAACGCCGGACACTCTATTTAACTCGTATTATTCAAGCGAGTATAAATCTTTTTATTTCAAAATACAAATGAAAGGACGCGGGGGGCACACAAGTACAGGATCACACGCCAAGCCTTGCCTGTGGCGTACACGGCCACGATGGGAGAAACCGTTTGCTGTTTTAGGCGCAAAATCACGGCGTCATCTAAATATCAATGGAAGTAATTCTAGTATATTTATGCATTTATATCTGAGTGGCATTCAAAGATAAAAGTAGTACTTGATTGTTATCCGTGAAATGGTAGAATATTATTAGACATTTTAAGCAATTTTAGTAGGTACCACCAAATGAACGAAAATATCTGTCCCTTAGCACCGGATACTATGTTTGCTCTTAGCGCCGGACAGTAACATATTGATATTTCTTGTGAGAATTGACGTAATTCATTCGAATTATTTAATATTGTTCTGTATGAGTGCTAACGGTTACTACATACTACATACCCTAATTTTTCGTATTTCCTTCCATAAGAATGAAAATTTTGTGATAAATGCTCCAGCTGAGAGCATCGGCGTGGCCCAGCCAAAAAAGTGGATAAATAGTGTTTTTTTTTACTATATCTAAGAATATTCATCAAATACAGATGTGCAGACATTCCAGAGTGTGGAAATGGCTATATATGTGATCAATGCAGGTTATTTTCACATTTTGTGTTACCAAAGTTTGATTGGTAGTATTAATTATTTTTTTTAGCAAAGGTTGCGTTTTTGTTAATTTAGTTTGATTTCTAACTTTGTTAACTAACATACGTCATAATTTAATGAACATTTCGTAACATATTTTTTGATTTATTTATAAATAACCTTAGGTGTCCGGCACTCCGGAATTACTGATCAGTTATCGTCTTTTTTGTGAAGTCTTACGATGGATCAAGACTCTTCTGAGTTTATTGAAAAGTTTAATCTTATGTGCTCTATGCGCTGATGAATTTTCAAAACTAGACCTTTTTTCGCTAAAAACTAATCAGCACGTCTCCTTATCAATACGAATCGAATGTTTTTTGAATTATTCAAATCGGTTGATCGGTGTTCCCAAAATCGTCGACGAAAATTTATATCCGCACACACACACGAAAACACACACACATACATCCATTTTTTCTAAGGTATGCCAAAATATTCAGACACCTTTGAAACGTAAAGATATATAAAAATTTTCATTTTCGATTTTTTTAAATATTGGCGACGGCATGGTCACCATCGATAAGACTAGATGCGTCAAATTATCCATCGATTATTGCATAATATGATTTGCTAAATTATCTTACTATACAAATATTTCTCTATGTACACACACATAGTTTATGGATGGCTTACAGAAAGAGCAAAAATATTATAATCTGGAAATACAACAGTCTTTGAGAGGAAACAAGGTACTTGACATACAAATCTATAGCAAATCTGTAAGTTTTTCATCAGCCTTTTAGAAATTTTACTTGATTCGCTATTCATAAATTTCCGCCTATTAATATGTCCAAGGAATATTTATATGAGGCATGCGTTGCAGCGGGTAAACCATCCATTTAATTTGTGTTAGCTGCCTCTATCACTTATATATCACACACTTCTATATTCACAATCAGTTAGTTATTGTTTATGCTAAAATGTTCTAGAAATATTTTTATAGCTAAACAATGCTTGCCGGGGGTCAGCTAGTTATTATATAGATATAAATAATTAATTTTTATAAATAATTAATTAATTTAATGATATAAATCATTACATACTGATTTTATGATACAAATCTAAAACTATTTATAAATATTATTAATTAGACTATACTGGTAACTAGAGTACCTATCAGACTACCTATATATAAAGGCAGGTACTATTAAATTAAATTAATTAAAATATGTACCTATAAATGAAAATTATACATATAATATTTATTTCTAATTCTAATATTAACAAGAATGAAGGTGCAATATTTTGTTATAGGACAATATAAGTAAAACTTTTATACATTAAAAAACATAAAATAAACAGCGCCAGTGAGTATATATATGATGAATGTATAAGAAATATTTATGTAAGGATTGTATATAGAATATGAAAAATTATATGAATCATGTAGGTGGCTAAAAATTCTGTAAAGCGGAGGCCAATAAATTTGTTTATCTTAAAAAAAGCTTGCTTTGCTCGAGAAACGTGAACTGAAGTGATTAAAACCGTCTCCAAATGTGTCAGCGAATCACTTCTTTGAAATTTATATATCTCTTCATTTTGAAGGTTTCTGAACATTTTGAATACCTTACAATTAGAAAAAATGGATGTGTGTGTGTGCAATTATTTAGTTGACGATTCGAGAACATGGATCAACCGATTTGACTGATTCAAAAAACCATAGATTTCTATTGACAAGGAGACGTGCTGATTAGTTTTTGGCAGAGGCAGGTTCAGCCGTTCCGAAGATACGGGGCAAAATGTGCCAAAAATTGTAATTCAATTTTTGAGAGAACCGAGCGTTCGATTTGAATTATTCAAAAACGTTTTATTTGTGTTGAAGAAATGAAGAACTGAAAAATTGGTTTCGGAGATCGAAAAATGATCATTAGACATATGCACATCAAATTATCGCATATTTTATGCATAATTTAATAATAAGAACAATTTTTGTTTATATTTTTATGGGTTCCGTACCAATGTTTAATCGTTATACTGCGAATTTCAAAGTATAAAAAACTAATTTTTCAAAAAGGTCAATTTTTTCGAAAATTTTAAAAATCGATTTTTTTTCAGAGTTTTAAAAAATGGAATCTATTTCAAAAATTATATTTTTTGGTACGGGAAGTTCCAGCAGTTTGCCTTAAGGCACGATGCCATACACCCCACTAGTTGTATGTTTATTTATAGAGCAATTATTATCCCATGCTACTAGCATATCCTCCATATCAATGCGCGTTATCTGCGGTTTGTTAGTAAACTAAACTGGCAGGATCTTGTCAAATCCGCGCGTTTCGTGTCGAGGATCGTCCCTAAAAATGTTCAGAAGGTGTTATCGATGGCCGATAAGAGTCGTGCGAGAGATCCATAGTGCGTGGGCAGTGCGGGCAGTGCGGGCACCGTTCTCACGCTACTTGGCCTTATCACTGCACACAAACCGATGATAGTACGATCGCGCATCGTACGCTATTATTGGGAAACCGGCAATTATCAGGAATCGGGATCGGACGACCGACGATATCCGCTTTTCGAATTCAGATGCATAGAAAACGGATCTCGGAAAAGCTAGACATTGTTGCAAGCGGAAGTTTCTTGTTTTACGTCAATGCGTAAATCGAATTTGAATGTTTGCTTTAAAACCCATGAGCTCGATTAGGGTAGAGCGCGGTTTAAAGGTGCGCGGGTAAAAAGACCCACCGCCGATATCTCAAAAACAAGTAAAGTTAAGAATTTTTGATTACTAATAATATTTGAAAGTAGAATTCGAAAGTATGTATAACCCGCCACCCCTAATTTTGACGATGGAGCTATCAAAAGATAAATAAAAATGTATCGATATTCAATACAAAAGTTATTTGTTTCGTTGGTAGCTATTTTTGGATTTGAGCATTTTTATTTAGTATATGATGCTTGAATATAATTTTTAAATATACGTTATTTAATTCTTTTATAAGTTTACATGGCTACATAAGAAATAGCTGCTCTTTACCCTGGCAATGGTATAAACAATACAAAATATAAATAAAAATAGTTTAAAAAAGCATTTTATCAAGAGAGAAATCAAATAAATCGTTATTTCAACTCTGCTGATGAATATTTCTGACGAAATACTAGATCAGGGTTGTATACATTGCAATGTCTGCAAAAATGTACCCATAAAATTTATATTTTGTATGGGTTGAATAATGTAGTTAATATTTCATAAAATCCCTTTAAAATTAAAAATAAGGCATTTGTTTTGTTTGCCTCCCGCCTGTCCCATTTTACCCCGCAAAAGAACTAGTTGACAAATTCTTGAAAAACTGCAAAAAACACTTTTTTACAATAATGAACAAGCTGGGTTTTACTGAACATAGTCAGATGGTTGTTTGTTTGATATTTATTGTTTGTTGTGATATAATTGGTTTGGTTTTCGTAATGTAATTAACTCTATCCTATCTAAATCACCGCAAATCATGCAATGTATATAGAATTTTACTAATTATATTGTGAAAAATTAATATTTATTTATCATTCCTACAACATTCAATTTGTTAAGGGGTTTGTTCGTTTTTTTTTACGAAAAATGCAAGGTATTTGTTTTTGTTTTTCTCGAAATGTATTTATCATAGAGACATGCGGTTTTTTCAAAACAAAAATTACAAAATCATAGAATATTACGAAATTTTCTTTTTGTTTCGCTGTCATTTTATAACTAGGGGCCAACAAAGTTGGCCTTGCAAAATCGATCTCTTTTGCGATGCCACAGATAAATTCGTTGCGCATCGCCTGAAACAAAAAAAAAAGAAACTACGTTGAAGAAGAAGTTTGAATCCACTCCCTACCAAAATGAAAGAAAAAAAGCAAGAAGGAAAAAAATGGCAGCTATTCAAAAAAAAGTGTCAAAAAAGGCCTTTTTTTGGGGCGAGAATCTTCGCAAAATTTTTTTGCGTAATGTTATCAAGTTGTTTGAGGTAGAAGGACTAGGTATTGCAGTGGTGAACAAATTAAAAAAAAAAATGCAAGTCGATCCGAGTTTTTTTCTAATTTGTGGCACCGCATTGAAAAAAGTCAATTTGAGAAAATCGTATTTAAAGTTTTTAATATAATGTACTAAATACACTATTTAATTTAATGTACTAAATACACCATGGTGTTCAAAGATGCTGACACATTAAAAAGGTCATGTGCATGAGGTATTATAATGAAAAAGAGAGCAGCTGGCATACAATAGCTCGCGGAGCAATGAAAACAACGGTTTCAGAGGATCATACATATAGAGATATATATATCTATAACTTCGTCAAAAAAATAGATATTGAGATGATTTTTTTTTTAAATAATTATAAGGTTTTCAGCTTTCATAATATCAAAAAATCTCAAAATCGAAAAAAAAAAATGAAAACCGAACAACCCCCTTAATGCAATAATATTTGATATATTTTTTATTATATTGATTGTAAATCAATAGCTATGATTGATGCATAATAATTTATTTAATTACTCTTCCATGTTATTTTAATATACAAATATTAATTACATATGATTATCTTATTAACAGTAGATTAAAAATAAACAAATTTCACTTGCATTTATGTGAAACATGTTAAAATGAAGTCGTATCGGTGCAAACCACGGAGTTTCCGCTACGATTATCAATCGATGTATATAAAATCTGGTGAACGTATTATTCAGGTTTTAATTGCGGGTATTAATTTTGATAAGATATAGAATCAATGCAGAATATTTATCATCTTAATATGATATGGTAAATTTGCTCTCACATCCGCGCTATAAACATAATTTTCGATTTGTATATGTTGATTTCTGGTTCCCTGATTTTATATGCCTACAAAATTCTAGAAAACTGTTGAAAGGAATTAGCTGGGCTTTTGTATTTATTAACTTCACAAAGGGTAAGTTATAGTAATTGCAAAAAGATAGAAAATGAAAATGTTTATATATTTTTACGTTTCAAAGGTTTCTGAACATTTTGGCATACTTTAGAAAAAATGTGTATGTGTATGTGTTTGGATACAATTTGTCGTCCTTAATTCGAGCGCACGAATCAACCCATTCGAATAATTTAAAAAACATTCGATTCGTGTTGACTGGAAGACGTACGGATAATGAAAGTTATAGTTTTATAATATCTATTCATTGATCAATGTTTATTGATTGTTCATTATTTTCATTCCTCGAATGTTTAATTACGATACGGAAAGTTCTAGCAATTTGCCTTAAGACACAATGCCATGCATCACTAGTTTTATTTATTTTCATGTAAGTTAATTTATTATACATGCATTGAGTTTATTATTAAATAAATGAACAATTTGATTAATATAATATCTCATCATTTAATATTATAACATTTTTTTAAGTAGCATGAACAAGAAATGACATCATTTGCTTTTTCAATAAAGATAGCATGTTTACATGTTAACTATTCGTCAATTTCCACATATTGTTTGTGTTTTTACGATATGCAACTTCACTAATAATGATAAAAATTAAATAAATAAATATCGTACAAGTTATTCCTTCTGCACATTAATGAATCATACAAAATATTGATGCTCGCTATAATATTTTATACATTCTATTTTTATAAAATTACTATGAAAACGATTTCTGATTTTGACATATTTCTGATATTTATTATTAGAAACATTGCGGCATACAATTCTAAGGAATTTATATTCTGGGAACATTTTAATCATCATTTAAAATAGCATCCGCTTCTGATTTCATATTTGTTAAAAGAACAAGGGCAAGGACGAACTCATACGACATTTTGCGTAATATAGATAATAAATATTTGGATGTATACGTTTTGTAATATGAATGTATTCTATTTTGAATTGCTCATGTATTAATATGGGAAAGTATCCCACATGTATCAATACATCCTGGAAAAGGGAACGATGTTATTGATTTAGAAATATACCTTAATATATTTTGCCGTTTCTATAAAAGCTTTTCAAATATAATAAACTTGATTGATTATAACAATAAACGATATTTTTGTTGGTGATTTCACCTGGCAAATAATTAAGCCACTGAAAAATAACTAATAAATTGTAAGTGCGGGAAGTTACCATCAATATTTCAAATAATCATTTACTTACAGTTAGTTCAATTCATATTGTTACATAAACAAAAATAATTAAACTTAAAATTATGAAATATTAGCAATATTTCGTGATGTTTAATATACTGCGTTCTCTATATTTTTAAATTATTTAGTTTCAGCATATAATATAATGGAATATCAAAATATCAGGATTGTAAAGTGGTAAATTAATTGATAACTTTTAAAAACAATAAATTAAAAAAAAAATTAAAACCAAAAAATAATACTATAACGGCTAACGCATTTCGCTCACATTTAGTTCAAATGTTTCTCTAATACACATTGACTTTGCACGTGAGTAAAATGCACTTGATACTTTTTTTTCATTTTTAGGTTTTTAGTTTTTACTCAAAATTTTTCAATAATAAAAAGATCAAGTTTTTCAATCCTGATTAAATGCCTCAACTCTTGATAAACCTTGCCAAGACACATCACACTTTTCAATCCACAATTTTTTTAAATTTTAAATATATAGTTCAACAAAAGGTTATAATTTTTGATAACTTGAGCAATTGTGTTATTATTTTTTACTGTGGTCCTAGAAATGTCATTCACGGTTACGGTTCCAAAGTTTAAATAAAAATTAACCACAAAAACCATAACCAATGGTCATAATTTCAACAAAGTCTTAGATTGCACACAAAAGCTCATAATTTTCAAACAACATGAGATAGTTTTCTTAATTTTTTTTAGGATAGTTAGTCAATACTGATAGTTTCGGCTTGACGTTAAGTTCTGGGGCATCCTGTAATAAATAATCATTATAAATTATTTATTGACAATTACTTGACTACTGTGTTGTTTTTTCCAATATGCCCTTGTAGCTCATACAATGTCCCTTTTCGGCCGACTATTGTAAATTCATCAAATTTATTGAATGTCCTTTACTGGACAGTTGTAAATAAAAGAGATAATAATAAAAAAAACTTGACTAACTTAATTGACCAGAATGAATGGGCCATAGTAGGTTATTGGCATTTTATTTTGAGACATCATAGATAAAATGTGGTTGTAAAAAAATTAGAAGAATATTGAACCTTAACAATATCTTTACTGTTAATAGCAATAAAATAGTAATTTTATCATATGTTCAATTTCTTGTTTGGCGGTGGTTTTATGATTCAATTCGGTCAAAGAAACTAATAAGCCACATTCGCTTATATTGTATTATTATGCACATACTCGAGACTAAATCGACGCGGAATGCCTTTGTCGACGACTTTTGGTTACGAGTAAGACGGCAGCCGCCCGTTCGTGTTTTGGGGGGTTACGTATCTAATTTATTTGGCGGTGTGGGGAACCAAACAAGCGCAACCGATCGGTTCTCCAAACTCGTTTCAAACTGTAAAAAATATGAAATTATCATATACAATCATGATGAAGAGATTTTGAACAATTTATCTTTATTTTTTGTATATTGTTTAGATTTTTTATTATTAACATTTTAATTTTAATATTTTAAGATACCATACGAGTATATGATTTATATTAAAAAGCGGGACAACGAATGAACTTATGGTAGTGTTATAAAATATGAAATATTTTTGATAGCATTTTTACAATATATAACTTAGGCTTTAATAATTTCCTCTAATAAATTTTCAAGTTAGAGCGGGGCACAAAGGTTTATTTTGACTATAGCACTTTCACTGTGAAAACCATACCAACTACATCATAACTTTACAACACACATTAAACAAACAACTATCGAACGATTTTCAGTGAAATTTTCAGCTAATTCATCATTGTATATATGTTTCTTTACTATTATTGTAAAATTTGTCATCTGGCTCTATTTACTCCATAGGCCGGCTAAAAAGGGCTAGCCAGGAGGCAAAAAAGTTCATTATTTTATTTTTAATTTAACGTGGTTTTATCAAATAATTGTTACGCTATTCAATCAATGCAATGAAGTTTAATTATAAGATAGTACAAAGAAATTAAAAATCATAATCTGAATGTATATTAGTGATCATTACAAACAAAAATCTTACTTTTACTATTATCATGAATTTCAGCCAAAGATCGTAATTCAGTTTTTGAGAGAACGGAGCATCCAATTTGAATAATTCAAAAAACTTTAGTAAAACAAAGAAATATTTAAATTTCTGGAAAGGCAGGTCTAGCGGTTATGAACTTTCAATAAAAAAATGTTAAAAAAATGCCATTTGACGGTCATGCATATCGAATAATCAGATATTTTATAGAGATTTTAATAATGTGTACAACACTTTTGTGTCAATTTTTTGGGGTTTTGTACCAAGATTCTTAACTTTGAAGTTCATTTATATGGGTCAAACAAATGTTTTCGATATTTTCGACAGCATGATATAACCGAATTGTATGATTGAAAAAATATTTGATTTGGACTCGATCGCGAGGCGTTTTTGCAAAAGGCACGTTTCGAAGGTATGAAACGTTTCGGAGGAATGGAGCACAAAGTGTGTAAAAATGGTCATTCCTCGAATATTTAATATACGGGAAGGTACGGGAAGTTCCAGCAATTTGCCTTATGGCACGATGCCATGCACCCCTTATTTTACAACTGGACAGTGTAAAGGTTCAAGTGGCTCATTTTACTCCATTCGCATGTAAGCTATTTTTAGAGGTTATATAAAAAAAATGTTGAACATACCTAACTTAAAAATAACAAAAAACCTAACGAAACAAATAACTTCGTTAAAAAGTTGTTTCTAACAATTTGATTGTTAATCTCCTGATTGTAACGCCGAAATGACTCCCTTATTCTATGGCTACGCATAATTTTTCCTCTACTTTAAAATAGTATCATAAAATTCCTAACATTATTTGTTTTTAATGGTGGTGTTTCTTACTACCCTCAAGCCACTTAAGCCCGCTCTACCCTATAAACAATTTTTCAAACTTTAACTACTTTTTTTAATAAATTTTTTCATAAGATCACTAGACAATTTTCAAATTGCTGATTAAATTTCAAACATAAGTACAAAGCAACGTCCGCATGATATTGACATTTTAAAACATCTTTTTTTAAGTTATTTACCTTTGCCTTATCCATTTTGAGAAACATTGATCAGGTACTGCACAGGTCAGGTTACGAGTTTTGTGATATCATTATGACTTATATGATTTACCGATGGATGCGCAGATCGAAATGTGATGTGATATGATATGATACGTATTGTTATTTTTTTCTTTAATTTCTGCCCATCGTCCATCCGTCTTGTGATCAGAACTGGCTTCGTCGGCGTCGGGCGGCTGGACGTAATTGATTTTAAAGTGGTCCTGGACGCGGTGCACGCGTACCTGTGCGCCGCGGCTTTCGGTAGCGCTTGATAAGTGGATTCTTTCACAAAGATAATGCACACCGAACAAATTTACTTCGGAATTTTCAACATTTGTATTCGGGTTTTTATGTATCTACATCTATATAATACTGCGATATATTATTCGGTTAATAATTTATCCAGTTGATCTACTCGAACCATTCATATTATCAACATGTAATATTTTTAGTATTTTTGCGACGTAAACAACGCAAGTCCTTATCTTTTAAGTTTATCGAATGTTTTTAAATTTACGCAATCGGTTAAGCCGTTTTTGAAAAAAAACGCCTATGGATGGTCTAATCTGACATAAAAGTCTGCTTTTTCGTCCTTGTTATTTTTTTAAAATTAAATCACCTGTCGTATGGCTATAATAGTATAGTATAATCTTTAAGACCATAGTCCTTATCGTGATAAGAAGTTTCATCTAAATCGCCAAAAAAAATTCAATAATTCAGAAATAGGTAGGCCGATCAACAGTTCAGGATTTTTGACTATAACGTGCACAATATTTTACAAATTCTTATTTTTAAATTTTAAATATGTTAAAGGTCCGCGGGTAAAAACGCTCACTACCATTATCTCAAAAACAAGTAAGATATAGAATTCATTAACAATACTATTTTGAAATAGAGGGCAAAGGATGTGTAATGAGCTTTCGTCTTCATTCTCATGACTTCGGTATAAGGAGATAAATGGCCATATAGGAATATTCATTTTGTTTCGTCGGTAGTTTTTTTGGTTTTGGGCCTTTTTATTTAGTTTATGATTCCAGAATATAATTTCAAAGTATTCGTATTTGGTTTAAAAGTTGTATTGTTAATTTTGGGACTAATTTAGGACCAACTATACGATTATACTAGCTTTTTAGAGAAATAGTAAATAAAAAAGTAGATCATGTTAAAACAAGCAATTCACAAGAGATAAATTCAACTCATAGTTATCCCATCTCTGTTGATGAATATTTTTCAAAAAATACCAGACCAAGGTTATATGAAGTGTAAATATTGCAAAAAATGCGCCCATAGTATTTCGTATTTTTTGAATAATTTAGCTATAATTTCATATTATTTCTTTAATAATGAGGGCGTCCATTAATCAAGTGAGGTTTTAAGGGGGTTTCACGGGGGGGTTTTACAAAAAATCAGAAAATATCATGTGAGGGAGGGGGTTGCAGTAAGATATCAGGTGTATTTATTTTTTACCTGATTTTTTTAAAAGAAAATTCAAACACTTTCAAACAAAAATTAGCAATATTACAATTTTTCTCGTAATTAAAAATACACGTGGTGTTTGATACAGGAGGGGCGGTTAATTTTGAATTTTACCAAGGGGGAGAGGGGTTCGAAAATTTCTAAAAAAATCGATAACGTGATTAATGGACTTCCCCATATTCTATGGCTGACCCGTTTTAGCCCGCCTATGAGACAAAAAGGGACCAATGACAAATGTTAGAAAAATAGTAACAAAACATATTTGTATTATTAGAAATTTTATAACTGGGAATTTTACTGAACATAGTTTGATGCGTGTTGTGTGTTGTGATATAGTTTGTTTGGTTTAGATAGTATACTTAGTAAAAGTCAATTTGGACTTTTTTGTCCCGACCTACCTTACTCTTATAAAACGCAAACCACTAAAATTCATACCACCCTTAAACCCACAATTAGATGGTCCGTATACCATTACAGATTAATCATATTTGCAAGCCTGGTTTTGTCATATTTTCAACTACATATGTATTTCATGTGTTTCTAAAATATAGATAAACTAGTTGAAAATACTTTTTTTTAAAAGCCACATAGTTTGTGCACCCGATGCGTATTAAAATGCGTCATTGGTCGTTCTGCGATATGGACATTCGCATACGACACGATTGTCAAATTGTGGTCAAATTTTACATACACGCATGTACCAGCCCATTGGTCATTCGTCATTTGAACCAAAAATCTGCGCTGCTTATATTAAAATTTGAACGGAATTTCGAGACAAAATATGTGTCACCGTTTGGTAGTCCAAACCTGAAACACAAAAGAAATTTACTCAATTGATGAAGACGAAATGTAACAGATAACTAGCTGTAAGTGGAATTCTGTCTTAAGGCAATTAAGGCATCGTGCCTTAAGGCAAATTGCTGGAACTTCCCGTACCAAAAATTATTTTTTTAAAAACGATTAGCATTTTTGAAAAAAATTTACTTCAAAAAAATAAGATTTTTGACAAACAATTAGACAAAAAATTACTTTTTTTTGAAAAAAAAAATTTTTTAAATTTTTTTTTAATTTTTTTTTTTGAAAAAAAAAATGTTTTCTTTATTTTGACATATTTTGAAAGATCTAAACTTTTTTTCAAAGCAATCGTACTGCTTTAACTGCATAAAGACGAAATATCAAACCGCGTAAGCTCCGCGTCGACGTCTAACGCGTAAACATTGGTACGGAACCCATAGGAATGTAAACCAAAATTATACTTATTGTTAAAATCTCTATAAAATATCTGATAATTTGATGTGCATATGTCTAATGATCATTTTTGACCGCCAAATGGCATTTTTTTTTACTTTTTTCATTAGATCTCCGAAACCGCTAGACCTGCCTTTATGAAAATTTGATCGGTATTTCACCTTGTCAATACAAGTAAAACGTTTTTTGAATTATTAAAATCGGACGCTCCGTTCTCTTAAAAACTGAGTTACCGTTTTCGGCACTTTTTGCCCCGTATCTTCGGAACGGCTAGACCTGACTTCGCCAAAAACTAATCAGCACGTCTCCTTATCAATACGAATCGAATGTTTTTTAAATTAATCAAATCGGTTGATCGGTGTTCCCGAAATCGTCGACGAAAATTTGTATCCGCACATACATACACACACGCACACACACACACACACACACACACACACACACACACACACACATACATCCATTTTTTCTAAGGTATGCCAAAATATTCAGAAACCTTTGAAACGTCGAGAAATGCAAAAATTTTCATTTTCGATTTTTTTGCGATTACTATAACTTACCCTACGGGAAGTTAAAAATAAAAGATATTTAATAAAATACATTATTTATAAATCTTTACGATTTGAATGCCTCTGAACATTTTGGCATACCTTAGAAAAAATCGATGGATGTGTGAGTGTGTGTGTATGCTGATTAGTTTTTGGTAAAAATGACGAAGAACAGAGCGATTTAGATGATTCAAAAAACATTTTACTTGTATGGACGGAATAAAGAATTTATTAAATTTTTGGGAAGGCAGGTCTGGCTTGGTGGTAAAAAATGGTCATTGAACATATGCACATAAAATTATCAGATATTTTATACAGGTTTTCTTAATAAGTCCAATATTTGTTTTCATGTCTGTAGGTTCAGTACCAAAACTCATATCATTCCCATGCTCGACCTTTTCGACATTATATGGACCGTATGATCAGTATTCAATCGACTTGAATGGGTTTCAAAATTTTCAAAAGATTTCAAAATTATTAAATATTTCACATTGATGAATTTACAAAAGAAAATTAAATATTTCAAAGGTGTAGATTTTTTTCATAAATTTTCAAAAAAATTTAAATCTATAAAACAGGATAAGAGGAGGCACAAAGGTCCAATTTGATTTTGAACAATTATATTGTGAAAACCATATCAATTATATCACAACTATTAACACATATCAAACAAACAAATTTCTATGTTCAGGAAAACTCCCAACTAATTTATCTGTTTGTCAAAAATTTGGTACCAAGCGCACCATAGACGGCAGTAAAGGACCTAGTTCTTTTTACCTCAAACGGATTTTACGAAATATTAGCTACATTATTCAACCAATGCAAAATATAAATTTCATGGGTCATTTCTTAGAGAGATAACACTGTATATAACCTTGATCTGATATTTTGTCAGAAATATTAATCAGCAGAAATTACTATTTATTTAATTTATCTCTCGTAAAATTGCTTTTTTCAGTTAAAAAATTCCTAATTGGTGGTGGATTCTTTACCTGAGGACTTTTAAGCACCGCGCTACCATGTAATTTTTTCGAAATTTTCAGAAATGTTTAAAGCTTGTAAATATTTTTTTAAATTACGGTGGGGAAAGTTTCACCAGTTTACCTTAAGGCACTAATCCATGCACAACTAGTTTTCAAATTATAAATTAATACTCTGCAATATGCTTATTTATAAAATATGATAAAAATAGAAACACAAGAATTTTTTTCTCTTTAGAATAGCAAATTGTATAGCATCCAAATTACTATTCAAAAGATAAAGACAAGTTTTCCAAAGATGGGTTTGTTTGACGGCATATTCTGTTCTTTGGTTCCTGGATATGAAATATTGAAATATTGCACTTTGTGAAGAAAATTATGAACTATACTTTGCATTATCTAATGAAAACGATATTTTGTTGGACGTAAATTCTGGAACAATTCAATCAAGTCGAAAACGTATCACGAAACGAAAATAACTGGTAGAATCTATGAATCTAGTCGTTCTCAAAATATCATGTTTTTCATTTCACAAATCGCATGTGATACTATTGTCAAATTGTGGTCTTGCTCCACCTGCACGCATGTGTCAACTCTTTGGCTTTTGACTGAATATCGATTCTGTTTGTATTAAAATTTCATCGAAATGTATTGAGTTCATTTATTCACCGCAACTGGTTTTTGCATGCAGCTACAGTTGCCTTCATTTTATTATTTTTATCATGATATATTTTGAAACTGCGTGAGAGAAGAAATCATATTTCAGCATATGTTCGATGAATATGTTTTTTGATATTTTGTGCCGGTTTTTATCGCATATTGATTTGTTTTTCAACTTGTTTTAAAGTTTTGGCAATTCAGTGAGAACAATGGTGTAATGACATTTAGTTTTTAGAAAAATATTGTTAGTTTAATGAGTTATTTTTATTATCGTAAATTATTTATTTATAAACGGTATTCGAATTTGTATTAATTTTTAACTTACCGAAGGAGAAGTTTGTTTTCATCAAAAAATCCGATTCGCTAATTTTATGTTTTCTCGACGTTTCAAGCCATTCTGAATCGAATGAGACCAAATTTGGAAAATGTGTGTGTGTATGTGTGTGTGTGTGTGAACAGATTTTTTGCCATAAATCGACGTTTTTTCAAAAACGGCTGGACCAATTTCACAAATTGAGGACAAGCGTTTATCAATTTTGTGCGACGTTAGCTGGAAATGATACTTATTACTTTTAGGTGAAAATCCACCGAGACGTTTTCGTGTAATTAACTGTTGAAAAAAAAAATTAAGCCAATTTTTATGGTACTTGTTTGCCGAAATATATCATGGTCTTATAGAACTTACTGAAATATTACGGCTTTACGGCAAATTGTTTAATTTGAAAAATTCATCAAAGTTTGAGAAAATGAAGTTTTTTTGACGTTTGTTAAAATTAGACGATTTACTTGGTATAATGATAGAGTACTTGGCCTTAATAAACATACTGAACCATTAAAGTCCTACGGAAACCGGTACAATTATAAAAATTATTGATTTGTGAAAATTTGCTTTTTGAAAATACTCCGAATTACGTGTTCGTTTTCAATTATGTGTAATAAATCTACTCAAAATACTTTTAATCACTCATAAATTAATTAATTTTTTATTGATTTAGTCGATTATTTACACATATCGGGAAGTTCATGTAACTTGCCTCAAGGCAAAATACCAATACCAACTAGTTTTATAAGGTCATTAGAAGTCATTTATAAGGCCTTCATTTCTGTGAACTTTATTACCGTTTTCAGTTTTCAGCTTTGTTTAACAATATATATAAAAAAAATATTATATTTTACGGAAGAAAAAAAAAATCTTTTATCTTCTATATACGATTAAGAAGGAAAATTATTTCAAACCTTAATAAAAATTCTTTATAAAATGTCTTTATATAAATATAAAAAATAGAAATAAAATTGAGAACACACACACACATAGAGTAGAGCGTAGCTTAAAAGACCGCAGGTAAAAAGGAAGTTTTTAACAAGAATATTTGAAAGTAGAGGACAAAAGATATGTAACCAGACATCGGTTCAAATCAAGCAACGCTTACATGTGTTTGGGGCAAAATGGACCCATTGTTCCTTCACCCTGGAAAAGGTGTAAACAATAAGAAAACAGTGAAGAAAATAGTAATTTAAGTAAAAAAGCGATTTTAAAGAGATAAATTAAATAAATAGTTATTCTAATTCTGCTGATAAATATTTCTGACGGAATACCAGATCGATGTTATATATAGTGTGATCTTTGTGAAAAATGCACCTATGAAATTTGTATTTCGCATTGGCTGAGTAATGTATTACTTCATAATATTCCTTTAAAATTGAAAATAAGACATAGGAACAATTTGCCTCCTGGATGTTCTTTTTTACTCTGTGTAGGCTTTTACCCCGCGAAAAGGGACATATTACTAATTTTAAAAAAATAGTGAAAAAACATAAGTCTGTTATTAGGAATTAACTGGAAGTTTTACTGAACATAGTCGTGATATAATTGATTAGATTTAAGTAGCATCAGTAAAAAGTCAAATCATTCTTTGTGTCTTTGTGCTTTGCCCTGCCCTATATATAAAATATACAAAGTATATTAATATACTAAAACTAAAGTAAAAAAATATTTTATTATCTTACAAATTCGTTAAAAAGTAAAATTAATTTGTAAACAGAAAATTTCATATATAAAGTTTTTATATATAAAGTAAGTATAAAAAATAAATATACAATTATATACAAACATATATATATATATATATATATATATATATCAATATATATATATATATATATATATATATATATAAATTCAAAGTATACATTTATACTGCGTATTGACAGTAGTAAAGTTTTTGTATGGGACTTGCGTGCACCAAATTGCACCTTTTATACACAACAAATGAAACGGAATTAGTGAAATGTTATTAGAACAGTATTTGTAAAAAATATTCTCTTCCACAAAAAAAAAATTAGTTATTAGGTACCAAATGGTCCACTTCCTTCATTCACTGTTTGCACCGGTGAGGTATAATTTTTTTAAAATTAAATTAAATCACCAGTATGGCTTTTACATGTTACATTTTAAATAATGTATATTTAATAATATAATGTTTGCGCTTTACTTTTTGTGGAAGTGTGTCGTTAAAGAATCTTTTTGTCAATGTTTTTGTTGTTCACGGTAACGTGTTTCTATAATAATCTAACGTTTGAATTTTATGCCTCTGGAAATTTTTATTCATTAGATTTATATTGATAGTATTTACTGTATTTCCATACTGCTCTATTTTTTATTTGAATCTTTGTAAATTATGCTTCTTTTACATTACTATGTTTTTTTACCTTACATGACTTGCCCAACTAGAACGCTACTACTTTGAAAGTTTCATAAAAAATCTTCACTTTTTTTCACTTACACTGTTACAATGTACAAACACTGTACAAACTATTATCAGAATTAGAAAGGACGTTGGGCTGCCTTCTAACATTGCTTGAAGTGTTATACGTAAAAACTAACAAAGCAATATTTATAAGCAATAACTAAATGTTTTAGCGAGCTATCCAGATTATAATTTATAAAGTAATAATGAAAATAAATTAAAGCTTACTAAAATCTAATAATAATGATGAACAACCAGGAGCACAAACAATATAAGCTCTCACTTAATATGCAATTTAGGGGTTAATTCTCCTATAAAATAGAAATGTATCCAAATGTATGGTTCAATCTTCATATGAATTGGTAGTAAAAATTGATAAAAAGCTATTTGCGGTGCAATCTAACCTAAAAAACGCGCAGACGTCAAACGGTGAATGTGCCCTTGATAACACATACGTGAAGTTGGGTTTTGTGTGTAAAACGCAACAAAAACATAGCATTTTAATTATAAGTAATATAGCATGGTACTCGCATCGGATTCTTTTACGATGTTATTATGTTATCTTTAATTATATTATTTAAGATTGTTATGAAATATTTTATGAAAATTTGATTGTCTTAAAATGTAAAATGAAGTAAAAAATAGGATCGTGAAAATTTAACAGTGCTATAAAGGACTTAAAGAGTTTGAGTTTGCCTTATAGCATTAGAAACTCTATTTTAAAAAAATATTTAAAAGTTATTATTATCAATAGTTGTAGTGTTTTGTGTAAATTTTTATAACTATGTATTACATTTTTGTACTATTATTGTACGGTGTATTCAAAAATGCCATTTGGCGGTCAAAAAAGATCATTAGACATATGCACATCAAAATATTAGATATTTCATAGAGATTTTAATAATAAGTATCAATTTTGTTTAAATTTTTATGGGTTCCGTAACATTGGCGGCTCTAAATTTTATTTCTAGGCGGCTAAAGCAGCGCGATTGCTTTGAATATTTTGAAATATATATAAAAAAAGAATTTATTCATAACATTCAATCAAAATCATAATAAATAACTCATTCGCAAATGACATAAATTACATAAATATTTTAAATCAAGACCACTGTGATTTTAATCCTACGATGTATATTACATTATTAGTTAAATGCAGGGTATCCAAAAGCCCCTAATAGAAGCAAATAATAAGCATCATAGTTCCATCGGACACTTATCATTTAATAATGTATCGCTTGCCATGTGCCTCTATAGCATTAAAAAATTACACCCCGGTAACAGGTGAATTGCGTTGCAGTTTGAAACGCAGAAAATAAAAGTTTGACAATGAGAATAATAATAATAAGTGCCGGTAACATTTGTTTGACGTCAAAACTGTTTTTATTAAAAAACATTGTATGTCAGTCAAAACACTCTCCTTTGTCAATGCACGCACGCCAAATTTTCAAAACGGCCGATGCGACCGCGAACAAAGGACTTGCGTTTTCTGAGACCAGTCAGGGGTTGTTCGCATTTCAAGGATTATCTTCAAAAACAAGGTAGTTTGTGTGAATTTATACAAAACTACCCGTTTGTTAATTTGATTAGGGTTTTTATGTGAGAGGAAATTGAAGAAGCATATTGAATCATATTATTATTGGTCAATATCAGTATTAATTTTAGTTCAACACAATTTGTGAAACTTAATGTAAATATATAAAGTATATTATATATTTGGATGTCTTTCAGAAAAATTTGCAAAATATTTCAGACATTGGGGACAATTGTCAGATCAAATAGAAATGTTACGCCAACGCTATTCTACGGTCCTATCTTCTTATTATTTAGAATTAAAAACTGAGAAAAAGCTATGTATTTGGTGTGCATTCAGCCGTTTTACATATAAAACTTACGTTATAATAAGTGCATCATTCTAATGCTTGATAACACATTCGTGAAGTTGGGTTTTATACGTGAAACATCTGATTGCACAGCAAATACATATTATTTTTACAGTTTTTACTACTAATTTATACAAATAAAGGAGCATAACATAGCGTTGCCATAACATCTCTAGTTTGTTGGAGAACTGGCCCCTAAATGACAATTTTTTACAGTATTTTGTTCATGGCTAGATCTATTTTTTTAATTGAACCATGCTCTTCTGCGACACTGGCTCGTATAGAGAATTCTTCAATATATTTTTAATATATTTATTTATTTTTAATATACTATCCGACCTCATATCACAAAAATATACCTAAATATTAATGCCACACATTGATCCATTTTTTCCAAGATACATAAAATTAATAACAACTGACTATTATTATTGCATTTGAATATAATATAAATTATATTTAAATTTAAATAGGATTTAATTTAAAAATGAATATTTAACGTGAATTACTTTAAATTATGCTTTGTTTCTGGTTACGTTTTTAGATTATGTAATTTTTTATTTAAAAAAATATTTTGATGATTCCAAAGTACATATATAGAGTATATCATATATATATATATATATATATATATATATATATAATAATAATAATAAATACATCAAAAATGGAGCTAAAAATTAAAATACCAAAATAGCAGTTTATGAAATTGTTAGTAGTGATAGTTGAATTGAATATGGGTTTTATTCATTTCTAGAAATTTCAAGATATCAATAAATTATTAATATGTTGATGAGCTTTTGGTTGTGAGAACTGTTGTTTAGTTTCCGAGATCTTAATATAGGTTTTGAGTTCATTATTTAATTTTTTTTTTTTTTAAGATATATTGTTATTTTTAAGTTAGATTCAACGGGTTTTTTATATAACTTTCCTGAAAGCTGCTCACACGTAGGTGCAGTAAAAAGGACCAACTAAACAATAAGAAATAATAAATAAAAAAGCAATTTTACAAGATATAAATTAAATAAACAGTCATTACAACTCTGCTGATGAATAATTCTGAGTAAATACCAGATCAAGGTTGATACTCATGAAATTTATATTTAGCATTAATTGAATGTTGTAGCTATTATTTCCTAAAATCCCTTTAAAATTAAAAATAAGGCTTCGGACGTGTTCGCCAACTGTCCGTCCCATTTTACCCCGCCTATGGGGATCATGTTACAAATTTTTGATAAAAAGAAAAAAAAGACATTTCTTCAACGAATTAGTTAGAAGTAGGTAGAATAATTAGGAGTTTTACTGAACCTAGTCAGATAATTGTTTGTTTGATATGTTTTATTTGTTCTGATATAATGGTTTTGGTTTTCACATTATAATTGCTCAAAAATCAAATTAGATCTTTGTGCCCCGCTCTGCCTCATATGTTTTTTGGAAATTATTTAAAAATGACGGTGCGTGTGAATTCGAAAGACATTTCTTTAATGGTTTTCATGGCCTCCTCTTTCTGTCACGGCGTAAACCAGCAGCGATGAAGGAATGAATTAAATGTAGATGTTTTGTGCAGTATGCGCATTTAACCACATCAATTTGTGCGACCGCAAATTAACGGTATAGCTAACTTTTTTCCCGTCGCGATTCGTACAAAAAGCGAACGGTAGTGTAGATAGGCATCGAATAAAAACTTTCAAAAACGTATCCTGATGGATTTCATATCGCTTTTTGTAGTGATTCAGTCGCGTATTATTGTTTTTTTGTCTGTCAGCCGTTCGCTTCGAAGCCGCGATTAGCGGTTTTAATTGCTCAGTCAAGTAAATGATTATGTAGAAATGTTTATCGGCGTCGTACTTTCAGAACAAGGCTATCGAGAGACGTGCTTTTTAAAAAGCAAACGTGTGGAACGATTGTATTTAGCTTCCGCTTTTGACGTAAATCAGTAAGTAGGAGTAACCGAACAGATTTAAAATTGTAACACTAATTCAGCTTATCGAAAACTTTAGTAACGACATTTACCGATGGGATCTATTCAAACATTAAATATTTTATTTAGAACAAATGGTGAAACTTCGAAATTTATAATATATAAAATTTAGGCAGTAGGGTAAGGCGGTATCCAATTGGTCTTTATATTGGGAAAACCAAACCAATTATATTACAACAACGAATGCATATCAAACAAACTATGTTACTATGTTCAGTAAAACTCCCAGGCTATACAAATGTGTTTTTTGCAGTTTTTCAAAAATTTGTCACGTGGTCTTATACACTCCACAGACGGCGTAAAATGGGACAGCCAGGGCTAACAGATTCATTGTTTTATTTTTAATTTTGAAGGTATTTTACGAAATAATAGCTATATTGTTCAACCAATTCAAAGTACAATTTTATGGGTCCATTTTTACATAGATAATACTGTATGGTAAAAATAAAACGGTTTTAAATTTATCCTAAAATTAACAATACATTTTATAAAACAATGAAATAACATATACCTAATAATTATGTTAAGGTCTCGTAAACTAAACAATAGTGCTTACAACCAAAAAAACTAAAAATGAAAGAAAAAACTTTTGGTTTGTGGATCTTTAAACATTGCCTTTATCTCCCGATAGCAACGTCGTAAGAATTAAGTTGATAGCTGGTTATACATCTTTTTCCCTGTACTTTATAATATCACTTTTTTTTTACTAAAATAGCTATTTTAAAAATTAAAATAAATATTCCGAAAATGCAAAAATGGACTAAAATTTCAAAAAAGTGCTAGATATCACAATCAATAAAAATTCATTAAAGAACATCCACTGATTGAAAGCTAGATGAAAAATGACAAGAGCCTGAAATAATATTTATTATTATTGAATACGGCTTGCTTATAAATAAATAAATCAATAAAAATATAAAAATAAATGAATGATTTGATTAATCAAATGACTATTGAGAAATAGTGGTTTGTGGTTGTAATAGGGGTGTGAAAGTTTAGGGCTATATGCGTTTTTTAATTACGCTTCATAAAAAATAAAAGAAATTAGTCTAAAACATAAAAACAACTATAAGGCGTTGTCAACCCCTATTCCTTATAATATACATATGTATATATATATATATATATATATATATATATATATATTAAACTTTAATTAATGCAGCAAAATAATAAATTTCTATTAAAACCCTTGACGTCGTGCGTACGTATTTCCCTGTTCTTGCGGCTGATATCCCCAGTTTATCCGATGCAAGAGATGAAGAGAAGAGTTGGCTCATTATTAAGCTGCCGAGGGTTCATTAGAACGGCCGAAATCCGCACTCTATGAGCCAAACATCATCATCGCATTGTCACGTAAAAAAGCAACAGTTATTCATCCGTTGTTCGTCCTTTGTGCTATTTTTCATCCTTGTGTCCAGTGTCAAATAGAAAGGACTTTATCGTTTTAATCCGATTAAAATGTTGTGTTGTTCCATTCGTAATGCGATTACGATTTAGCTTCGACCTACCTTTCCCTTGCACCCTCTTTGAGTTGGACGCGTGTGCGTGTGCGTGTGCGTGTGCATCCCATTTCGTGTCCTTGCAAATCCTCTGCTGTTTAGGTAACTTTGTTATCTGTCGATGGCGATTTTTGACAACTGACCACCCGACAGGATTAATGCGGCGTTAAAGGTCTCCAGATTAGTTACTTACAGTCACAATGCTAAATAATCATAGGTACTCGACTCGTTGTTTACATAGCGGATTTTAAGAATATATTCTAGTCATTTTTTAGCTATTGCAAATCATATTTGTTAACACGTTGAAGACCGAATGCGAAAATCGTATTTTGCATATGGGGATATCGCGCCAATAATCGTCAGTTTTTTATGGATAAAAAACTGACGATTATTGGCGCGAATAATATATCCATTTAAAATAATGCTATGTAAATTTTAGTGAATTTGATTATTAGATAATAGACTGGTTTGATAAATAAATAATAGATCGCTGTATGAATGCCTATGTTTGAAATATTGTTAAAATATTAATAAAGGAAATTGACCTAAACGGTGGACATTTTATTACCTTGCATTCTTATCATCCTTTACTTATAAAAGGTATAAAACTTGGTGCACGGCATCGTACCTTAAGGCAAATTGCTAGAACTTCTCGTACCGTTTCTTGAAAATTTTAAAAGCTTTAAATTTTTTTGAAAATTTTGAAAACACTAGGTTTTCTGAAACTTTTAATTTTTTTTAAGGGATTGCGTTGGCTTTTTTTAGAGATGAATTATCGAAGTGCATAAGCGCCATGTCGCAGACTAACGGTTCAAAGTTACAAATCTTGGTACGGAACCCATATAAACGTAAACGAAGTTTGTACTTATTATTAACATTTTTATAAAAAATCTGATAATTCTATATGCATATGTCTAATGATTATTGTTGACCGCCCAATGGTGTTTTTTTAAACTTTTCTGTATTGGATCTCCGAAACCGCTAATCCTGTCTACCCAAAAATTTTATCAATTCTTCATTTTGTCATCACAAGTAAAATGCTTTTCGAATAATTCAAATCGATCAAATTTGAATGATTCAAAAAAAAAACATTCTACTTGAATTGGCATTATGAAAAATTGATTAAGCTTTTGCAAAGACAGGTCTAGCAGTTTTGGGGATCCAGAAAAAAAGTTAAAAAAAAGGTTGAAAATCAGATATTTTATCATTTGAATCAACCGATATGAATGAGAATCAAATACTTTAAACAAATTCAAGAAGTGTTCAAAATAATCAAAACAAAAAAAAATAGTTTTCGAAAAATGTTCAAGGTTAAAAAAAGTTTCAATATTTTTTAGAAAGGCATTTTTTCACTATTCAATTTTTTAAATGTTTTAAAATTTTTTTAAAATTATCATTCAAATCCAAAATTATCAAAAAAATCTATTTTTTTCTGAGCTTTTAAAAATTTTAAATTAAAGTGTGGAAAGCAGCTCAAGGCACGATGCCATGCAGCATTACTTAGTTAGTAATTGTTTTGATAAAACTTTTAGTATAAATATTTTTTAATTAACTA
Organism: Ctenocephalides felis; assembly: GCF_003426905.1. Taxonomy (NCBI): domain Eukaryota; kingdom Metazoa; phylum Arthropoda; class Insecta; order Siphonaptera; family Pulicidae; genus Ctenocephalides; species Ctenocephalides felis. The sequence goes on from NW_020538040.1 coordinate 125,205,869, forward strand.
TAGCCAATACAAATCTATTTGAACGTTATTATAATCCATTTATAAGGACCCAAATCAATGCATAATAATCTGTTCCCTGTATGACATCGCCTCGGCTATCGGCGGAGTACTTAAGCCTTATGCATGAGTAATGGCAACACCCATTCGACGCCCGGTGACGACACGCTAACCGCATGTGTGTGAAAGCTCCCCGTAATTTTGAAGATATGCGTCTGTGAATATTTTGTTATTTTCCTATGTTACCGCTTCTATTTGCATTATTCTTGGCTTTTTGTCGTCAGAATACGTTGTGTTATGTAATGTTATAGGTTTTGTAGCAAATAATAATGTTCTGTTTATTCCGTATTCTAAGGTTCGATGACATAGCACAGATTTAAATGCAAGAATTTGGTTGGAAATGTGGTGTAATGTATTTGATATCCTGCTAATCCTGAGTCGGATCAGCAGGTTATCATCATCACGGACTTTTTTTTATTGAAGCTTTGTCCGTGAGCTGAGTCAAACTCCAACTCAATTCAGGAAAGAATAGTGTGAAAAATTTCTTATTGCCATTTCACACCGCAGTGCGTGATGGGCTATTTTCAATTAGAAACATATTTTTGATCTATATTTTCAAGAGAAAATGGACATCGCTACTGCAGAGCGGGTTTCGAATCACGATTCCGTTCACACGAGTCCGTGAGTTTAACCATACACCAAAGAACATCCTGAAGCTTCGTATGAAACTAAAAAACTTTTTCTTTCTCAAAATAGCAATCGAGGTACAATAATATCTTATAGGCTATTGTTACATGAGCAGGAAAAAATTGTAAGCTAAAATAAACAAAAAATAATTAGATTTCACCTTATGTGAATGTTTTATTTGAGATCGCCTGTCCAGCATTTTTTCAATCTTTTAAGAAAAACAGATTTGATCAAGGAAGGTATAAGTTGGTTGTGGTGACCGGTGACACTTAATATTTGTGGAGTAGATCGTGCTCCGGAAGTAAAATATTAATAGACGGATTAAAATTCTCTTTTTCAAAATGTTAGTTCTTCTTTTGTCTATTAAAATGTTAGCCTTATACATACCGTTATTAGTTCATTTGAAGATGCAAATTATTGTGTTGCTACCTTCTGTAATCTCTCCAAAGCTTTGATAGTGCTTTCAAAAATATTCTCGTTGATAAACTAAAAATGTATAGTTTTAATCCAAAGCGTTTATTTGGGTAATAGCAATGGTACTAAAATTTTCGTACATCGTTTTTATGTGTTTTTCTTAACTTTTAATCTATTTCATTAACCAGTTAACTGTGAATGACGAATTTACTAGTCATGGAGAAGTAGCAGGAATTTGTGTATTGATGACTCGTCATGCGTACAAAACTTTGACAATCGGCTAATTAGATTGCAATTTGCGAATAGTAATAAACAAAACATATGTTCAAATTGGAAGATATTTAGAATATTTGGGACTATGTACTATGCAGGTAAGTGGCATTTTACCTCAAAAACAACATTTTACTTCGACTCGGATGAAACAAAACTGTGTGCACTGTTCGATGAAACTGTCACATTGTAATAACTGGTTAATATGAATGGTTAATTTTTGTAGTTATGCCAAAAATAATCCACTTTTGTAACAGGTGACGTTTCATCTCATTTTATCACAAGTTATTCACAGAAAATGAAAATATCATCGAAGTTTATAAAATATAGGCTGATGTTCTTTGTTGTAGGGATATTCTTTATAGCTCTGTACGGATCAGAGACATGGATTCTAGAAAAAGGCCGACAAAAACTATCTGGAGAATTTGGAAATGAGGTGCTGGATGCGAATGGAGAAGAAAAGTAGCCAAATAAGGTAACTTATGAAGAAATCTTGGGAAAAGTAGGCGAAGAAAGAATTCTACTGTGCACGATTCTGCAAAAATCGGATCGGATCCATTCTGCAGAAAAGAGCTTCCTACAAGATGTAGTCGATGGTAAAATATTACTAAAGGGATTGGAAAGAAGAAGAATTCATATGATTGATGACTTACGCGAGATGAAAAAATACAAGAAACTAAAAGTTCAAGCACAGGATCAGAAAGCACGGAAGCCGAAGTTTGAAGAGGAAAATGCATACAAGTGTATAAAAAAGTGAATATTGGCGATAAAATGGTGATGGGAATAATATACAAGGGAGGGAAAGAAAATCATTGATGTGTGGTGCTCTCACACCATGGGCCTGCCTTCGGGCAGACTGCTATTTATTATAATTTAATTAATTATAAAACTGTCGAATTTTAGTTTCTTGTCTTCAAAGTCGGTTTCAGTGCTCGCGCCTATCGGTGCATACGATTTGTTGTGTTGTGTTTACGTTTATAAAGCGAATTAGAGTCACGCAGCGGCATGCTAATGAAGGGTCAGTCGCCGGTTAACCGCAACTAGGGGCGCTCTCTCCTGCAGGGACTCAGGTTAAGAGTAAATTTATCGGGTGGAGACACACACCGGTAGCCAACAGGAAATTGCATATTACATCAATTCCGCACGCTTATGCTTTATTCAGAACATTTTCATAGACGTCAATTTATACATATCGAACGATAAGGCGAGTTGACTTGAGGAATAAATTACTGTATTGATTATCAATATAAACTATCACATATTAATATAATAATTATATATACAAATACTTATTTATGTGACAAATGTTTATACAGGGTAGGGCAAGACACAAAAGTCTAATTTCACTTTGAGCAATTATATTGTGAAAACCAAACGAGTGATATCACAACAAATAACACATCAAACAAACAACTATCTGACTATGTTAAGAAATATTTCCAGCTAAATCACCATTGTTTCCAGCTAAAACACCATTTGCTGTTTTTGATAAGAGTGTCATCTCGCCCTTTTTGCCCTATAGGCGGGGTAAAATGAGATGGCCAGGGGACATAAAGTCCAATGTGTTATTCTGATTTTTAAAGGGATTTTACGAAATAACTGATACATTACTCAACCAATGCAAAATACAAATTTTATTTGTAAATTTTATTTTACTGTATACAACCTTGATCTGGTATTTTGTTAGAAATATCCATTGACAGATTTGAAATAACCGTTAATTTGATTTATTTCTTGTACAATTACTTCTTTAAACTGAATTTGCGTTTTTATTTACTATTTTGTATTGTTTACTCATTTGCCAGGGTAAAGGTTCCTCTAAGTCGGTTTTTTTACCCCGCCCACGTGTAAGCTTTTATAAAGGTTATATAAAAAAATGGTAGAATCTAACTTAAAAATAACAAAACCACTTACAAAATCCATTAGCCAACGTATACTTAGAAATTATATTAAGGTTTTCTGAACTAAACAACACTCAAACAACTAACAACCAAAAAAGCTAAAAACGTAAGAAAATACTTTTGTTATGTATTTTCAAACATTTCCGTTTTTCTTCTGTTAGCAACGTTAAAAGAATTCCAATGTTGGCTGATTACACATCTCTTGCTGTCTACTTTAAAGTATTGTTGTTTGAATCGGTGGCGGACTTTTAAGCCCCGCTCTATTCTACTTATACAATGGACAAAATGACATAGTACTAGTTCGTAAGAACTAAAAAGTAGCTTGTTCGAGGACAAAACAAAAGAAAATTTAAACATGTAAAAGGTGATTGGATTTTAACTTTTACTCTAACTGTTTTTAAAAATAGACCAAATAATTCTCCGGTGAAAATAAGAACCTTGCATTTATTTCAAAATCATCTTTTTACATTCTGTGCTCGTAAAGGTTGGTTACGATGTATTATTTTTTACCTTTGAGAAAATGCGTTGTCTGCTGACGTCCCAACGAGGACTAAACGATATATTTGTGAGCTGTCTTCTTAAAAAATTGTGTATCAGTGTGTTTTTACATTATATGTCATTTTGTCCGTACTATAAGGACGAGATTTTTTCTTAATAAATATGTTATCTACTTAATTAAAAAAAGGGTGCGTGTAAAGTTTACACGCGATTGAAGTAAAACTTATTTGCTATTGTACAAGATGGCATTTAAGTAAAAATAATAATTAATCTCTATTCACATACACGACGACTAATCACAATCGACCCGTATAGAAATGATTTCATCGAAAGCGAATGACGTACAATTCTGCCGTAACGCATTTCCGTTGCATTTGTACGGATTCACACCCTAGATGCACCTAAAGAAGTTTTACTTCAGAAAATATATTACTGGTAGTCAATTAATCTAAGATGAGTAAAGTATAGTATGTTTTTTATTGTATGCATGTTTTACAAAATATATATGCTGTCGTATTTAATGTAAATATCAAATTTGTCATATAATCTTAACTAACGAAAAACATGATGATAAAAAAACTACCTACTAGAAATTGATACAATGATTCTACTACTGTTTCCGTATAAACGCATTTAAAGCAAATATGTTTAGATCCAAAATTTGCTAGAATTACCTAATGCGTGATATCCCACAATTGTTTAAAATAATTTTTATTATTTACCAAAATCTCAATTAACCCTTTTCACTCGTACATTGCAACGATATAAGGTATTGATGATACTACTTTTCTATCTGGTGAGTACTCAAGTACGGCAGTACTACCCATTATTTATTATTATGGGTACATGCTATGATTATTTATAAATCGCATACTATTACATACTATGATTATTTATAAGTCGCGAATCTCACACATCCACAGTGGTAAACCGATTATCGTACATGACTAATAAGAATAAATTATAAAGAAATTTATATATTTTGACTCATCGGCCTTCATCTTGAATTTAGTAACTTTTTGAATTCGATTTTAATCAAATTGCTTATAGCTCTGGACTTCACAGACACATATATGTTGCATAACAAAATTTTATCTAATTTTTATTACATCAGTACAAATAAAATACTATTTTAAAAATAAATGCATTATTTAATACCATCAGTGTTGTAATTTTTAATTACATGGATAAATTTCAGTGCGATCAATTTATGATATCTTACATTGATTTATGATACTTTTACGACTTGCATGTATTATTCATGTTTATCGCCATGCATATGTATGAACCGTTATTATTTGATTAAACTTTATTGCATGGATTATCTATTATAAACCTTATAATTTATTTCATTGCATAATAATAATAATCGATTTTAGCAACTCATACTAATAATATTTCAATAATTTCTATTGCAATAATAATTGTGGTAAGGCGATTTTAAGATTTGGCATTGAAAATTACAGAAATTATCAGTGAATATATGTATAACAAATAATTAATATGTTTATTATTATTTTATTAACACATGGTAATAGATTTAACATTTTATTGTTTTGTTTATTACAATATATTACATTTTCAAAAAGTTTCCAATAATATATTATTGTTATATGGCGACAAAAATTTGAAAGCACAAAGCTTCACATCAAAATGCTAAATTGGCATAAAGTCTAAACCATATAATTGAAACGTTTCATATAAAATTTAAAATAAAATAGAATAAGTAACATTTATACTGATGTAAGATAGAGCGGGGAATGAAGGTCCTCGGGTAAAAAGTTACCGTCATTACCTGAAAAATAAATAAGTTTGGTATTTTTCAACAATACTATTTAAAAGTAGAGGGCAAAATGTGTGTAACCAACCAACATCTTATATCGGGTTAGTTCGCTATCTCAAAATAAGCGACCACAAAATAAGCGTCCATTTTTAATGGATTTTTTGGTGTTAAGTGCTGTTGGTTAGTTTTTGGACACCTGAATATAAGTTATAAGCATACATTATTTCATTGTTTTAGTTAGATTCAACATTTTCTTTTATATAACCTCTTCAAGAGCTTAAATACGGTTGGGGTAAAAAGGACCAATTAAATCAAAAGTGTAAACAATAGAAAATAAAAAGTGAAATCAGTTGAACAAGACAATTTGATTAGAGATAAATTAAATTGATATTCCAACTTTGATGTTGATTTTTTTTGACGACGTTCCATACGCAAATTGTCTGTAGTGATTTATCTGGTGTTTTTCAAATAGAAGCTATATTTATCTTATCTCTAATAGTTGTATTTAAAAATTACAGTAATACCTATCAAAGCAAAATTACGATAGTAGTAAGGATTGATAAAGATTTTTGTTTATTCTCTTTTCGTTTATTCAATTTTGCTGTTTAACCTATCCACTTTTAAACCACTTTAACATTAAAAATAAATAATTGACCTTTATGCCCTCTGTGTGTCGTTTTTACCTCGTTTATGGGGTAGGCAAAAGGACCAGACAAATTTGAAGTAAATAACTTGAATGAACTGTATAGGTGCTAAAAATCTAATTGGTCTTTTGTGCCCTGCCCTATCTTAATTGCAGATAATACTGAATTATAAATCTAACGGAAAAAGGTGAAATCATATGTCATCATATGTGTCAATCGTATGTGTAGCCAAATGTAGAGTTAACAAATTAGTTGGCTTTTTTTTCTCAAAAATTGTGTTTAATGGAAGCTTAATTGTTTTCTCAAAGATTCTTTTTGTCAAAGTTTTTGGTAAAATGTTGATATCACCTAATTTTATAAATAGTTTCAAACAAAATCAACAATTTTGTCAATATACCATATAGCTGAGAAAAAAGTAAATTGAATCGTAATTTGAATATTTGTCTACGTGCAAATACTGTCCTTAAATACGATGAATTTGTCCTAAAATCAAATCATACAATAAAATTCCATACCCAGGAGACGGTTGTGACAGCCATAAAAATTAAAAAAAACATTAGATATAAACACTAAAATGGTTTATTAACGACTTTTATAGCCGTTAATAACAATAATATGTAGCACAATACAACATGATAATTTAAACAAAGCTTATGGATATAATATAACAATATATTACAAAACATATTTTTATTAAACAAAGTTAATAAGAAATCTTTGTGATGTGAAGCAATGCGGTCTACAGATCATGCTAATGTGATGCACTGACTGAAAGCATTAATGGAAACTTGTTCGAACAATCATACTTCATATTTTTCCGTTTGGACCCTATCTCAAAATCAGTTTAGTTTAGCTGTCATGACGAATGTCACTACTGTTCCCTGGCATAACCGTACCCAGTCTCCCCTACAATTGCGAATGAACAAGATCCGAATTGTGTCATATTATGCTATATATGTCCCATATCATGCGATATGTTAACAATTTACCGGTCGAATCATTATATCCTGAAATTAGTTCTATCGTTGCTTTAATCCAACTTAATTCCTAGTAAACGCAAACGTCAACGTGCCTTTTGCGTACGAATTTATGACGCACAAACAATCAGATTTGCGAACGCGTTCTAAAACCTTCATGCATATACATTTCGTTGTCGATTGACTACTGGTACTTAACCTGTGCTTATAAACGCACATGATTATTCTACAAATCTAGCTGAAACGTCCCCACAATAGTAAAGGGGCGAATTTCTATTAAATACAAGAAGTAAGAGAAATATTGATTCGAGTCGAGTTCAAAACAATAAAAAAAGAAATATTTTTGAAAATACATTTTACAACTAAGTACATTTTATGTAGAGTTTCTCTGTCAAATATACAAGTTTATTATATTTCAATAATAAATATGTTTAAAAATAAAAATAAAATTAGGCAATTTACTGTAATTTTCAAACTTCAAATTACTGAAACTTTAGAAAAGTTTCTTTTTTTTAATTTTGAATAATATAAATTTTTGTGAGTTTTGAATTTTTGTGAGAATTTTGAAATTTTGTGAGACTTGTTTGAAAAGTTTCAAATTTTTGAAAAGTATTTCAGTCAGAAAAGTTTCATCAGTCCATACTGCTGAAAATGCCGAGAACATTTGTTTAAACTATATAAGTGAACTTCAAACATCATAAATCTTGGTACCAAATCCAAAGAAATAAAATCAAATTTTGTACTTATTATTAAAATCTCTATAAAATATATGATAATTTGATGTCTTATGGCATTTGCTTTCCTAACTTTTCTGTTGGATCGCTGAAGAAGCTGGAGCTGCCTTACAAATGTTTTTTGAATCATTCAAATCAGAAGCTTCGTGCTCTCAAAAACTGAATTGCTATGTTTTGCACTTTCTGTTCTGTATCTGCCTTCGCCAAAAACTCAGCATCTCATCTTCCCATCAATAGGAGTTTTTTCAATTTTTCAAATCGGTTGATTTGTGTATAATGTTCAATCAGTCAATCAGTGTAAATATCTCAAAAGCGTCTATTTTTTTTCAAATTTTTAAAAAAATATAAAGCTTTTACACCCAATAAACCCATTAAAATCCAATCTTTAAACTACTGTACGAAGTGTTCCAATAATTTTCCTTAAGGCACGATGCCTGTTACATTAAAGTTTATATCAAAATCGATGAACATATATCTGTAACCAGGGATTTCGATTAATTTTATGAGACTTATCAAGAGTTCAATGGAATTTTGATTATTTATTCATTTTTATTTATTTTCGATTAAAATTACATTTTACTAGTTTGCGAATATGGCGCCTTTAAGCTCCTTTTAAGCTCCATGTGCTAATATTCTATTGAAGACAAATCGATTTACTTGCGAACTTAATTGCTTGATAAGTTCAACAGTTTTTTTTATATAACCTCTATAAAAGCTTACAGGTGGGTGGGGTGAATGAATAAACTGCATAGATGTCCATCATGAAGTATATCTGTATATGTTGTGCTTGATCTCTTGTTTAGAGTAATAAATCTGAATATTTTTCTTCATTATTCATAAAAATATGCACCTTTGTAATACATAACAGCCACCATAAACAAAAAACATGTAGACTTCCTCTAAACTCCAAAAGTGTCTGAGATATAATTCTGCAAAAGATATATCTTCGGCATGTTAGAATAAAGCTGTACTGCTTTGATATTTTTTAATATCTATAAAAATGCAGAGAATTATTATGTTAAACAACGCTTGAAGAAATATTGTTTTAACAAATTCACTTGTCATGTAATTGTGTTTGAAGAACTTCATGTAATTAAAATTAACATATAATACAATCATTGATTGCTTGTTTTTTTTTTAGTTTTTCGCTAGAGATACAGTTTCATTCTTTGAACAGTTGTCGTATCTGTCTTGTAATTTCCATTTTAATAACCTCAAAAATATATAGTAACTACGAATAATACAAATTACTTCAATAAAATTACGTTTCTTACACGGCACAGGTTTTTCATTTGCTTGATTATTTGTACTATAATTATTTATAGGGGACGGGATAAAATATTGTTCCAATCCAGACTTTTTTTTTAAATCTTGATTTGTACTAATATTTAACCTTAAAATGTAATGACATCAAACACCGAAAAATGAACAATATGCTTCACGCTTTCCGTGACGTACGCACTTATAAAGTCACGCATACAAAGAAACCTCGCAGAACGCATACAAAGAATCGACCGTATAGAAATGATCTCATCGAGAGCGAATGACGAACCATTGGCTCGACCTTGCCGTAACTCACTTCCGTTGCATTTGTACGGATTTACACCCATGTCGCGCTTAAAGAAGTTTTACTTCAAAAAGTAAATTAGTTTAAGAAAAGCAATTTTACAAAAAATAAATTCAATAAATAGTTAATCCAAAGACACACTTTTGTACATTGATGAATAGCCAGTAGTTTCACTGAACGTAGTCAGATAGTTTTTTGTTCGATATGTGTTGTTTCTTGTGATATGATTAGTTTGGTTTTCTCAATATAATCGCTCAAAGTCAAATTGGACCTTGAATAGAGCCCCGCTCTACCCTATATTAATAGTAAATTTGAATAAGATTGATATACAATATAGCGGGTCTCTTATGTTATAATTGACTTTTCATTCTTCAGTCTATTCAGCTTTCAGCTCCCGTATTCGTCAACAAAAAGCATTCTCTATATCCAACATACTCGTTCGTTGAAACCGAAACTCGCGCTTCGACTGTCGCGTGCTTGTTGCAGTGGCTGATGGCTGTCCCCGTTGTTCATATACCACCCCGAGTGGGCCACCGACTCGAATGCGCTTATGTTTCAGTAATAATCTCTAAGCTGTTTTAGTAATGGACATTTCGATCTGTGCCATATGTAATGTATTTACTTGTAACACTGCCGGATTTGTATGTCGGATAATTGTGAATTCAGTACACATTAGAGCGCGTGCATACACATATGTAATTCACGTTGGTCGTTCTTAGTGGGCACGTAACACTCATACGAAAACTTCGGATCTGTTATTTATGTCTAACATGATTTCATCACGATGATTAGTGTAAAATAAATGTTGTTTTATAATATTTACATAAATAATCGCAACATATAACACATCAAACAAACAAGTATCGAAGTATGTTCAGTAAAATTCCCAGTTAATTCCTATATGTTTTTTACTATTTTTCTGAAATTTGTCATCTGTCCATTTTTACCCCTTAGGCGGAGTAGATTGCAAACAGATACAATGTAGTATTTATCTTTTTAAAATGATTTTACCAAATGATAGCTAAATCATTCAGCCAATGCAAAATATAAATTTCATGGGTGCATTTTTTACGGTGATAACACTTTAAATGACCTTGATCTGGTATTTTGTCAGAAATATTCATTAGCAGAGTTGGAATAATAACTTATTTAATTTCTTTCTTGTAAAATTGCTTATTTTACCTTGATTTACTTTTTTATTAGCTATTTTTAATTTTTTACACCTTTGCCAGGGTGAAGATGTAGTTTGTCTCTTTTACCCTACCCAGATGTAAGCTTTTATAGAGATTTTATAAAAAAATGTTGAATCTAACTAAAAATTAACAATACATCTCATAAAAGAATTAAATAACATATACTTAAAAATTATATTTGTTCTGGAAAACTATGCAACAAAGCTTATAATCAAAATAAATAAGAACGCAAGAAAATACTTTTATTATGGATTTTTAAACATTGCCGTTTATCTCTCGATAGCAACGTCGTAAGAATCAAGGTAGTATCTGATTATATGACCTTTGATGGTGGACATTTTTACTCGCGGACTTTTTTGAAACACCGCTCTACTCTATACGAGTATATAAGTGCATTTTATGATGTCGTTCATGATTGACGGGAATTTTTGTGCACATATTAGTAGATCGATATAATTTTAAATTGCAAGTTAAATATGATTGAGATGTGTTGTTCAAAACAACTTGTTTACAATGAGTCCAACTTGTGTTTGCAACATATATTTGTTTATTAGTTATTAGTTTAATATACATATTGTAAAATTATTTGCACATTTTGCCACAGCCAATTGCGCGTCTTTGAAAAATTAATTTGTTTACAATTTAAATCGAAATTTTAAATAAAATTATTTAACACGATAGTGGTAATCACAGTCCACATTGTAAAGAGTAAATCAATGAATATTTTATTTAGTTTTCAATATTTCAATTTCAATATTTTTGGCAAGCAATTTGGCAAGCAGGGCGATTGACGCTGACGAAATGATTTTTTACATAAATTTTTAGGTCAATCAAGTAATCTATAAAAATTTGAACATTTTCATGTGGGATTTAAACTTAGAATGTAAAAATTCACAAATCTTTGGCAATCATTATAGTGTTTTGAATTCATTACCATTTGCTGATTCATTATTATCCAAATAGCATTCAATATTACCTATTAGTTATTAAAATTATGTTTAAGAAACTAATTTAATGTATATAATTAGGGAATTCAATACCCGTATACCGGAATACCGAAAACCGGTATAGCACCCAATGTCATGGCGGTATTAATACCGGTATTCATCTATATCTCATAATCACATAAAATAGGTGTCGTTTTAGGTTGTTCTATTGTATAAACAAGTGTCAAAATATTATCTTGACTCGCCATTAAACTGAATATTTATTTCTTTCCAAAGGGATTTATATCGTTACTCAATAAATGGAACCGGACTAATAGATATGAATGTTTTTTTTACTCTTATGCAAAAATGTAACGGTTTTTTTAAGTGACACCGGCGCCAAAATATTCACCATTAATACACAAAATCAACAAAATAAATCGCTGCGTAATTTTTCTTCTTGGTTCAACTTTATACATATTAATTATTATAATTATAATTTAATTATAATAATTATTATATTGATATAAAAAACAAACTGTAAATTAATCTTGTGCAATAAAGAAAACTCAATAATTATAAAATATTATTTTACATAAAAAGTATAGTTTTTCAAAAATAGTATAGCACTTTATATGTTCTATATAAAAATACTCAGAATGTTATTAATATTATTGATAAAGATCAAGGTTAGAAGACGGTATTTTGGGTCTAATATGTTTTGTAAAATCATACTCCAAAAAATTTTAATTATGTATTTTTACTAATGTAATATTATGCAATTAATTTGGATATAATTTTGTTAATTTATTATTAAAAACATATGTTTCTTTGTTTAGTTGTGTACACATTTGTACAAGTTTTATCGTTCATTGCTGGGTGTTTATTTTTTATTTTAATTTTTTATTTATATTTAGTTTACTTTTTATTTTTGCATAAGTAAATTTCAATTTTATATATTTTTTTAAAATAATAATATTACAAATATTTTACCGGAGGTATTAAATGCATTATTGGCGTATCAAATTTCACTTAATTTAAAAGATTATTTTTATTAAATATAGTTTCCATTGTTTTAAATTCTAACAACGATTTTGTTTACCTTCAATAAATTCTAACTTATAAATGTCAGATATGTATCAGAAAACCCTTGAATAAATACAAACAACAAACAGTAACACATAATAAAGTTGTTGTCCAGTTATTGTTAACTAATGTCGTAAAATAATTTAGATTCTCGAGGTGTGAAAATGTTCCCGCTTTTACGACATGAGCCGTAACGAGGAGCGCGAGCTTTTACTGCCGCCGCACAATTATCAAGCAGTCAGAATTTACTGGATGTTTGAATTTACGATTGCATTTTTATAGGGTTTTATGATTGTCTTAAGTGTAACTAATCACATGCGCTTTGAGAGATTTAGATATTACATACGTTTGATTTCTTCTTCAATCTTTTCTTTTCTACAATTAATATTAACCTTATTTCATATTACCAAAATTTATGAGTTTTCTTTTAAAATTAAATGCTAAAAATGATGATATTAATTGATATAATTCAATATGTAAAAAAAACCCCAGGGACGGTTGTGACAGGCATAAAAGTATGTTAAAACAATAGGTATAACACCAAAATAACTGTCAGAAACGACTACTATTATCAGAAATATGTAACACAACATAATCATTTTTAACAAGGCTTATGAATAGGATATAACAACATATAATTTTTTAAACAAATTTAATGAGAAATCTTCATAAAACCTTTTTTATATATTGAATTTGCCTTTTTTCTTTCTCCTTCGCATTTTGTCTTACTTAAGTTTAAAAAAAATATCAGCTTATCTTCACCAGAAAAGGGCAAATAATACATGTAACAACCGAATACAAAAAAATTGTCACAACCGTACACCGTACCCAACGCACACTTTGGATGCAAATCATCCAAAGTTTATTATCTTATGCAAAAACTAATTGCTGAAAAATTAGCTACTAATGTTCAACTTCTAGCATAGTATCAAACAAAGTAATCTATCTGTATACAACTAACAGTTATTATTAAAAGAAATCGAACGGAAAAACTTACTTTTGACTGTTTAAAAGCAATGCGGTCCACAGATATTATGTTAACGCAAGGCGTCGACTGTAAGCAATAATGTGAACTTGTTCTAACAAACGAGCTACATTTTTTTCCTCTTGAATCCTGTCTCAAAATCAGTATAGTTTAGCTGTTATAACGACTGCCACTACCGTACCCTGGCGCAACCAAACGCGGTCTCCTCTACTGGCAAAATAACTTATTAGGTAAGGATATACTGAGATGTTGATGTTTTAGAACACCCAAATTCATAAATAAATCGTTTGTTTCTTAGCCTCAGTTTAGACATGAAGTATGGTTCAGAACGTTAAAAGAGGGTTCTGCAAAAAATTCAAGGCTCTTCTTTTTTCTGGTGGACTCTTTGATCTTTTTTTAGAAGTAGTTAGATTAGAAGTTAAATTACAATCATCTTTGACAGGTTTCTTTTTTCTTTTCCTTAGCCTCTGATGAAGTGCAATATAGTATTTGTAAAATAGTACTATGTAAATGATATTATAATTTTGTAAGTATGTCATTGTGTCTAGAACTGCACAAAAATGGGTCAATAAAATCAATCAAATTTTCAACATTTGATTAATGCAATTTTATTCTAAATCACTATTATTGGCATAAGTTCATTGATTTTAATAAGCATTAATACAAATAACAATAAAGTTCCTAAAAAAACATAAGAAGTCTACCTTCAAAATAAACTTTTGAATGCCCAACACACGTTTGAGCTGACTACTGTGACAATGACGCTCAACATCTGACACAATTGTGATTATGGCTGTTATTCAGTCGCAGAAAAGCTACTAAAACGGTCCATATTTTTTAACTTCTCGTAGGGTAAGAAATTTTTTATGTATCTTTACGTTTTCGAGGTTTCTGAACATTTTGGCATACCTTAGAAAAAATGGATGTATGTGTGTGTTGAGCACGTTACAAATATTTGTCGACGATTTTTGATCACAAGATTAACAATAAGAATACAGGACAATTCTATGAGCTATTTGGCTTATATTATTCACTCGCACACATACACACACACTTTCTGACACACATTTAAATTAATCTGTTTATATAAATATGTAGTAGGTCTAAGGGTCCTCCATATTATCTTTGGGCAGCTTCTTCTTAAGTCTTCTTGAAATTGGTGTCTCAAGAAGCTGAGTGACTATAGAGTTTGTATGATGTTCTAGTTTATGAAAATGTTTAACACTGTTGATTTGTATAACTCTGTTTTTAAATTCAATATGAAGATTGTCGCGTAAGATCGTATTGCTGTTGCTGAACCACGGAGCATCAGTGCCTTAATATTTTCGATTGAGCACGTTGCATTAGCACTATGTTGGATTTGCTCGCACAGCCCCACAGTTCTATGCCATTAATCCATATTGGTTTTATTACTATCTTGCAAATTATAAGTTTATTGTCAATAGATAGAATTGACTTGCATCCCGGAAGCCAGTATTGTTCAGCGGTTCGAAAATTTATTTTTTTAAAAAAGTTTTTTTTAAAAACTCCAATTTTCGGTACGGTAAGTTACAGCAATCTGTCCTAAGGCACGATGCCATGCACCACTAGTCTATCTAAGAATATATTGAAAGCATTCTAAATTACGTACGATTGTTCTATGAAGAGTAAGGCTAAACTAGGTAATGACTGTTTGAACCATGATTATGTTATCTTATTGTAGCTTATTGTTAGTATAAATATATACAAAATACCAAGTATATATCATTTTTTAGGTCCAAGTGGCGGACACCAACCTCACCAACCCCATTTCCGAAGTATGCAGTCATACTCCGGACATCACCACCACCATCACCAAGGTACACCTTCGTCCGGGCGAAGCGTCTACATCGACCAGCCTTTTGCGTCGCGCGACTACGAATCGTCGGCGTCGCGAAAGCGATCGCACGACGCGATGACCGGAGGCAGCGGCGCTTCGTCCGTCGCGTCTAGGCACGACAACTTGCAGAACTCGGATTGCCATTCCACTAGCGAATATAAGCCGAATGCATCGAATCTTACAGGTTAGTAATATATTCATATCAAATATCGTTTGGAATTGAAATATTTGTTCTCTGAATCAAAATATTTACATGCTTAATTGTTGAGAAAGTAATTAGGTTGACCAACAGTTCAATTGCCACCATGGTGGTAAGCAATTCAGTGTGGAGAGAAATAAACCACATATCCATCAATTTATTATTTTCCTTTTATAAAAAATAATAATTTTGTCAGAAGCAAAATAATATTATGTGCATTGAAAATACGTCATAACCGGTATGGAAATGTTTGATGCTGTAATTATGATGTCGAATATGCATCCCATACTGAAATCAGATTAATTCAACCGAAAATCTTACTTGTTATACGTTGTTTTGCATTAACTAGGGGAAATACAGACAAAATGACATGGTGTTTTGTTTTATTCAATAATATTTATTTATTTAATGGTTTTATAACCAGTCCTAATCGCGTTTGCTCATCTTTAGTTTGTTGACTACCAGTAACATAGTCTTAAGAAGAAACTATGACATAATTATTGAGGAAAAATGCAATCAATTACAAAAACCATTTCGTTCATGTGGTACGGACAAAATGACATATGGGGTAAGGATATACCGAAATGATAATTTATAAGAAGGTAGTTCACAAATATATTGTTTGGCTTTCTTTGGTACATCAGCACAAGATCCATGCGCCCAAACGAAACAAATCATTCTTCGTAACCAACTTTCGTCGGGCTCAGGAGACTTTTTACCGGTGGATCCTTTGATCTGTTGTAAGAAGTAGTTAAAGTAGAAGCTAAAAGCAAATCACCTTTGACATGTTACTTTTTTTTTTCTTTTCGCCTCGAATGAACTACCTATTAGTTCTTGCAAAATTGTACTATGTAATTTTGTCCATTGTATGTCATTTTGTCCGAAAGTGAACAAAAATACATAAATAATTTAAATACCATCAAATACATGATTATTGCAATAAAATTAATCGAAATTACTAGTACTAGCATAAGTTCATTGATCCTATTAGAAATAATTGCAAATAACAATAAAAACACCTCAAGAAGCATAAGTAAATCATATTCAAAATAGGGTGATATACGTTTTAGCTGATTACTGCGACAAGACTGTGACAATGACGCTCAACATCTGACAGGATTGTGATTATGGCTCTCAATTTTACCTTACCTTACGTGATTTTAACTTACCGACTTCTTAGCGTACCGGTTATTATGTAATTTTAAGGCACAAGAGTTTTTTTTCTAACTAATTTATAATTTTGTATTGAAGAAAAAATAAATTGATCAATATGCGGCTTATTTCTCTCCACACTTACGTCAATTAATTTTTTTAAATTAAAATAATTATGTTAGTTAGAAAGTAATCTGTGGCTATGTATAAACATCAGTTATTTACTGATACTACAACAACATTTCTTTAAACTGTTCTAACATTTAACCTTGATATCAAAACGGAAATTATTGGTTTTATATTAATATATTCAAGGTTACGAATAGACTCTAAACCTTATTATTACGAAGCACCCATTCAACTGGAAAATACTGCCAATTATGCTACTAGCATTGTAATCGTGGTTTATTAATATATAGATTTATTAGTTATTATATAAGAAAGTTTATGGAATCAATATTTTTTATTAAAATGCATAATGTCGAGACATAATTTGCACGTAGTCGTGATTAAGAAAATATATATTGTTAAAAAGTATATTGATAAAAGTTGTCAGTCGTAATTGAATATACTATTATTTCATTACTGAACATGGAAGTTCAGGGGCCAATTCTCGAATAAAATAGAAATGTTATGTCAACGCTATATTGCGGGCCTATCTTCGTATGAATTAGTAGTAACGAACTGTTAAAAGGCTAACTATTTGCTGTTAGAATTTACTCATAAAACCTATCTTCACGTATGTGTTATCAATGAGACATTAGAAAGTACGCTTATGATAAAATTCTCATTTGACGTTTGCGCTTTCTGTAGGTTAGGTTTTATGAGAAAAACGACTGATTGCACAGCAAATACATAACATAATAAATAAATAAAAATGTTTAAAAAAATGAAAAATATTCAAAATATTAAAAAAAAGATTTTTTGAAATTTTATTTTTGTTTTAAATTTAATTTTATTTTGAAACTTTATTTTTGCTACGGGTAGTTTCAGCTATTCGCCATAAGGCGCGATGCCATGCACCACTATTTTTATATTCGAAATCGACAGAAGTTTCCAAAGATATATATATATATATATATATATATATATATATATATAGTATTTCCAATAGAGTTTTCTGCACAAGAATAGTTTTTGCCCATTAGCCGCGTCTTTCGCCTTTTCCCAGCGTCAGCTGCGCGAGGCCTCATCAACTAGTCAGGCTTGCGCGACGTCGGTCACGGAAGCAATTCTCGCGATGCGTTTTTGTTTTTTGTATTGTCTGCATTTTTTTTTTTTGAGTTATTATTTCATACGCTCCTCCGCAGAGAGAAGGAAAAATATGCAAAGACCATCTGCGGTGAGACGCAGTTACGCACAGTACGATTCGAATTTGGGATATTATTACGTTTTCTGTTTAAGGATTTGAACTAAAACGTACTGAATTTATACAAATATTTATATTTATTGATATATATCATCTCAAATTTTGCACACGATCTTCATTTGAAAATTATCACTTCCAGGAATAAATTTAGTTGCTTTTTTACAATTACCGCCTTTATTTTTATACCCAAATTCACAAATATTATTTTGCAAGTACATATTCCGAAACTAACAAAATATATCTTTAAAACGGTGGCTCTGAGCAAAAAAGTATTTTTGCATTTTTGTAGATAATTTAATGCTCGACAATATTGTCTCAGGTAATTTTGCGAAAAAACTGATCATTTAGCTATAAATCGCAAAAAGGTAATTTTTTTTATCTTTGACCTTGTATCATTTTTTAGCTCGCATCGGATCGATGAGGACTTTCGAGATTTCTTTTATAATTGTATTTTAAACAATTTTGCCAAGTTACAGCCCATTATGAATGATTATGCTATAAGTATATTCGAGAGACATTAATTCGAAACTGCATTGATTATTATTCTAGTGAAAGCAAAAATATTACTATCGAAATAAACAGTTGAACATTTTACCTTAATAATTGAATCTTATTTCTTATTGATTAAGTTGATTATGTGTATGTATTTGGAAATTGATGCAACTTGCCTCGAGGCCAAATGCCACTTACAACTAGAGTATTTTCTAGTTCTATTGAGTTTTTATCGTGTCGAAGTATTATTGAAGAATGTTCTTACAATCTTTTGAAGGATTATGAAATTGATCTTTTATATTTTTTGAAATTTTTAAAATTAAAGCCGGACACTCTATTTAACACGCATTATTCAAGCGAGTATAAATCTTTTTATTTCAAAATACAAGTGAAAGGGGCGCGGGGGGCACACAGGTGCAGGATCACGCGCCAAGACTCACCTGTGACGCACATGGCCACGGCGGGAGTAACCCTTTGCTGTTTTAGGCGCAAAATCGCGGCATCACCTAAATATCAATAGAAGTAATTCTAGTGTATTTATGCATTTATATCTTAGTGGTATTCAGAAATAAAAGTAGTAATTGATTGTTATCCGTAAAATGGTAGAAGTCCGTAAAATGATACAGTGGTATTATTTAAAAGTTGGCTAGTTTTAGTAACGTTCATGTGCCTGTATTATCACGAAAGCTATTAGGGGGCGTCCATTAATCTCGTGAGGTTTTTAGGGGGAGGGGGGATTTGACAAAAAATCACACAAAACACAATCTTATCAAACGTGGATCGTCATTGTCATAGTCTTGTCGCAGTAATGAGTTTAAACGTGTATCGCGCCTTCTAAAGTTAGAGACGTATTTATTGTTATTATTTCTATTAAAATTAATAATACGCAAATATTAGTGATTTTGATCAATTTTATTGCACTAATCAGGTTTTTGATGTAATTTGGAATTAATTTTCATTCACATTTGGACAGAATGACATATATCTTTACCTTGTGTGTCATTTTGTCCGTATAATGTGGACAAAATGCTTTTTGTAATGTTCCATACCAAATTTGTTATTATAGTATATAATATAGTTACTGGTGTTCAATGAACCCAAGATGAGCAAACACGACTGAGACAGATTTTAATAACTTTGAACCTTTCCACTCTCGAGTTGTGAGAGTGACGGCATCCGAGTGGAAAGGGTTTAAAAAACAAAAAAACAAACGTCATTTTCTTCATACGTCTTGTGTTCAGATCTAATTTGAATATTTGTTCATTTTATAATGTTATAATCAATGAACGATATTAACGTAGATCAGACAGTATACAAAAACAATTGATAATTCTAGCGGTGTACTAGCGACCATATCGCTCGATTTCAAGCCACATCTAAATTTCCGTTGGCAAAGCCCGTCCTGTCTACGTTCTCTTTTCCCGAGCTTACCATATAATGTATAAAGCAAGAGATTGTTCCTTATCGCCTTATCAACTATCCTGATGAAATCTGTGGGAACCGTCTTGTTATCGCACACATCACGTTCGACTATTCTGCGGACACACATGTCGGTTTCCTGTTCCTTGATAACACAAGGAAAATCATTGAAAGGTTCTCGCGTGACGCTGCGTCCCACGTCCAGACTGCGGCTTGCGATCTTGCGGCTGACGGTCCAGACCGCACGGCTGCACACAAACGCGCACTCACACTATTGTGTAATCACATGATTGTTTCCGAGGTTTTGGCGCTTTCCTGATTGACTTATTCTATATTAAAGAAATTTTATACATTCTAGTGATAAATACGAGAGATATTACGAGATTTATTTGTAAATCTTACTAAATATGCCTACCGTCACGCAATTGTCAATATAGGCTTTCGTTGTACGTCCTTTCATCTGTTAGCAAAGTTGTGTTTTTTAAAGGCAAAGACAATTCAAAATGTATTTTCTCCTATTTTTTAGTATCACATAAATTATTGATTTATTTGCTGCTTTTTACATTTTTTTTTCATTTTCATATCTTTTATAAAAACACATTTTACCTAAAAAAATCAAATATACAAAAATTATTAAACATTTCCGATTCATTTTTTAGAATAGGGCGGGGCACAAAATTTCAATTTGACCGTGAAGACCAAGTCAACTACATCAAAATAAATAACACATATGAAACAAACAATTCTCTATGTTCAGCAAAATTCTTAGCTACTTCATCGTTGTAGAACTATGTTTTCTTTGCTATTTTTCAAAAATCGTCACCTAGTCCTTTTTAGATCTTAAGTGGGGTAAAATAGCAGAAGAGTAGCGAAGACTATTTATTAACTTCCCGTAGGGTAAGTTATAGTAATCGCAAAAAAATCGCAAATGAAAATTTTTATATTTTTACGTTTCAGAGGTTTCTGAATATTTTGGCATACCTTAGAAAAAATTGATGTATGTGTGTGTGTGTATGTGTGTGCGTGTGTGTATGTGTGTTCGGATACAAATTTTTGTCGACGATTTCGGGAACACAGATGAAGCGATTTGAATAAGTCAAAAAACATTCGATTCGTATTGATAAGGAGACGTGCTGATTAGTTTTTGACGAAGGCAGGTCTAGCCGTTCCGAAGATATGGGGCAAAAAGTGCCAAAAACGGTAACTCAGTTTTTAAGAGAACGGAGAGTCCGATTTAATTAATTCAAAAAACATTTCACTTGTATTAACACAAGATGAAGAACTGATCAAATTTTCATGA
This sequence comes from Ctenocephalides felis, assembly GCF_003426905.1. Taxonomy (NCBI): domain Eukaryota; kingdom Metazoa; phylum Arthropoda; class Insecta; order Siphonaptera; family Pulicidae; genus Ctenocephalides; species Ctenocephalides felis. The sequence goes on from NW_020538040.1 coordinate 125,227,320, forward strand.
AGGCAGGTCTAGCGGTTTCGGAGATCTAGTAAAAAAAGTGAAAAAAAAAGGCTATCAGGCGGTCAAAAATGATCATTAGACATATGCACATCAAATTATCAGATTTTATAGAGATTTTAACAATAAGTATATATTTTTTTACATTTTTATGGGTTCCGTACCAATGCTTATCCGTTAGACGGCGGCGCGGCGCTTACGCGCTTCATTATTTTGTCTCTATCCAGTTAAAGCAGTACGATTGCTGTGAAAAAATGTTCAGAATTTCCAAAATATTTCAAAATACACTTTTCTTCAAAAAGTCTTTTTTTCAAAAAAAGAAAATTTTTGTCAAAAAATTATAGTTTCTCAAAAATCTAATTTTTCAGAGTAATTTTTTTTCAAAAATGTTAATCTTTTAAAAAAAAAATAACTTTTGGTACGGGAAGTTCCAGCAATTTGCCTTAAGGCACGATGCCATGCGCCCCACTAGTTTAACTGATCTCTTGTAAAATAGCTTTTTTCAACAATTTACTATTTTTTATTGTTTATACCTTTGCCAGTGTAATGGTTCTAGAGTGATTATAGAAGTTATACAAAATATAAAATTGAATCTATTTAAAAATAACATTACAACTTATATAACAATTAAATAACGTATACTTAAAAATTATATTAAGGTCTCGTAAACTAAACAACAGTACTCAAAACAAAAAAAAACTAACAACGAAAGAAAATACTTTTGTTATGGATTTTCAAACAATGCCGTTTATCTCCCGATAGTGACGTCGTAGTAATTAATGTTATTGCTGGTTATACATCTTTTGCTCTTTACTTTTAAATATTGTTGCTGAAAATTCTGAGCTATACTTATTTTTGAGATAATGGTGGTTGCCCTTTTCATCTTCAAGCCTCGCACTTCTCTGTTTCATTTGTAGAAGATCTTTGATTGAAGATCTATACAGCTGCACATATGTAAAACTTTTGCTTTCGCAAAAATTAATTATGTATTTATGTATTATGTATTCATTTCGATAAAGTTGAATTTTTTAATTTATTCAAAATATAGTTATTGTTATAATAATAATAGGTAGTACTGCCCTGATGCAAGTCGATGAGCTATGTGAAATTCCAACTCGATTCCCATTACTGAAATGAGCTACATATTTTTAATTAGAAACCTAATTATTTAAACTTATTATATTTGATCTATATTTAAAAGTTAAAATGGACATTGCTACTGCATGATGTCAGGTCGTGCAGAGCGGGGTTCGACTCAAGACCCGTACCCGTACACGAGTCCGTGAACTTAATCATTACACAATGGAACACTCATTTATCTAATCATTACATTACATAGTTATTGTTATAATATAATTGAATTTAGTACAACTACAGTATAATTTTAATAATGGTTTTTGGTCAAAATTTTACCAGGGCTCTTTCTATTGAATCCGGGATCCTCCGGGATAGAGGGAATAAATGTATGAATATAAATACCTGTAACTTATAATAACTGAGAGACTAGTAACGAGGGAAGAAGGTTGTAGAAGATCAATATATATCGTAAACTAAATAGTGGTTTTATTCACATATCTATGGTGACGGAATATTTGTAATTTACAGTGTGCTCAATATCTAATTAATCATAGTGATCCTCACCAGTTTCAATATTATTTTACATTTTCATTATATTTTATTATTACATTTATTATTTGCATTTATTGAAGTATTATGATAGTACAGATATATACAGTATATATCTATATAGTACAGAACTAAAATAAGTAATTTTATATATTGAATACATATTACTTCACATATGGTAATAAGATTTAAAATTACTTTGTAAGTCATATAAAAAAAAATTACAAATGATTTTGGATAAAATTTATTTAAATTCATTATTAAGTATGTCCTTAAATTTTATTTCTAACTTTTCGAAACAATGGAAAATCTCTCTCTAAACTCATCTCTGTCAAGGGGGTTGATGGTTTTCTAACATCTTGCTTAATTACTTCGGGCGCGGTTGGCAAATAAGCACGTGTTGATCGAAGAAGTCATTTTCTATATGTAACCCCGTTGAACGTCGCGCGATTCTGCACCTGACATGTCATGCAAGCTTATTATTATTACATTGCGAACATTGTTGGCATCTGTTCACGCTAAGCAACGGAATATGAATCTGATAATATGAAGTACTTAAGTTACTTTACTTATTTTTTTACTTTACTTATTTTTTTACTTTGCTAAAATTATTATCAAATTAGAATTATTATCAAATTATCAAATTAGTAACGTTACTATTTTTTCTCGTTGAAATATAACTCGATACAGTCTATTTTCTGGTTATGGTAATTAAACGAATGCGAGTGAGAATGCTATTAGACAAAATAGTGAACATAACAAATAGGGTACAGCGAGGCTTAAAGGTCCGCGGGTAAAGAGGTCTATATCTCAAGAACAAGTTAAGGTAGGAATTGTTGAAAGATATGTAATCAGCCATCACCTTGATTTTTGCGACGTCGCTATCAGGAGATAAATGTTTGAATGCCGCTATCAGAAGATAAATGTTCCATAACAAAAGCATTTTCTTTCGTTGTTAGGTTTTTTTGGTTTTGAGTACTGTTCTATAGTTTACGAGACCTTAGTATAATTTTTAAATATGCTTTATTTAATTTTTTGTAAGATGTATTGTTGTTATTGTTAAAATATAAAAGTTTACATGTGGGTGGGGTAGAAAGGACGAATTAAAATTTTGACATGTCAAAGGTGTAAACAATAAAAAATAGTATATAAAAAAGTGAATTAAGTTGATAAAAGCAATTTTATAAAATATAAGTAAATAGTTTTTCCAACCTAGCTGATGAACATTTCTGACGAAACATCAGATCAAGGTTATATACAGTGTTATTTTGCATTAAATAATTAATGTAGCTATTATTTCATAAAATTCCCTTAAACATTAGATATGTTTGCCCTAACTTACCGCGTACCGGGTAAAAAGAATCAGGTAAAAAACATGATTTAAAGACAATAAAGAAAATCATTTCTACGATGTTTTATTAGCTGGTTCAATGAACGTAGTCAGATAGTTGTTTGTTTGATATGTGTTATTTATTGCGACAAAATTGGTTCGGTTTTCACAATGTAATTGCTAACCTTTATGGGCCACCCTATCCTATTACAAAAAGTGTATGCCTTGTTTATGATCTATAAATTTTGCATAAAATAGATTTCATTGTCATTAAAAACTGATCTCGTACATTTATCTCGTAATTCATTTTAATATATCTTTAAGTGTATGGCTAGCAATGTTATTATTAATATTATATATATGATTATGAAATACATCGTACATATTTTCAAAAATATTAATCCATATTTATATGGAATATTTACAAACTGCGTTGAATATTGTTGAATTAAAATTTTCCATACTATAATCACACCAATGTTACAAGCTTTTTTTCATATCATCTTTACCATACATATTTACGTAATATACATATTACTTAATAGAAATAGTATCTTATTATGCAATATATTAAGATTTCGATTTATCGCCCACCCTCGTGTGATAAGGGGTTTATATCCCCCGGCTCTATATACACGACAGTATCACAAACTTGAAAGGGTTGAAGAAATCTTACCCCCTGCGTTTATTTAACTTTCTATTTACTCGACGTGATATTATATCCACTTATTGTGCCATCATTTATATGAAGACTATATTTACAACGGACGGTAACAAGATTCATTATTTATACTAAATTGACACACTGAGAAACGTGCACGAAGAAAATATTAGGATAAATACATACTTCCTCATTTTGAAATAATGTAGGATTATTGATATAAACATTGCTTCGCAGTGTTGGATCGATTGAATTTTAAAAATATATATTATAATATAAATAATATTTTGCAAAAAAATATGTAGGATATAATTATAATATCATCGTTTTTTGACACCATATTAAGTAAAACATGTTAGCATTAAATATTTGTTTAAAGACTGGGTACGGTTGTGCCACTTTTTTTATTAGCAATAATTTGTCTTATTATGTATCAGTCATCACACCCCCAGAACATACGTGATAAGCATATAAATAGGTTAAAAAACATTTGCCATAAACACCAATAAGGCTTATTATGAGTTTTATTAGACAGACATCGTTATGACTGAGCTAAATTATCTATGCAAAAATTATTTGCTGAATAGTAAGTAACAACTAATGTTCAACTTGCATAAAAATAACAAATAAAGTGATATATCTGTATACTAATAAAAGTTATTATTAAATGAAATCGAACAAAGAAACTTTTTTCACCTTTTAATAGCAATTTGATCTATAGATCATGCTAATGTAGCGCTTTGTCTCAATGCAATAATGGAAACTTTTCGAACAAAAATATACTTCATCATTTTTGCTTTGAACTCGACTTCAAAATCAGTATAATTTGTCATCTGTCCCTGGGTGCAAACAAATCCAATGTCTTATTTTTATCTCTTTTCGTTATTTAGCAAATACTAAACACAAATTTCATTGGTACAATAATTATAAGATTACACCTTGGTCTGGTACTTTATCAGAAATATTCAACAGCAGAATTGTGACAACTATTCATTTAATTTATCTTTTGTGATTTTTTTAATTCAAATTTCGTTTAGTTACAATTTTCTTATTGTTTGCGTGAATGTTCAACTGGTCCTTTTTTACCTCAACCAGATGCACGTTATTAAGGTTATATAAAAAACTTTTAAATATAACTTAAAAATTACAATAATCTAATAAAACAATTAAATAACGTGTATTTAAAAGTTATATTTTGGTATCATAAAGTAAATAACAAAGAACAAAATAAAAAAACTATTAAAACTGTTATTATAAATATACGGCTCCTGATAACGGCGTCGCACGAATTAATGGCTGGTTACATACCTTTTGCCCTCTACATTAAAATAGTTTTGATTTAAGCTAGAATTTATAACTAATCATGGGCGTACTTTTGTATAGAGCTCTTTTCGTTATTTTTTGTATATAGTTATTGATTATTGTTACAAACACTGTGATTATTTTCACAAACATTTGCAGCTATTCTATTATAGCTACATTTATTATAAATTCTGTTCCTAGTTTTTGACTTTCGTTGCACAACTTTGTCTTTAGTATTATCAAGCAAATAAGATACTCCCTAAGAAAACGTAAGCAAAAGTTTTCGCTCAACTTTGCCGCCCTACCTTCTGGACTGTTTTTGCTTTACATTTCAAATTTTGCGATTGTTGTGCAAGTGTCAGGTGGTAAATGATATATGGAATTCATGTACATACATACATGAATTTATTTTGATATTTCAAATTATACTGAGAAATATTATGTGTTATGCATTTATTATTTTTGCTACAGTGTTAATATTTTCATTATTACTTGTTACTTATATCATAACTTAATGTGGCGCAATATTACATACTTGTATATAATAAATTAAGCAGAAGTTTAAAATAACCTACTGAAAATTATGATTAATATGTCGCATACTCCAAATTCACTATTTAATTAACACAAGCATTCTATACGCAAGGGATTGTTTGTCATATTAAACATGTTATGTAAGTATTTCCTTTGGTAATTCGCTGAATTCCGTCACTTATATATTGTATATTCAAATTAGGTTAGGAAATGTGTTTTTTTCTAACTTGTTTTACCTACCTCTATAAATGCGTACTTTAAAAATATTATTAACTTCCGGCAGGGTAAGGTATAGTAATGGCAAAAAAATCGAAAATGAACATTTTTATATGCATTTACGTTTGAAGGGTTTCTGAACATGTTGGCATACCTTCGAAAAAATTGATGTATGTGTGTGTTTGTGCGGATACAAAGATCAACCGGATTTGAATCATTCAAAAAGCATTCGATTCTTATTGATAAGGAGACGTGTTGATTAGTTAGGGCAAAACGAGCCAAAAATCGCAATTCAGATTTTGAGAGAACAGAGCGTCCGATTTGAATAATTCAAAAAACATGTCATTTGTATTGACTAAACGACGAATTGTTTGAATTTGTGGTTATGGACTCTCAATAACTAAATATTAAAAAATGTCATTTGGCGGTCAAAAATGATCATTAGACATTATTTAAAAAAAAAACTACATCTTGAAAAATTTTTAAAAAAAATATCATAATTTAAAAAAAACGTATTCTTACAAATATTTGAGAATATTTCGAAATTTCCATAAAAATCGATTATTTTCAAAAAATTCCAAATTCTCAAAAGATTAAAAAAAACGTTGTTTTTTAAATTCCAAAAAAATTCAAACTTCTAAAAAAATTTCAAAATTTTCAAAAAAATTCTAAATTATCAAAAAAATTTAAATTGAAAAAAAATGAACATATTCTCATAAACATACAAAGAGTTGTTTATAGAATACGCTTGTCGCCTAATTTAAAAAGCACTTTTAAGTTTACAGAATGTATTTATAATAAATAATCTATTTGAAATTATTCAAAACAATTATTGATTATTTTCATTTCTCGAATGTTCAATTACGGTACGGGAAGTTCCAGAAGTTTTCCTTAAGGCACGATGCTAACCACTAGTTGAATTATTTAAATCTCAAAAACTGAAATACTATTTTTGGCACTTTTTGCCTCATATCTCCAAAACAACCTGCTTTTTCCAAAAACTAATCAGTCTCTTTTTCAGTAGGAATCGAATGTTTTTTGAATTATTCAAATCGGTTGATCCGTGTACGCGAAATCGTCGACGAAAATTTGTGTCTGCACACACACACATACATCAATTTTTTCTAAGATATTTCAATATGTTCAGAAATCTCTAAAACTTAAAGATATATAGAAATATTCATTTTCGATTTTTTTGCGATACTATAACTTACCCCACGGAAAGTTAAAAATTAGTTTTAAATTTGCAAAACAAAATTATGGAAATGTTGAAAATGTATTTTCATAATTTGTTTATTAATGTTAAGTCGTAAATTTTGGTTGCAAATCAACATGCGTTCAAATCTCGAAATAAAATCACAAGCTTAAAGTAATAAATGCTACGAGGTACTACAAAATACTGAAAAATGGATACGTATGATTACCTTTGCACTCGTATATATATATATATATATATATATATATATATATATATATTCGAAGTAATGATAGGTTGCAGATTATCATGCACTGCATTTGCAGGCGCTGCCATAAGGTAGCAATGTTTTCTTTTAGTGGTGTAATGTATCGAAAGTAATTTGAAAGAAGTTTTTTCCATTTGTTTTTTTTATTTGAACTAGTTGAACAAGTATTTTTTTCTATTTCTTTTTGTAATAACAATCAGATCAGAACATAATAGTTATATTCTGTGAACTATTTAGATTGACATTAATAAAGTAAAATTATATATACCAGTTACCTCTGTGGGCCACAAGTTAATTGGCCATAATTTTTGTAGTCTTTTCGATTCTGGCGTGTGTTGCAGGGGAGCAACGAGTGAATCAGGGTGATTTTCTATTTTTTGATTTATAAAAAAATTTAATATAGAAATGTAACAAACTTTGCTAATTGTATATCTGTACATTTGTCAATTATATCATTAATATTCGTAGTAAGTAATCATATATTGAAGGGGCCAATTCTCAGATAAAATAATTATGCTATGGTACCGGTCTCTTTTGTTGAGAAATCGCATAAGTTAGTAGTCACAAACTTTAAAGATATGTCTTTGCTGCTTGACCGCTTTACACAATATTAACTTCTAACACATAACCTAACCTCATAATGGCACAAACGTCAGAATATAACTTTAGTTCGACTTCACGTGTGTGTTAGCGTGCAACAAACAGTTGCACTTATGATAACATTGTTAATTTATATATTTGACTCCATAATTAACTTTTAGAATGTTACAGATAATCGCAGATATATTTTAAAAAAAAGATTATCAATTGGTAAAAGCGTCTTCAAATTACCTATTTTTTATGTGCGTAAGAAATTAATATTTTCATGCTTAACTTCGACTTGCAACACAAATTATTGATTATATTTTTACTAGTAAATTAGCGCTTTATCAAGAAGTTTGATTACTTGTACTAAAATCGATTAAATAGTGAACACATTCTTTGAAATACTTAGCTTTTTTAAATATTTTTTGTATAAAATATTTTATTTGAATGTCTTATTCGCAACTCTATTTTTGCGTTGTGCACTGATTCGTGCGGATTCAGGTGTCGGACCTCTTCTTCGTTCAGTGCGATATATACTTGTATCTTATTTTATTATTTGTATATTTTTTCATGTCATTATTATTTTTTTATTTTTTTATCGCCATCATATTTTGCAGAGATGTAATAATAATGCGTGAAAATGGGTATTCGGCATGAATGTACAAGCAGTTTTGTAAATAATATAAATGTTACGGATTTGACCATAACTTGATACCTTGAATTCTGTAATTGATAATATAAATAATATACAGATGAGCCAGACGACTACAAGGTTATGAGTTCAGATCCCGCGATACGTATACCTTGATATCAAGCAGTTGTAATATCTGTTTTCACTTGAAAATTTAGAACCGATATCCAAGTGAAAATAGCTCTTTCATTTATTCATTGTGATACAAAATTCCAATAAGTCCCAATATTACAATGAGTTAAGTTGTGTTCGGAAAAATAAATCTATATCTTGATTAGTAAGAGTAAATAAGTCACTTGGTTACCTTCTAATAGCGTTTGCAAAAATAATTAACCTAGAATAGCTTTGTTCCAACAACTTATAGATTCTATAATATAGAAATCATGAAAATTTTTCAATGCTATTTCCATACAAAACTTTGATTGAATTGCGCTCTATCTAAACGTTAATATCAAGAGCTAAAACTTTCAGAGAATTGTTTTTTATCTATTTGGAACCATTTGAGCCCCTGGGAGCAAGGAAATTCGAAAATGACCATTTTAAGGACCACACTAATATCGTACATGTCTACGAGTTATTACTACCAACTTGTCTACCAGTCTACTTTTTTGTTTTTCTACTTTTCTACCTAATTATCTGCCTGCATGTTTACCTGTAACAATGATTTTGATAAATAATAATGATTTGTAAAGATCAGATTTGCTCAACAGATGAAAATTTTTGCAATTTTTTTCTGCATTTCCAAAATCACTTGATCTGCCTTAGCAAAAATGTAATGTTTTCTAAAAGAATGAGATTTTTAGCATCTTTTGCTATTTAATACATATTTTTCATGCAACTCCTATAATTTTTTTAACTAGTTTGACTATTTTAACAAATTGCTGCTCAGAACGCAACCTAGTAGTTGTATCTTTATTAGTTACATATTTTAGATCTATAATCTTAAGTGAAAATCTGCTATCATAAATGCTTGATATCAAGTAGGCCGGTGGGTATCGTAACCGAAACCAGTGGTTGCTGATCCACGTTCTTACAACAGAGCCACAATTATACAAATACTCAGAGTATCTTATTGTTTTTTATGAAGCAAATAGATATTGACCCCGAATCTGCCCTGGTTCCTCATTATTTGTTTATTAGTTTTATTATCCAATCTCCTTCTACCTTTTCAACGGCGCGATCTTCGATCTGCGATAACCGGTGATCGGATTTCATTCGATATCCATCTGTCCATCTTGCTCTCTGCTCACTACATCAGTCGATTTGTTTTGCCGGAAAATAATATTCAGGCGTTCTGCGCTGGGGCGATGAAAAAATCGAATAAAAAAGTCGGCTCATCGGACGTGTGCGAATTGCCTTGCTATCTCATCGACTCGCGAACAAGTGGCGTTCGGGATTCGAGCAGTTGCTGCCTCCAAGATCGTGAAAGTTGAGCTTTTTCGACTTGACGGATTTACATCGGATATATATATATATATATATATATATATTTATATATATTAGGGTGGTCCTTAATATGGACATTTTCGAATTTCCATGCTCCCAACGGCTCAAATAATGGTTCCAAATTGATAAAAAATAATTCTCTGAAAGTTTTAGCTCTTAATATTAACGCTTAGATAGAGCGCAATTCAAGCAAAGTTTTGTATGGAAATAGCATGAAAAAAATTTCAAAAATTGTGCAGAGCGTCGAATTTTCAATAAATATTGACACGAATTTTCACTTTTAATTAATTTGGCGCTAAGTTATACCTAAAAATTCTTTTTTTTAATTTTCAAATTCTTTTCCATGCTATTTCCATACAAAGTTTGATTGAATTGCGCACTATCTAAAAGATAATATTAAGAGCTAAAACTTTCAGAGAATTGTTTTTTATCAATTTGGAAACATTTGAGCCCTTGGGAGCAAGAAAATTCGAAAATGCCCTAATATATATTTATGTATATATATATATATATATATATATATATATATATAAATACATAGCAAAGTCGCTATCAGTAGATAAACGGCAGACAAACCGCTATATTATATAGGGTAGGGCGGGGTACAAAGGTTCAATTTGACTTTTGGCAATTTGACTATGAAAACAACATCTAACTATCTTCAGTAAAATACCAAGCTTATTCATCATTGTAGAACTAGGTTTTCTTTGATATTTTTTTTTAAATTGTCACGTGGTTTCTTTTACCACATAGGCGGCCAAAAATGGGTCAAGCAAGGGGCAAGATATCTTATTTTTAATCAAAAGGGATTTTACGAAATTATGCCTACGTTATTCAGCCAAGGCAAAATATAAATTTCATGAACTGAGAAATGACCATCAGCAAAGGTTGCAATAGTATAACTATTTATTTAATGTATCTCTTGCAAAATTTCTTTCTTGAAAGTTAATTTACTTTTTACCTTTGGGGCGCCCATTAATTACGTGACCGATTTTTGGGAGATTTTTGGAACCTGTATATATAGGCTATATAAAAACACAAAATATTTTATTATTTCAATTTCTGTGAACGAGTTTTTATTGATGCAGCAATGCCGGATAAGGGCTATTTTCACTTGGAAACATATTGCTTGACCTGGTGCTCAAACCTGGAATCTCACAATAAAATGTGGGCTCGTTTATGAATATTGGGAGATCTGAATTGCATTTTGCTTATATCATCTGAATAAAAGTCTCAAAAGGGCCTTATTTCAATTGTGTGCGAGAGTGTGTAACAATGTTATTGGTTTCTCACTGGCAATTACCCTACTGCTGATCGCATATCTGTGTGTGTACAACACTCCGAATGCAAAAATATCACAGTTTCTTAAGTTTGATGCAGAAAAATATTTGTATATATATATATATATATATATATATAAAAAAAATATATATATATTTTAAATATAATTTTTTAAATGTTCAGGGTCCTTTAACCTGTTTTGATGCTTTAGCGTATCAAATTACGTCGATTTTATAGATGACAAACCATCCTATGTTTTGTCCTATCACTTATGATGAATTTTATTTTTACAATTGCTGTAATACTGATGAATTTCTTTTTATTGATGCAATGATGCCCGCGGATATTTTTATTTGGAGACGTCTTGCTATCTGTACTAAATTAGAACAATGTAAAAATATGTAAACGAACAAACATATTACAGAACAACAAAAGTATTAATTGTTTTGTGATTGACTCATTTTACTATTTTTATTTTATTAATTAGTTAAAATAATAATTCCATGATTAATTTCATGGGTTGGGCATATATTTATTAACTGGTACCCATCAAAACGTGAACGATTTTACAATTGAATCCGATTTGACGTATTTGCAGATTTACTAGTATTGTAATTGTGATCAACTTTGATTCAAAAATTTATTTCGAATTAGACTACATATTTTTAAAATGGCTTATGGTTGTAATTATTTTTTTTCAATAAGAATTATCTGATATTTATTTCACTTGTTTAATTAATTTTTCTCATTAATTTAATTTATGTACATAATGATAATCTCTTCCCCTGTACTTTCAAATATTGTTGTTAAAAAATTCTTAACATTACTCATGGTGGACATTTTTTTCCGCGAACCTTTAAGCCCCGCTCTACCATACTCAACATAATAAAAACTTAAAGAGTAATTTCATTAACAGTGATGATAATTATTTCTATATTTATTGCATTAATGACTTTTTATGGAAATTGTAAATGCACTTTTATATATTCTGTTAATTTTCAAATTATTCGAGACTATTTTAGATACTGTTTTAATATAGTAATAATTTACGGCGAATGATCTACATCTTTGGCAAGTTGATATATCAGGTTGAATTTACGAGATTACATTCATGCGATGATCATTACATACCAAAAACAAAAAATCAATAAATCATATAGGTATGTAGCAAATTCTACAATTTTACAGTACGTATACTTATATTATTTCAGAAGCTTTCCATTATGTTTTTGCTCCGTTTGCTCTTACTGTTATATTAGATTTTGGAATAAATGACTCTTATCAGCAATTGTTAATGGTGATATAGAAATACAGGTTTACAAAACTGTTTATCTGCGTGATTTTATAAATTTTATAAATTGTAGAATTGTAGAGATTCTCAAATATGTTTTTACGGTTGATTGTTTATTACTATTATATGGAATCTTATTTTTAGATAAAAATTTTGAGCGCTTATAAAATATGAATACTTATAATAGTGTACTTACTTACATTATAATATATAATATATGAGTAATCTGGATTGAGTCTATTACCTTATCAATGATTTTTAAATATTTTTCTAACCTGATTTAAAAATGTTATAATATATGTAATGCAAATTAATTCAAATTCAAATGAATACCAACAGTTATATTGACTCTGCATTTTTTACAATACAACCACAGCAATTTTTTATGGTTGGCTACTGGTGTTATGAAATAATTTAATTGATTGCCTTATAAAGTATTTACAACTGCGGTTGCTAAATTATTTTAGAGCATTGAACAGATAGAGATATTTGGATATGAATACTAATATGCGGATATATATAGAGTGTGTGTGCGTATGCAACATTTTTTTTTATAATTTTGAATTACAATATGTCCATATTAAGATACATACAGTAATTGTTTTGACATTTTGACGTTTTGACGTATACCATTTTTTTGGAAGTTAAACCCAGAAGTTGTACTATTCTAGTTGTAACATATTATGGCTATGCTTAATAGTATTTTTTTACTTATTATTTTTATATATAACTATGCGCACAAAAAGGTATTTTTACTTGAGATTATATTTGAGATCTACAATCTTAAGTGAAAATTAAAAATTATGCTACCTGATATTGAGCTGACTGAAATTGGGGTCGAACACGGGACTAGTTTGTGCTAGCTCTATACACCTTTGCTAGTCTGCTAGTCTTCTGTTAAACAGTGTCAAATCACAAAAGGCGATAGTGATGTCACCAAACAGACGAGCGTTGCCGAGAACCGTCGAATACTCTCGATAGTTTAACTTGCATCGTATCTGTTTGCCCGATGACAAATTTTACAAAATAGCTAAAAAACATATTTCTATAAATAGAAATTAACCGGGAATTTTACTGGACATAGCTACATAATTATTTGTTTGCAATGTGTTATTTTTTTGATGTAGTTGGTTTGTTTTTCTCTATAATTGCACAATGTAAAATTGGATCTTTGTGTTCCGACCTATTTAATACTATTTTTTACCAATGAAGTTAATTAAAACAACAAAAACTGCTACAGACCATCGGTCTTCTATAATCCCACGTGGCCCATTTGCGCATTTTACAGTTTTCCAACCGTCAAACATTTTCGACATTTATAATATCATAAAGTATCGTGTCTTAGAACATTCACAATCGTAATGCGTCGTAAACTTCGCAGTTTTGTTAATTATTGGTCATAATTCAAATGTCGGGCATAGAATCGTCCATAATTCTCACTCCGGCCGACAACAAATGCTACGATAACGGCTTGTTTGAATTAACGACGAAGATAAAGCGGAACATTTTGATTTATTTCAATTAGTTTATTAAATTGCAAGTAAATTAATACTTCATGCATATAATATTTGAAATATTTATGTTTTCTAGACATTTGACTGATTTCTGTGACACGGTTATTGCTCGCAGACATGCTAAGGTATATAAAACAGTGTATGATACATCTCATATGTATCATGTCGAACCACGCAAAATATATAGAACATTTACAACGTATTAGTATACTATTATTAAATAATCTTAAGGCTGTTATGTAAGTTTTTCTTTGAATAAATATTTTTTTATATATACTTTATTTAACAGCAATCAGAATTTACAAAAATTTTATGAGCTATTATGCTTATGTTTCTACTCACTCACACGGATATACATATTCACACACAGCTATACACGCACACATAAATAAATCGGCTGAAATTTAAAAATTATAATAGTATCCACTCCAATGAGTGGTCAACTAATCTAGCTGAGGTATATATCATGTGCTGGGTCTGGCCTTTATCAAATTTGATCTGTCTTCAAATCAGTTGAAACTTTTCTTTTGAGTCTCCTGAAGCGGGGTTCTTCAAGAAGATGTTTCACTTATTCATTGGGATGGGATTCCCAATGAAATAGGTATATTCAAGGTATATTGGTATGTTAAAGTCGTCATGTATAGTTTTGTTACTGGCATGATATGGAGCGTTTACGATTTGCCTGAGAATTTTTGATTGAGCTCGTTGAATTGAATTAATGTGTGATTTTTTTGCACATCCCCATAAATCCACACCGTAGGTCCATATCAGCTTTTTTATAGTTTTATATATTAGTAGTTTGTTTTTAATACGTAGATTTGCTGCCTATGATCCAGTAGAGTTCCTTAGCTCTATTTTTAACTAGAGCTATTTTTGAGAGTATGTGTTGTTTCCAGGTATCTAATATCATCCCGAGGTATCTTGTTGTGTGTCTAATTGGAATTGTCCTATTATGAAATTGAACTACTTGGCAAGGGGATTTGTTGAGTGTGAAAATCACTTGACTTGATTTACTGTCATTGATTTGTATGCGCCATTTGCTAGTCCATTCTTCGATGAATCTTGGATGACTCTGAAGCCTTCTCGATGCTACAACTGGATTGGAATCTGGAGATAGAATAGCAATATCATCGGCAAACGTGGCAGTTGTTAAATTTTCATTTGTAGGAAAATCGCTAGTATAGAGTAGGTAAAGGTATGGGCCTAGTACATTACTTTGTGGGACTCCTGCCTCCACATAGCAAGCTGATGAGGAATAAATAAATTACATTAAAAAACTAGACACTATGTCATTTTGATCGTACTGCCCTATATATAATATTTAGGGTCGGGCGAGGCACAAAGGTCCAATTTGACTTTAGATAATTATATTATCTAAACCAAATGAGGTACGTCACAACACATAACAGCTATTGAACTATGTTCAGTAAAATAACCAGTTAATCCTAATTATAAAAATGTATTGTTTTACTATTTTTCTAAAACTTCTCATCTTTCCCTTTTCCATCTGCAGGATAATAAGGGAAAGCCAGGGGGGCAAACAGATCCAATGTTTTTTTTTTAATTTTAAAGGAATTTTACGAAATAATAGCCACATTATTCAAGCACTGTGAAATATAAATTTAATGATACATTTCTTACAATGATAACACTGTATATAATCTTGATCAGATATTTCGACAGAACATTAATCATCAGAGTTGGAATAGGTATTTATTTAATTTGTCTTATGCTTGTAAAAGTGCTTATCTTAAATTAATTTACTTTTTTCTTTACTCTTTTTTCAATCTTTACACTTTTTCCAGTGTGAAGGTTATGTTGGTTCTTTTTACCTCACCCACATTTAAGCTTTTACAGAGGTTGAATAAAAAATATGTTGAATCTAACTTAAAAATAACAATACTTCTTATAAAACAACTAAATAACGTGTACTTGATAATTATATTAAGATCTCGTAAACTAAACAACAGTGTTCACAACCAGAAAAACTAGCACCGAAAAAAAAATGTAATGGATTTTCAAACAGAGACGTTTATCTTATGATAGCGATGTCGTAAGAATCAAGGTGATATCTAGTTATACATTTATTCCCTCTACATTCACATATTGTCAGTAAAAAAACTTTATTTAATTTCTTGACTTTATTTTTCTAGCATGATTATGTATATGCTCGCATTGTTCCATAATCAATTTAACAAAAAACATGTCAAAAAGTAAAATCACGTAGCTCCGACTAGAGGTTAATCATTCATGAAATCCGGCTCGATGGGATTATTTCATTTGATTTCCGAATAATCGTTATAATAATATATGCGTTTCTTTATTAATTCATCACGCATGGTCAGTGCAAAAGTAGGTACATTGTCTCGTGCGATGATGACTGTGTCTTAAATGAGGGAGCTCGGGCAGATTTTATTCAAAATTCATTTACAAAACATACGATATGCGTTAATGTGGATTTTTTTGTGTATTTTGCAAAATTCGGTGTTTTTGTTATCTTTTATAGATTTTTATAAAAGCAGAGTCATGTGGACTCATACAGTGCGTACGAGTATCGCCTATAGACGACATTCAATGTGTCGATATTGCTTCAAAATTCATCACACTGATTGTGAGTAAAATTATTGTTATTCTAATTTGTTATTATATTTTTTAGTTTTTTAAAACTGTGGTATTTGATTTTAAATACATTTTTTTGTAAATGATTGGGAATTTTAAAATATTTTGTGTAACAAATACTTGTGCTGCGGAAAACACTCTTGGTGAAATGGTTAAATGTTTACATTGTTGATTTTAATCAAACAGTGTCAGAAATATTTAATACAGAATATACTTTTTTATGTTAACATGCACCGATATGATTAATAGCATGATGTTAAACTTTACAATAATACACACTAGAAAAAAACACTGCTCTTCTCTTACTCTGATTTAAATATGACAAAGGGATCATCAATTTTTTTATTTGCGAATTGATAAAGAGTTTATTCAAAATACGCATAGCATACTAAACTTTTATAAAAATTTAAATAACAATTAGTTGAGCAATAAGACATTTTTTCAAGTATTTCAGTAATAATAAATGCATTTCAAATCATATTATAGTCTTGATCATCTGCTATGATTTTAATATCATTTTGAGAGGGTTTAATCATATATTTTAACTTTATTTTATTGAGGTTATTAACTTTCTGTCGGATAAGGTATAGTAATCGCAACAAAATCTAAAATCTTTCTGAATATTTTAGAATACCTGTATACGCACACAGCGTATGTATTTGCGGGTACAATTTTCCGTCTACGATTTCGCGAGCAAGGAACAACTGATTTCATTGATTTAAAAAAATTTGATTCCTATTGATTGAGAGACGTGCTAATTAGTCTCTGTTAAAGGCAGGTGCAGCCGCTATGAAGAAACGGAGCAAAAAATGCGAAAAATAGCAATTCAGTTTTCAAGAGAACGAAACGTCTGATTTGAATGATTTAAAAAACATTTCACTTGTGTTAACGGAATAAAGAACTCATTAATTTTTGAAAGGCGCATCTTCCAGTTTCGGAGATTTAATTTAATTTATTAAATCCATTTGGCGGTCGAAAATAATTATTAGACCTAAGCAGATCATATTCAATATCAGATATTTTATAGAGATTTTAGATAGTACAAATTTTGTTAACATTTCTATATACCAAGATTAATGGTATGGTTTAATGTTTAATCGTTAGAGACTTCGACGCGGCGGTTTTGCACTTTAATATTTTGTCTTTAAAACAGCTATCGCTTTGGAAAGAATTCAAAAGTTTTTAAATACTTGAAAATTTTTATGAAATAACAAAGTTATGAAAAAAGTTTAAAAAAATCAAAATTAAAAAAAAATCTTAAAATAAATAAAAATTTTCCAAATTTTCCAAAAATTTTAAAGCTTTTATAAATTGCGATACGAGAAGTTGCTGACAATTTGCCTTAAGGCACGATACCAATTACCACTAGTTTTTGAAAAAAAGATTCATTTGAATATGCAAAGATTGGTTTCCAGTGCTCTTACCATTTACGAATACAAAGTTATCAAAAAAAAAATTTTTTTTTAAAATCTCGAAATAATATAATATTTTTTTAAAATTAATAAAAAAAAGATTCATTTGAATATGCAAAGAATGGTTTCCAGTGCTCTTACCATTTACCAAGTCGTATTACGAATATGAAAACGGGATCTCGCGAGTCGTCGCGATGACTAATCCACCACGACATAGACGTATATAACATGACTCAACAACTCATACGAGATTTCGCATTGGTATGGTCAGTTGCAAAACTTTATTAACAAAATTTCTTCATTCAAAATACGCGGTATTTTATTTTTACATCATTATAGTATTGTTTTTTACATTAGAGTTCTCTAAAAACTTGAATGGGAATTTGATATCATTAATTATACATGCATAGTATATTCTATTAGATTTGTAAATTTTCTGTATTTACCCAATAAAATTATTACGATGTCGAAATAGTTCGATTCTTACAATATTAAATCAGAATATACATAAAGAGTAGAGTGGGACTTAAGGTCCGCCGGATAAAAGGCCCACTACCACTATCTCAGAACCAAGTAAAGTTCGGAACCTTATAACAACAATATTTGAAAATAGAGGGAAAAAGATGTGTAATTAGCCATTGCCTGAAATCGAGCAACGACGCTATCAGGGGATAAGAGCCTTTTTCAAAATCTGTAACAAAAGTATTTTTTGTCGTTATTAGTTTTTTTTTGGTTTTTGAGCATTTTCATTTAGTTTTATGAGACTTTAAATAATTTTTAAGTATACTTATAAAATTATTTTATATGATGTATTGTTAATTTTAAGTTAGATTCAATAGATATTTTTGTATAATCTTT